>NC_090812.1:148488449-148815199 GCF_000390325.3 Nicotiana tomentosiformis
AACATAACTGGTACCATGCCGCCTGGCATGTACAATAACTAACTATTCAAAAATACACATAAATCTCAAAACCCGGAACATCATAAATCACAAGCTACAGAAGGAAACTAGTATCTCTATACACCAGAGTCTAATAATATAAGTAAGGAAGGTAAATGACATATGAGGGAATAGAGGGGGACTCCGAGGTCTGCGGACGCGGCAGATATACCTTAAAGTCTCCGTACATCAACAAGCACTCTCAACTAGTAGCGGGGTTGATAAGAAGTACATGGATCTTCACACAAAACAAGTACACAAGAGTAGCATGAGTACACCACAACGGTACCCAGTAAGTGCAAGCCTAACCTCGGTCGAGTAGTGACGAGATCAGGTCAGGGCTCAGTTAAAGGAAGACAGGTATTTTACATAATGAAAATGGAGTTTTGCAACAATAGCCCATGTACGCACTCGTCACCTCACGTACGCGACACTCATGTATCAAAAGCAGTACCAAATCCTAATGGGAGTTCCACCACACAAGGTTAGGCAAGCCACTTACCTCGAACCAAGCTCAATCAATCGGTAACTATGCCTTTTCCACAAATATCCGACTCCGAATGGCCCAAATCTAGCCAAAAATAATTTCATATCATACATACAACTATAATAGGCTCATCTAATTAATGAAATCAATACTTTAACAAAAATTTCAAAATTCGCCCTAGAAAGTCGACTCGGGCCCACGTCTCGGCATCGGGCAGAAATCACAAAATCCGAAAGCCCATTCACTCACGAGTCCAACCACACCAAATTTATCAAAATCCGACCTCAAATGACTACTCAAAACCCCAAATCAAACTCTTCAAATCTCTAGCCTCCAACTCCCAATTTCCACCTTAAATACACACTAACTAGGTGGGATTATAAATGGGGAAGCAAGATTATTGATCAAAAATAAGCACAAGGGACTTACCTGAAGAAACCCCTCAAAATGCTCCCAAGAAATCGCCAAACTCGAGTTCAAAATGTTGAAAATGAGCAAAAATCGCGAACCTTTGCATTTAAGTGTTCTGTCCAGAAATCTCGCACATGCGTACTCTCTGTCGCATCTGTGACGCCGCACCTGCGGAAACAACATCGCAGATGCGGATTCCACTTAGAAGCCCAGGCTCCGCTGTGCGGAAATGTATCGCACATGCGGCTTCCCCTCGCACCTGCGCCCAGTTGCCCGCATCTGCGAATCTCGCAGGTGCGGGAATATCTTCGCACCTGCGGTTCCTGCCCAGCTCCTTCTTGGCCGCATATGTGGCTCCTCCTTCGCATATGCGATCCCGCACATGCGCTCTCCCGTCCACATGTGCGAAAGCACCAGAAACCAGAAAATCTTCAGCAACTAGCTTAAGTCCAAATTCAATCTGTTAAGCATCCGAAACACACCCGAGGCCCCCAGGACCTCAACCAAAGATAACAACAAGTACTAAAACACCATACAAACTTAGTCGAGCCCTCAAATTACATAAAACAACACTAAAAACACGAATCACCCTCCGATTCAAACTTAATGAACTTTAAACTTTAAATTTCTACAACCGATGTCGAAACCTATCAAATCACGTCCGATTGACCTCAAATTTTGCACACAAGTCATATTCGATATTACGGACCTACTCCAACTTCCGGAATTGGATTCCAACCCCGATATCAAACTTTTCACTATCGGTCCAAAACTCCAAAAATTCGACTTTCGTCATTTCAAGCCTAAATGAGCTACAGGCCTCCAAAACACAATTCGGACACGCTCCCAAGCCAAAAATCACCCAAGGGAGCTAACGGAGCCGACGAAACTCCATTCCGGAGTCGTCTTCACACAGTTCCGCTTACGGTCAAAATCCTAAGACTTAAGCTTCCATTTAGGGACTAAGTGTCCCAAAACACTCTAGAAACCAAAACGAAACCTCCCGGCAAGTCACATAAGCAGAAAACGGTACGGGGGAAACAGTAAATAGGGGATCGGGGCTAATACACTCAAAACGACTGACCGGGTCGTTACATCCTCCACTTCTTAAAACAATCGTTTGTCCTCGAACGAGCATAGAGACATACTTGAAGTGGTAAAAGATGAGGATAACGGTTGCGCATATCCTGCTCGGTCTTCCAAGTCGCCTCCTCAACCGGATGACCTCCCCACTGAACCTTCACGAAAGCAATGTTCTTTGACCTTAGCTTTCTGACCTGCCTGTCTAAAATAGCCATTGGCTCCTCAACATTAGATAGATCCTTGTCCAACTGGACTGAGCTGAAATCCAATATATGAGCCAGATCACCGTGATACTTCCGGAGCATCGAAATATGAAATACCGAATGAACTCCTGCTAGGCTGGGAGGTAAGACAAGCTCATAAGAAACCTCCTCAACACGCCGCAACACCTCAAAAGGACCAATGAACCTTGAGCTCAGCTTGCCCTTCTTTCTGAATCTCATAATGCCCTTCATAGGCGAAACTCGGAGTAAGACCCGCTCCCCAACCATGAATGGAACATCGTGAACCTTTCGGTCCGCCTAACTCTTCTGTCTGGACTGGGCTGTGCGAAGTCTAACCTGAATCACCTTAACCTTTTCCAAGGCATCCTGAACCAAGTTCGTACCCAATAATTTGGCCTCGGTCAGCTCGAACCAACCCACTGGGGACCGACATCGCCTACCATATAGAGCCTCATACGGTACCATCTGAATGTTGGAATGATAACTGTTGTAAGAAAACTCCGCAAGTGGCAAGAACTGATCTCAAGCACCCCCAAAATATATCACACACGCACGGAGCATATCCTCCAGTATCTGAATAGTGCGCTCGGATTGTCCATCCGTCTGAGGGTGAAATGTTGTGCTTAACTCATGTTGTACAGCTCTCCATAATCATGATGTAAACTATGTACCCCAGTCAGAGATGATAGTTACTGGTACGCCATGAAGCCTGACGATCTCGCGGATGTAAATTCGAGCTAGCTTCTCGGAAGAATAGTTAGTCATCACAGGAATGAAATGAGCTGACTTGGTCAGCCTATCTACAATCACCCAAACTACATCAAACTTCCGCTGATTCTGTGGGAGTCCAACAACGAAGTCCATACTGATCTGCTCCCATTTCCACTCCGGAATCTCTATCTTCTAAAATAACCCACCCGGTCGTTGCTGCTCATACTTCACCTGTTGGCAATTTAGACATCTAGTCGCATACTCTACTATATCTTTCTTCATCCTTCTCCACCAATAATGCTGCCTCAGGTCCTGATACATCTTTATGGCACCCGGATGAATGGAGTACTGCGAGCTGTGAGCCTCCTAGAGAATCAACTCACGCAAACCATCCACATTAGGCACATATAGCCTGTCCTGCATCCTCAATGCACCATCCTCCCCAATAATGACCTCCTTAGCATCACCATGATAGACCGTGTCCTTAAGGACAAGCAGATGGGGGTCTTCATATTGATGTTCCCTGATACGATCATAAAGAGAAGACTGAGAGACCACACAAGCCAATACTCGACTCGGCTCAGAAATATCCAATCTCACAAACTGGCTCGCTAAGGCCTGAATATCCAATGCCATAGGCCTCTCTGCTGCTGGTAGATATGCTAAACTCCCCAAACTCTCTACCCAACGACTCAAAGCATCGGCCACTACATTGGCCTTCCCGGGCTGGTACAAAATGGTGATGTCATAATCCTTAAGCAGCTCTAACCATCTCTTCTGACGCAAATTAAGATCCTTCTGCTTGAACAGATGATGCAAACTCTAGTGATCGGTATTGATCTCACAAGGGACACCGTACAAATAGTGCCTCTAAATCTTCAAGGCATGAACAATAGCTGCTAGCTCAAGGTCATGGACAGGATAGTTCTTTTCATGCACCTTCAGTTGTCTGGGCGCGTAGGCAATCACCCTATGATCCTGCATCAACACCATGCCTAGACCAATCCGCGTTGCATCATAATATACAGTATAAGACCCCGAACCTATAGGCAATACCAATACTGGGGCTATAGTCAAAGTTGTCTTGAGCTTCTGAAAGCTCTTCTCACATTCCTCTGTCTACCTGAACGGAGCACCCTTCTAGGTCAGCCTGGTCATAGGTGCTGCAATAGATGAGAAACCCTCAACGAACCAACGGTAATACCCCGCCAAACAAAGAAAACTCTAAATCTTCGTAGTTGAGCACGGTCTGGGCCAACTCTGCACTGCTTCAATCTTCTTCGGATTCACTTGGATCCCATCACTCGATACTATAAGATGAAGAATACCACTGAGTCTAGCCAAAACTCACACTTTGAAAATTTTGCATATAACTTCTTTTCTCTCAAGGTCTGAAGCGCAGTCCTCAGGTGCTGCTCATGATCTTCCTGAGTCTGAGAATACACCAGAATATCGTCAATAAACACAATGACGAATGAGTCAAGATAAGGCCGGAACACACTGTGCATCAAGTGCATAAAAGTTGTTGGGGCATTGGCCAACCCAAAAGACATAACAAGACACTCATAGTGACCATATCTAGTCCTGAAAGCAGTCTTCGGGATATCTAGCTCCCGAATCTTCAACTTATGATATCCTGAACGTAAGTCAATCTTGGAAAACACTCGGGCACCCTGTAATTGATCAAACAAGTCATCAATACGAGGCAATGGATACCTATTCTTCACTGTGACATTGTTCAACTGGCAGTAATCAATACACATCCGCATATAACCATTCTTCTTCTTCACAAATAAGACAGGAGCAACCCAAGGTGATACACTTGGCCGAATGAAGCCCTTATCAAGCTATTCCTGTAACTGCTCCTTCAACTCTTTCAATTCAGAAGGAGCCATATGATATGGAGGAATAGAGATGGGCTGAGTACTCGGCAAAAAATCAATGCCAAAATCAATATCTTTGTCGGGCGGCATGCCCGGAAGATCAGCTGGGAACACATCTGGAAAGTCCCTCACTACTGGAACTGACCCAATCGTAGGGGTATCAATACCGACATCTCTCACATAAGCTAGATACGCGTCACATCCCTTCTCAACCATTCGTTGAGCTATAAGAAATGAAATAATTTTGCTCGGAGTATGCTCCAAGGTACCTCTCCACTCTAATTGTGGTAAACCTAGCATAGCCAGCGTCACGATTTTGGCGTGACAATCAAGAATAGCATAATGGGGCGACAACCAGTCCATGCCCAAAATAATATCAAAGTTCACCATGCTGAGCAATAATAAATCGGCTCTGGTCTCAAAACCACTAAGAGCAATCAAACACGACCGATACACACGGTCCACAACAAGAGAATCTCCCACAAGAGTAGACACATAAACAGGAAAACTCAAAGAATCCCGAGATACGCCCAAATATGGGGCAAAATAAGAGGACGCATAGGAATATGTAGAGCCTAGGTCAAATAATACTGACGCATTTCTATGACAGACTGGAACAATACCTGAAATGATAGAATCATAAGCAATTGCCTCTGTACGAGCAGGAAGGGCATAATATCTGGCCTAGCCTCCCCCTCTAGGGCGACCTCTACCTCCCGACCTCCACCTCGAGCTGGCTGAGCAGGTGGGATTATAGCTGGTGCTGTAATCATATCCTGAGGACCCAGTAGAGCACGTTGTAGCTGAAACGTCTGTAGAATTCCACCCTCCTAATCATGGGGCAATCCCCCACCATATGGCAAGTGTCGCCACACTCAAAACAAGCTCTGGGAGGGCGTGGCTGCTGTGACTGGCTCGGGCTAGGTCTGTTGGACTGGCCGCTAGGAACACCCCGTGCAGGAGACACACTAGATACTGGTAGTGCATAATAAGGCTCCTAGGGTCTAGAAGGAGTTGGAACACCGCTGGCGGTTGGAACAACTGAATGAATGGGGCGGCTTACATGACCCCTACCATGGCGAGCTGCTAGGGCACGAACTCCAAAATAATAACCAGTATCTCGAGACCTCTTGGCCTATCTCTCCTCTCTATCTTAGGCAAGCAGTCCCTCCAATCTCCTAGTAATATTCACAACTTGCTGATAAGAAATATCCATATCCAACTCCCTGCCATACTAATCCGGATGTTGGGGTGGAGTCCCTCAATAAACAGTCAAACCCTCTCTCGAACTGTGGCAACCAAGACCGGTGCATGTCGGGCCAAAACACTGAAAGGGACTGCATACTCAGACACAGTCATAGAACCCTGGCGCAGCTACTCGAACTCCGCGCGCAATGAGTCCCAGAGGCTCTGAGGGACATACTCTCTCAAAAACATGTCCGAGAACTGAGTCCATGTATGTGAAGCTGCCTCAGCCTGACTACTCAACTCATAAGCACGCCACTACTGATAGGCTGTTTATCTAAGCTGGAATGTAGTAAACGAAACCCCACTCGACTTCGCTACACCCATAGTACAGAGAATACGATGACACTTATCCAAAAAACCCTAAGTATCGTCTGTAGCCAATCCGCCGAAGGTAGGTGAGTGGTATTTCTTGTACCTCTCAAGTCTGAGCTACTCCACCTCAGAAGTTGTTGCCCTGACTTCGGGCTGAGCTAGAGCTACCGGCAGCATTGGTAAAATCTCTAGAACCTGGTCGACCTAAACCCGCTGCTCTGGAGTACAGGCGACGGGAGTCTGTGCTCCTCCCCCGACCTGAGATATGGCAGGAGCAAGTGGAATCAATCCAGCCTGAGCTAAGGTGTTGAACATGCTCAGAAACTGAGCTAGACTCTCTTGGAGGGTTGGTGCAGCAACAGATATCTCAGGTGTCTACCCTCCAGCTGGAGCTACTGGGGGATCCTCTGTAGCAGCTCGTGCGGGTGCTCTAGCTGCACCACATGGAAGTCCTCGGCCTCTACCCCGGCCTCTCGCAACTCTAGCATGGGGCGCGGGTGCCTAATCATCAGATCCACTTGTACGTGTCCTCACCATTTGTGAGAGAATAGAATACAAAAGTTAAGAATTTCAAAGTCAACAATTTCACACGACAAGGAATCAAAGAAGTGAAATTTTTCCTAATAGTTCCATAGCCTCCCGAAGATAAATACAAACGTCTCTGTACCAATCTGCGAGACTCTACTAAACTTGCTTGTGACTCACAACATCTATGAACCTAGAGCTCTCATACCAACTTTTTACGACCCAAATTTTCCCTCCGCATGACGTCGTGATGGTACCTAGTCTCTACGACAAGGTAAGCCTGATATTTGCGGAATAATGAAATGAAAATATAAATTTAACAACTAACTTTAGCAATAACAACATGACTGGGTACCATGCCGCCTCGCATGTATAATAACCAACAATTCAAAAATACACAGAAATCTCAAAACCCGGAACATCATAAGTCACAAACTACAGAAGGAAACTAGTATCTCTATACACTAGAGTCTAATAACAGAAGTAAGGAAGGTAAATGACATAGGAGGGAATAGAGGGGGACTCCGAGGTTTGCGGACGTGGCAGATATACCTTGAAGTCTTCGGACAGCAACAAGCACTCTCAGCTAGTAGCGGGGTTGATAAAAAGTATCTGAATCTGCACACAAAACATGTGTAGAAGAGTAGCATGAGTATACCACAACGGTACCCAGTAAGTGTCAAGCCTAACCTCGGTCGAGTAGTGACGAGATCAGGTCAGGGCCATACTAGTATATATAAAATAAACTAAGACAGAATGAAATATTGCAGTACAATAAGTACTGAAATTTAACAAAGAATGAAATCATAGCAATTCAACAGCTCAGTATACTGAAATAACAACAGGGGATCTACCGGAATACCGTTTTGTAGTCCCAAAGTAAATATGCAGAGCAGGGGGATCTACCGGAATATCGTTCCATAAGTCCCAAAGTAAATATGCAGAGCAGGGGGATCTACCGGAATACCGTTCCGTAGTCCCAAAGTAAATATGCAGAGCAGGGGATCTACCAGAATACCGTTTTGTAGTCCCAAAGTAAATATGCAGCGCAAACAATGGAAATACAACTACATCATGAAATCTTACGATTTAGACTAAGTATCAGTCAAGGAAGATGCGGGAAATTCACTAAGCATGCTGCACAGAATTCACATAAGCAATTAAGACACGTAGACATGTTGTTCTAGACTAAATAGGATAAATTCATATACAAGTGTAGCTCAGTTAAAGGAAGACAGTTATTTTACTTAATGAAAACGGAGTTTTGCAACAATAGCTCGTGTACACACTCGTCACCTCACGTACACGGCGCTCATATATCAAAAGCAGTATCAAATCCTAAGGGGAGTTCCCCCACACAAGGTTAGGCAAGTCACTTACCTCGAACCAAGCTAAATCAATCGGTAACAATGTCTTTTCCACGAATATCCGACTCTCAATGGCCCAAGTCTAGCCAAAAATAATTGCATATCATAAATACAACTATAATAGACTCATCTAATCAATGAAATCAATACTTTAACAAAAATTCCAAAATTCGCCCTAAAAAGTCGACCCGAGCCCACATCTCGAAATCGGGCAAAAATCACAAAATCCAAAATCTCATTCACTCACGAGTCCAACCATTCCAAATTTATCAAAATCCGACCTCAAATGACTACTCAAAACCCCAAATCAAACTCTTCAAAACTCTAGCCTCCAACTCCCAATTTTCACCTTAAATACACACTAACTAGGTGGGAAAATAAATGGGGAAGCAAGATTATTGATCAAAAATAAGTACAAGGGACTTAGCTCAAGAAACCCCTCAAAATGCTCCCAAGAAATCGCCAAACCCGAGTTCAAAATGTTGAAAATAAGCAAAAATCGTGAACCTTTGCATTTAAGTGTTTTGTCCAGAAATCTCGCACATGCGGACCTCTGTCGCATCTGCGACGCCGCACCTACGAAAATACCTTCGCAGGTGCGGATTCCACATAGAATCCCAGGCTCCGCTCGTGCGGCTATGCGACCGCATCTCCGACTATTGTAGGTGCGGAAATGCATCGCACCTGCGGCTTCCCCTCACACCTGCGCCTAGCTGCCCGCATCTACGACTCTCGCAGGTGCGGGAAAATCTTCGCACCTGCGGTTCTTGCCCAGCTCCTTCTTGGCCGCATCTGCGGCTCCTCCTTTGCATATGCGATCCCGCACCTGCGGTCTCCCGTCCGTAGGTACGAAAACACCAGAAACAAGAAAATCTTCAGCAACTAGCCTAAGTCCAAATTCAATCCGTTAAGCATCCGAAACACACCCGAGGCCCCCGGGACCTCAACCAAACATACCAACAAGTCCTAAAATACCATACAAACTTAGTCGAGCCCTCAAATCACATCAAATAACGCTAAAAACATGAATCACCCTCTGATTCAAACTTAATGAACTTGAAACTTTAAACTTCTACAACCGATGCCGAAACCTATCAAATCACGTCCGATTGACCTCATATTTTGCACACAAGTCATATTCGACATTACGGACCTACTCCAACTTCCGGAATTAAATTCCGACCCCGATATCAAAATTTTCACTACCGGTCCAAATTTTACCATTTCAAGCCTAAATGAGTTACAGACCTCCAAAACATAATTCGGACACGCTCCTTAGTCCAAAATCACCCAACGAAGCTAATGGAACCGGCGAAACTTCATTCCGGAGTCGTCTTCACACAGTTCCGACTACGGTCAAAATCCTAAGACTTAAGCCTTTATTTAGGGACTAAGTGTCCCAAAACACTCTAGAAACCAAAATAAAACCTCCCGGCAAGTCACATAAGCAGAAAAAGGTACTGGGGAAACAGTAAATAGGGAATCGGGGTTAATACACTCCAAACGACCGGTCGGGTCATTACAGAAAATGTATAACTTAGTTTATCTTTTTCTTTAGTGCTTAGTTATGTAAATAATATTAGTACTTATTAGCTATACTTATTTTAGCATGACCTATATAGTATTTTTAGATTATGTTAATTTTTATTATGGCTTATTAATTAGCAATATTTATTTTATGTAATTTTATTATTTTATCTTTGTTATTAAATATTTTAATGTTATGACTTATGTCATATTATTGTGTTAGTTTCTTGTAAAATACATTATATAGTTGTATTTTACTAGGATTTAAGAAATATTTAGAGCACAAATTACATATTTTATGTTATGAAGATTTTACCGGAAAAAAACTCAAAAACTCAAAAAAACCCAAAAAATTTGAGAAAAATCGAGATTGAAAAATCCGACTTTGTTGGTTTGATTTATAAATTTAAAAAACCGTCACCATTGATTTGGTTTTGATAATTGAAAAATTCGAATCAACCCACATATGTAAACGATATTGTATTCCAGTCATATAGGAATTTATTCCCATTTGATTAAAAGCACCTAAACAGGTTATGTACATGAGGCAACTTCATCAAACATTTACAAATTAAAGAAAAAGAAGAGAGAACCTTTGTGCAGAAAACTTCGCCGGAATCCACGGACCTCCAAACTCACCGAAAAATCTGGAAAACTCGGCGATAAAACAGATTGAAAACGAGCTATTCGTGGTTGCTTTTTACTGGTTATTGGGGTGATGATTTGGTGGTTTAGGGACTGTTTTTGGGCAGTTTTTGAACAGCTTTTCAGCTAGGTTCCATGGAGGAAAACAATTGGTTTCAAGGTTTTTCCCCTGATTTTGACGATGGAGCTTGATTTATAGAGTTTTCATGGTTAGAAATTTTTTGGGTCTCGCTATGGGAAGCTTGGAAAATGCAGAAGAAGGCCGTTTTTCAGTTGTTTTCTCTCCTCTCCCTTTTTCAGTGAGTCCTTGTAATATATATGCTGAGTGTTTTATAGTGGATAAGGATGCCAGACTCCCTTTCACGTGAGTTTTGTAGAAAAATTGATTTGCATTTGTGTTCATCATTGAAATGTGTTATAAAATTACTAGCCTTACCAAAGCTTTACCAAAATTAGAAGAAAGATATATTTTTGTGAATTTTTTTCTATTGCAAATTAAAACAAAGCTAATAATTCAAAAATATGAATCTTGTGTGATTTTTAATTTTCTTAAGAAAAATTTATAAAAGGTAAAACAAAGCTAAAATATGTAGATTAAACTCAAAGAATATTTATATACTAAAAAGTAAAAACTAGTAAAAACAATTAGATTATGGTCAAAACTTAAGTGCTCATAATCACCTCTTGACTTAGCTTCTTAGATTTAGTTAGGCCCAATGTCCATTTTCATCCCTTAAAAACACATCATCAAACTATTTATTTTTTTATATTTTAATAATCTTGATAAGATGCAATGTTTGTGTCTTTAAAATTTGGTTAGACTCAAAATTTGGATAATGAAGACTACATCCAGTTTTATTGGAAGCAAGTAGTAGAGAGAAAATTTGTAGAAGGAATTGATTTCTGCAATTATAGGATACTCATCTTATTCCTCAATTTAATATTACTTCTATTCTATTCATCAGGAAAATGTGTAAACACAAAGAACAAAAATTCTACAACAAAAGAAATTATTATTTTCTAACTACGACACTTCTGATATGTATATCTTAACAAAAGAAAGGGAAGGAAAAAAAAGAGATGTTTCTAGCAATGCAAAAAGACAAAATATAAGAGAAACTATATTGCCAAAATCAAGGTATTTTTGGTAACTAACTTTGTATTAAACATCAAAAGAAGTCATTACAAAATCATTGCTAGACTTGACATAATCAGCTATCTCAAAGATAACAAAAAAGACAAACGATAAACCTACATAACCTGAGCAGAAGGAACATAAGATTAGAATATAAGGGTGTGCAGCAATATCCTAGCTCCAGCTGATACTCACATTACAGATGGATGTAGTATTCTAGTAATGGGTTTAATTGCTCATGTAACTTGATAGAAGGATGTGGCAGTCGAGGATTAGGGTGGTAGATTAGTAGGTAGTCGAGCTTTCTCCCCATGTCTTCTCAGTTCGATAGCGTTAGTGTTAGTATGATATCTCTTTATTCCTAGATTGTTATTACTACCTAGTGTTTACTTGCTTACTTACTACTTGTTGCCATTACTTTTTTTCATTCTTCCTTTAGCCGAGGGTCTATCGTAAATAGCATCTCTGGCCTTCCAGAATAGGGGTAAGGTTGCGTCCATCTTACCTTCCCCAGACTCCACTCGTGGGAACTCACTGGGTTTGTTGTTGTTGACATCTCATGAACTAATAACAATTAAAATGACAACATAATCCAATAACCTACTATAGATTAACATTGTATCTAATACAAAATTCTATGTTCTAATACATATTTTATTCACAATATAATAAAATATGAACTATTTCATTAGTTTACAAAATTTTAAGTCCTAATACATATTTTATTCACAATATAATAATATCAATCAATATACATTCAAACAATTTGATTATTGCACAAGACATAAGTATTATAGTTTGAACTATTCAAATATTATCTTAAAATATTTCGTAAATAAAGTTTAGACACAAGAATAATGGCTCTGATACTACTGAAGGATTGCATATAGGTGTTCATAGCACGAAGCGGAAGATAATAACAATCCAAGGCCGATTTTTTTCTTTTTATATATAAAAGATTATAATTAGTGGAACTTAATTTAACTTCTTGCTAAGTCAAGAGGACTCCAACGAATCTTCTCCACAACTTTATATCAAGGTCCCTGTTTGTGGCTATAAGGTTATTATTGCTATAGTAATTATAAATTCGTAACAAAAATATACTAGTTAGCTATGAAATTTTATTGTAGCAATAAATTTGTGGCTATTGAATAACTATTGTCATGATAGTTAGCAACTGTAGCAAATTTGAGGAATTAGCTTTACCATTTTAATCTTTGTAGCTAAGAAATTTAACGAAATCCTAAATAGCCACAAAATTTTATTTTTTGTGGCTATTGTTAAGTATTAGCCATGATTTTTATATTTGTAGCTAAGAATGCGCTCTGATACCACTGAAAGATTGCATATAGGTGTTTGTAACACGAAACGGAAGACAATAACAATCCTAGGCAGATCTTTTTCCTTTTAATATATAAAAAATTATAATTAGTGGAACTTAATTTAACTTCTTACTAAATCAAGAGTACTCCAACAAGTCTTCTCCAAAACTTTATATCAAGGTTCCTGTTTGGGGTCATGTAACAACACTCCACTTGATGAAATGAAAACAACATTTACCACCTTTAGAGTCTGGTGATACCATTTTATTATTTAATTAGATGGTATTATTCACTTAAAAATTAAGCAAAATGTAAAAGAGAAGAAAAATATGTCTAAAATTTATAGGCAAAAATACTAGTAGATTTCATATATGTAGTTATGACCTTTGCGTATATAGATCTACATATGCAACTATGACTCATTTTTATCTCTAGATGTCTCTTTCCATAATTTTCACATGTGTATTCCGCCATTGTGAATATGAAGATGATAAGTCAAACAATGGTTTTGTTTCATTCTCTTGTATTTTAACTTCTTCTTTTTTTTTCCGTAATTTATTCTTCCTGAAAGATTTGTTAAAAAAATATGCGAGAATAGAATATCAATATTCATATTTTATTTTAAAATTTTATTTTTTTACATATAAAATTACATGAATAACTTATATCCATCATGTCGCTACCTATATAGAGCTAATTCCTCCTAAACCATGCAGAACACAAATAGTTCCAAATATTGAACCTCAATCAAGTTAGGGCAATGGCTCCTCCTTAATTTAGCGTTTAGTTTGATAGCCACTGGTATAGTTGCTGATTATAAGCCTTGTATTTATGCTTCGCCATCACCACCACCGCCTTAACCATTTTCGCTACCTCCTTATTACTATAAATCACCTCCTCCTCTGTCTCCCTCTTATCAAAGTCTAGTTGATTAATTTCCTATAGGTGGGATTTCAACAAACGCCACTACCTCTGTAGAGTTTATCAAGCTATGATCCAAATGTATATTCTAGGGAATCTACCTAAGTAAGAATCGGATACACTTGTTGAATCCCAAAACCATTTTTTTAGTGCAACATATGTTCATAAAGTGTACTTTCAATATCAATATCATGTTTCATACCAAATGGAAATACCATATCTCAAGCATAAGGTCAAATCATGTGTTCAGTATCCAAACATATGTATCGACAGTGTCAGTTCATCCTTTTTTACTAACATACATAATATAATTACTTGTCTTGTATGTAGGAGTGGGAATCATAATCATAAATCAATCATATCTTCAAAAGCAATTTTAATGCAGTGGAATCTATTTCATGACGTGCTATCGGTCAACATTCTTTTTTCTTGAAATGGAAAGCACTATTAACACTAGCAAATTCTTGTTCTCTTTCTATGACAAACTCGACCAAGTCATATTCAACCTATTCCATTCAACCCTCCATAGCAATCATGCAGTTTATCTAATGCCAGCTTTGATTGTTAATTAACTCTATGTACTCTATAATGCTCAGATCCATGCTATACATGCCTTGTCATACCATATGAATAATTACATCCTGTCCACAGAATCTCATCATACTGTCAAACTTCATATTTTTCTGAATCTGGAGAAATATTTAAATAGACAGATAAGACGATAATCGGCTATTGGAAAAACATCCTCATAACACATTCAAATAAGTCGTACCAATTTCAATCAAGATTCTGGAATTGGTCCAAATAAATAATGTTTAACAAGCGCATAGATAACAAGGAAAATAGGACTGTTTTTGTGAAGAATTTTCTGAGTTTGACGTGAACTGAAAATGACTGGGAAAAAGGATATGAAACCAATGATTATCCATGAAGGAAAAAGAATTGCAACGAAACTCGAACATCCACAAATCATAGATACTTAGCCAACCATGGCAACTCCTTGCTCTCTTTAAGTGCAAAAGAAACATCATCACTGCAACAAAAACGCAATCAATCAGGATCAAAGCAACCATTACAACTAATTTTTAACATTTCAGCATTTGGGTTTTTTTTTTTTTTTTTGGGGGGGGGGGGGGGGTGGGGGAGGTAGGGGGTGTTTGGAAGAATGAGGAGGATAATTTCTCTTCATTTTTAGAAGCTCTAAGCTAAGGTTTCATTCTAAAAGCACTTTAGCGTCTGTAGAGTTATTGATGAATCAAAAACTACTAAAACATGGGGATTTCCAAAAATTTACAAGATTAGAAGTTGGATGAAAGAACTTCACTTTACCATAATCTTTTCAAAAAGCCAACATTTCAAGAGGTTATTTTGATGGACTAAAACAGCTTATCATTAGTTGAATGAAAGAGTTTCACTTAACAGATGACATCTGGAAAGAGCAACAAGTTATTCATCCTTAATATCCTATCTGAAACATTTCTTTCCTAATATAGATCATCCATGCAAGAAACAAGCATAAGGTCTTCATTTTGAAGATCTTAATAAATAAACAGAAAAATAAGCTTTCATAAGAGGGTTTACACAATTAAGATCCTGAATTCAAGTCTTGCCATCGGCTATAACCAGAACGCTTAGGCCCCAAAAAGAATCAGGTACAAATTGAAAACCTAAATAAATACAAATGCTGAGGAACCCCAATCCAACTTAGCCTAGACTTCCCATAAACAAGGAAAAACATGGACGAACAACAAATTTGCCAGATAAAATTCCCATATAGTCAGATGTTGAGTTTCTTTCTCAAATGTGTTGATAAATGTATGTTTGAGTCTATCATAACAAAGTTGTCACTGTTAAGATTTTTGGGCACAGATGATTATGCATTTTGATTATTTAGGATGATCTTCTATAACGACATTTTAATTGAAAGAGAAAATCAGGTACAAGGGTTGATTCACATACAACTGAGGACTTGAAAGAAACTGACCTTGGGAAGTTGAGCTGTAACTTTTGCAATTTATGCTTCACTCCAGGTTCACATAGAAGTATTCTGCATTCACCAAGCTTGCATCTGCCACCAAACAAAATAAATGACATAAGTAGGATAATTAACAAAATGAAAGAGGATTTACAATCACCATTCACTGGCATCCACTTTTATTCATATCAATGATTAAATGTATTTCACGACATTATGAGAGAACACGGAGTGCAAGTTCAGTGAGGTTTGGAGACAGACCCTAGAGTCTAAAGGTTTCAAGTTGAGTAGGACGAAAATAGAATACTTAGAGTGCAAATTCAGTGAGGGACACATGAAATAGAAGTGGACGTGAAGTTTGATACACAAGTCATTCCCAAGAGAGATAGTTTCATGTACCTTGGGTCTGCTTTCCAAGGCAACCGGTAGATTGACGAGGATGTTACACATCGTATTGGAGTGAGGTGGATGAAATGGAGGCTCGTATCTGGTGTTTTGTGTGATAAGAATGTGCCACCAAGACTTAAGGGCAAGTTATACATAGTGGTAGTTAGACCGACTATGTTGTATGGTGCTGAGTGTTGGCCAGTCAAGAAATCCCATGTTCAGAAGATGAGAGTAGCAGAAATGAGGATATTGAGATTGATGTGTGGGCATATCTGGAAAAATAAGATTAGGAATGAGGTTATTAGGGGCAAGGTGGGAGTGGCCCCTATGGAAGACAAATTGCAGGAATCGAGGCTGAGATGGTACGGGCACGTGACGAGGAGAGACATCGATGTCCCGGTTAGGAGGTGTGAGAGGTTGACCATGACGGGTCTAAGGAAGGGTAGAGGTAGGCCAAAAAAGTATTGGGGAGAGGTGATTAGGCATTGGGGAGAGGTGATTAGGCAGGACATGGCATTGCTTCAGCTTACCGAGGACATGATCCTCGATAGGAAAGTGTGGAGGTCGCGAATTAGATTGAAGTTTGATAGGTAGTCGGGAGTTTCTCATAATCTTACCAGTAGCATTAGTATTATTCTTACAGTTTCGTGTTCCTAGATTTTTGTTATTCCATGTTGTGTCATTCTTATCAGTATTGCTAATAGTATCCTTGTATGTCTTTTGTTAGATCTTTGTTATTACACATAGTGTCTTTGTTTTTTGTCTCTTGTTATTGTTATTATTGGTTACTCCCTGTTTAGCGTTCCTTAAGCCGAGGGTCTATCGGAAACAGCCTCTCTACCTTCACAAGGTAGGGGTAAGGTCTGCGTATACACTACTCTCCCCAGACCCCCACTTATGTGATTACACTGGGTTTTTTGTTGTTGTTATGAGAGAACACGGAACTAATCGTTAATGATGACAGCCAGGGGCCACCAACACGGTAAGGAATGTTTTACTACCAGAATTTGCTAATAAAAGGATCAGGGCTTGCTACTCACGATATAGAGCAATTAAACAAGAAATCTGGAACTTCATTAATGCAAAGTTACAAATTTATAGCTTGAAAATTTCAGGGAACGAAAGAATATTGTAGCTTACCCGACTTTTAAAAGCGTATCCCACCCTGGAAAATTTTCACTATTGCTTGTACAGAGACAGGAAACAGTTATTGCCAACTGCATTGAGAAAACTATGTTAGGGAGCAAACTTAAAAAAGAATCAAGCTACTACAGAAGAGAGATAGGCCAGAAGACTTTAAAATAAGAGCATAAAAACCAAGGTAGAAGAAAGAGTAGAATCAAAGGAGAAAGAATAAATTGGAAAAGAGATCAATTAATCCGGTTTATTCACTACAAGAGACACATAATCCATCACTAAATCATAGATGCCAAAAGAGGCGAAACTGCAAAAGACAGAAGACAGGTTACCTACCTTGTCAAAGGTGGTCTCACTCATCCCTGTCTTATGACCCTCATAGACCATAGCTGCCAAGAAGATTTTACTCAGTTTGGAGCAGCTTCTCATCACCTACAGAAAAACAAATAATTAGATATAATGCAAGCACTATGATACAGTGTACAAAAGAAACAAAATCCTTATACCCCCCCCCCCCCCCCCCACACACACACACACAGCCAGTGAAACATTAGCTAGCACTTAGTCGCTGCATCCTTATGGATCAACTACAGAAGAACAGAGCTAGTCATAACAGGATTGCACTACGAAATTGTTGGAGTTCCCATTTTGTACTAAGAGATGGTCAGCAGAACTCCTTTGGTAAATTTCATTTCAATGCTTACATGCATATAAGGATACTCCCGTTCTTCCCAGAGTAGTCAAAAGCGAAAAGCTCAAAAAAGCACCAAAGTATGTCGGAGCTTTAAGCGCAAATCGCAGTTAAAGCGTGGGGGTTTTCGAAGAAAAGCACCAATGAAGAGAAACAAAAATAGAAATGCAATGCAAGAAAATGCAACTATAAACGCAAAGGATAATTATTTGGACAAAAGAATGAAAAAACTATAATTAAGCTATATATATATATATATATATATATATATATATTGCTGTGCCCTTAAGGACCGAACGCAAGGGTGAACGTGCACATGCCTTAGCCCCTTGGTTGACGCCTACGCTAAAAGCGCCAATTAAGCGAGACGAAGCACTCAACCTAGTTTTCCCCAAGCTTCAGGGCTTAAGGGCGCTTTAAGCGAGCCTTTAACAAAGCTGATTCTTCCAGCAATTGATAGGATTATAAACTATTGGAGACATCCATTTGGACACCCAAAAAGTTTTGGTGAAGCAGAGAGTTCAAATTTTAGCTATTTTTTACAAAACTACCTACCCACACAATGGATGCCAACTAGTTTGTGAATGGGAGTAATGGCAAGACAACAAAGAAAGAAAAAAAGATAAGTGGCTCAACAACAGGGGCCTTGGAAAAATATCTGGTTCAATTTGGCGCCTCTTAAGGTCTCTTGCTTCTCCTGGATACCCAAACCAACTTCTAACAGAGAGGTTTTCAGCTTTGCAGTAGATGTACACTGTGCGAAGAACAGTCTGAAGAAGTTACCCACCTCTTTGAGCCTTGCAGAGTAACAAGTCAGTTACAGAACATGTTTTTGTCAATACTTGGCATGTATCGGGTCATGCCATATTCCATTACAGAACTGCTGAAGTGTTGGACCAGGGAGGGGCTGTGCGAGAAAGCTCAAAATACGTGGAACACTATACCTCAAGCCATCTGGTGGACTGTTTGGCTTGAAAAAAATTACAAATTTTTTTAAGGCAAAGAAGAAACATACATAGCCTTAAACATAGATGCTTCATTGCTAGCTTTTTGGTGCAAACTAGCTATTGTACAAGATGTAGAGGCAATGTTAGACACAATAGCTAATTTGCAAAACCTGTAATTACGCCTGGGGCACTGGCTTAGTGCATTAGTTTTATAAAAAAACTTTTATCTATAATTAAAAAAAGGGAAGAAAGTGGACTCTTGATTGTTATCGAGAAGATAAGTACCCTTTAACTAAAATGAATATTGAGATTACACCAGTGTGTTCCTTTTGGACTCACTTGGATATGAGGAGCCTGGAACATTTCCTGAATGGCTGCTTCAACATCTGCCATTCTGACAAGCATTTTACCTGTAACATAAAGCAAGCATATATTAGTAATCTGTATAAAACCACCTAGCTAAAAGATATTAGCAGCAAGGAGTAGTTAATGCCTCCAACCACCATTAAAACACCTAGGAGATCTATTGCTATGAATAGCAAGGATGAAGATTGCTGTACATTCTATTTTGTTACTCAAAACAGCTAATACTGATGCTGCTTCATTACGATGTGAGATATCAAGAGATTGCCTATAAGAACCTAAGATCCACCTTGGTTAATGAAATACGCCAACCCCTGAAACACCAGAGGTAACACCATAAAATCTTGGGAGATGGCACAGTTGATTATATAAAGAATGGAAACTATCAAATTAGCTTACATTATTGACACATGTCTAGTAAATCAGCTTCCTGTTGAATGTGACTACTGGGTTGAATTCAATTTATCATTTGTAGGCACTAGCTCATTGATGCATCTCACGAGGCATCCTTTTATTGCTTGAATGCTTGTATTCTATAATTTTAACAGTCGTGATATCCCTATTTGAATTCAATTGGTGAATGAAATGAATGTTGGGGAATAAAAGAGGTCATCGATTGCTGAAACATGTATCACAAGTTTAAGAAATTTGACACTAGGAAATAGAGATAAAGATGTAGACAACATTCCATCTGTTACATATGTTCATCACCAGAACAAATGTGTATTTCCTTCTACTGGAATTCCAAGTATTTGTTTCTTGCCACTAGTGTCTATTTAGTTCGAGATTTAGCTCTCACCTGCTGCAGCAGAATTGGGAATTGATAGCAATTTCTTAGCATGATAGTCTGCAAGTTCCGCAGCTCGCCTACATATTTCTAGTGCACGGCGTGCATCGCCTGAAACGGCTGCCACCTGGATTTATGTGTAAAGTGGACATTGCTTTAAAATCAGTTTAAGTATCACATTTACAACAGCAGACAAGCTCAAGTATGTGATTTGATAATTAGAATCGGGTAATAAAGATAAGCTCCTGGTAGAGATGCACCACAGAAGGACCAACCTTCCTTGAAGCAAATTCAATTGCCGGTTTTTCAAAGGCATCAATTCCATTGAGGCGAGTTACAATAATTTCTTGAAGCTGCTGATAGTTATATGGACCAAAGCAAAGTCTTTGTATGCCCATACGACTTGAAATCCGCGGAAGCAACTTCTCCGGAAGATCCATAGTATTTGCAATACCTGTTGGTGAGAAAAGTTAACATTTTATCTTTACATGTAATAACTAACGCGGATGGAAGGAAACATTGACAGCAAATTGTACACACACCTATAACAATCAGTTTGGAATTTGGCTTTGTAGGCCAATCGAGAATGTTATATAAAACCTGTAATTAAAAGAAAAAAGGTCATGATGTGCGACTTGCTGTTTTGGATATTTATCATGCTGGATAAAAGGATGCATCATTTACCGCTTGATTTCTGGTAACCAGGAGATCAAGTTCATCTATAAGTAGAATACATGGGCGGTTGTCCTCTTTGCTACATTCAGTCACATCTGAAAACCGCTCATTCAAGAAGTGAAGAGCCTTTTTCCAACCGACCCTATGTCCACTAAGTGCTTCATAAATAACCTGAAACAGTTAAGAGAAACATTTCAGAGAATAAAGACATCGTCTGCATCACCAGAAAGATTGAACTTCAAACTTACACTGTAAATATTCTCAGGTGAAGCCAATTTTAGGCCATTAATCTCCACAAAACAATAAGGTTTAATGCTCCCTGCATCAACTTCACACCTTAAATTCCTCATTACTGCTAGTACACTCATTGTCTGCAGTATAGTGCAGATAAAGGAACAAATCAGTAATGTCTGACAAGCCTAAAAGATAGAGGCAAAACATGACTGCCTTGTGTTATCACTCAGGGTATTCCCCTAAGCCAATAGATACCTTTCCTGTCCCAGGAACACCATGTATGTAAAGGCATCTGCCCAGGCATTGATCCTCACATATGGCACCTTTTATGAAAGTAGTTATCTCTTCCACTTCTCTGCCAAAAAAAAAAAAAAAAAAAAAAAGCACTTGCTTATCAGATAAATATGGAGCAAATTGCATAAAGAGTGCACCTCGGGAAAGACATACTTCATCCTACAAGGTAGAGACTTGGGCAAAGTTGCCAGTAAAAGGGTTCCTTTTGCTTTCTCAAGTTCAGTAAGCTTGTGAGATCTCACATGTTCTGGTATCCTCTTTGCACCTATCTTTTGTAGTCCAAAAAAGCGTCCCTTTCTTGAATTCTGCACTCTTAGAAAAACTAATTAGCTTCTGCTTTAAGCAACATGAAGAAGTGAAGTAGGAATCTGACAAAGGACAATTTGTATACCGCAGCCAACGGATGAGCTGGAGATGGTCTGGTTAATGGATTAGTTTGGTTTTCCTCTTCATACTCTATTTCATCATCCACGTCAGAATCTGGATCTTCGCAAGAGTTCCAGTCCTCGTCGTTCTCAGCTTCTTCCTCATCCTACCAAATGAGGAGACGGCTTATTAGTTCCAAAATCTTCCATCACATATAAACAAAGGTTCCACAAAATATCATCAAATTTTTTTTAGAACACACCATATCATTATCTTCAATCTCAGCAATGCGCTTGAAACTATGCCAGTGAATGTCATACTCATATTCACAGAGGAAAACATCATCTCCATCATTTCTCGCCTTCTCAAATTCTTTTGGATTCTTAACATAGCAATGCCTGATGACAGATTCCATCTGCAGACAGAATAGTAGGTCTTCATTAACAGATGTAATGGTCAATTACTCGTAACATAGCCAGTCAATATCAGACTGCCAAATAAGCAGAGAAATTGAAGCTTTGGCTTCTTTGCATTGGGGTGAGTCCTATCCTCTAGATCCGTTGTAACATCCAAAACCCAAAAAGCAAGCTTACCACTTGTAATCTTTCATTTTTAAGAACTCTATCAAAAACAATACTTAATGATAGATAAAAACATTTATGTCCATCTAATTTTTACTTTTGGGAAGTTATCAATCAATTGAACTGATCTACAAGGACAATTTTCTTCCTTAACAAAACTTACAATCCTCAAACGCAGCAAAATAGGTGGCATATAACCTACAAAGTAAAAATCATTACATTGTACGACAGAAAAGAGAATAGCATAATGTTACCTCAACATCAGCAAAATCATTAGTCCGATAGAGTTCTCTCCTTAAGTTATGTGGCTGTCTTCCTGCAGCCGTTTCCTCAGGAATAATATACCAATGTGCCCGAAACCAGTAGGTACCATCCACTTCTTTCCATACACTATAACATTGATATCAGAATTAACCAAACATCACGACTATTGATACGCAAAATTAAACAAAACCATAAAAAGTTCTTATAATTAACTTAGGAAATAAGAAGTTCAAATACCTGTCAATACGAGCCGCCCATAGATCACTGTCAAGTAACTTCTCCTTGGCAGTCCTTACCCGTTTCTTTCCCTTGGGTGGTGCGGGCATTTCCACCATTTTCCCTAATTTTTTCGCCTCACAGTACACACAAATCCAATCCCCTTCAGGAACCTCTTTCAGTGGTGGCTTCAAACACTTCAAATGAAACCCTCCTAAGCATTCATCACATTCAACCATAATCACCCTCCCTGCTGGCCTATAACAAATCCTACATTCCTCCACTTCGGGATCCTCATTATCCGAACTCGCATCTTCACTTCTCTTCACATACACATCATCCCCCACAGCAAACTCTCCCCCATCATAAACCACCTTTTTATAATACACCTTCTTCTTACAACCCCTTAAACTGCTTCTTTTTTCAACAGCCACATTCTTGTTCTCTGAAGACTTCCTTTTCCTCTTCGATTCAGTGGGTCCCGGTGTCGAAATGGGGGTAGAAACAGTGAGCTTTGATTTTCTTCTTGCTGAATTTGTGGCACTTTTGGGAGTGAATTTGAGAGATTTACGGAAGCGGGCAGAAGATGGAGGCGAAGGAAGTAGTGGTGGTGGGGTTTGAGGGGTGGAGGTAAGACGGAGGGAGCGGCGGCGAGGGGTGGGGTCTAGGGTTTGTGGGGTTGGAGGGATAATAGGGTTTAAAGGAGATAAATTAGAAACAGGCAGTTGCTTGTGTTGCTTAATGGGGGTTGTGTTAAGGGATTGTTTGGCTTTCTTCTTTGGGGTTTCTGCCATTGGAAGCTTCTACAGGAATCTAGACAATTGCTTTATCACCAGCTATAATTTGTCCAATTACCTTTGCAAGAAAGCCTACAGAAGATGTTAGCAAAATCTGAGTGTTCCGAAATTGAAAAAAACATAAATCAGATCAAAGTGCAAAATGAAAGAAGAGAATGAAGAAAACATATACACTGATAAGTAAATATAAAGTATATGGTAAGCAAAGAGCAATTAAGATATGCAAAAATCCTGCAATCAGCATAAAGCTCTGAACTGGAAAATCAATTTATTTCCACAAAGAATCCTGGAGTGTGGCTTTTAGTGTCATGATATAAGCAGAAGAAAACTAGAAGCTTTGCAACATATAGACTATACAAGAAATACCATTTCATTTTCTGAGAGAAGGTAAATATATTATAGATGCAGCACCAAGAAAGTGCTCGAATATGTAGAACTGAACAAAAACCTAGAGAAGAATCCCTTTCTAGTCTTGTATGGATTCTAAGAGGCCTAATATGGATTCTGCTTCATTTACAAGCTCCTCTCTACACCAAAAAGAAAACAAGAGTGCATAACTAAACTTGGTCTGTTAAATCGAATTAGCATTTGCTTAAAACAACTATATTCCTTTACACATAGGCGGAGAACACTGCTCTCAATATAGACATGTTGTCATTTCATTTGCATGATCTAGATAGGATCTACATTTGGTCGATTTGATGATTCAATTCAGGTTATTCGTCTTCTCGGTTTATATAGACAAATAGATCGAGCAAAAGAAGTTGATAATTATGAGTTATGACAACCTAAAGCAAAGTATAAACTTAAGTATGATTACTAATATCACACAAGCATATCACCCGTAAGAGCTTGCATTAGTGAAAATTGGGCATTTGTCAATTAATTGTTAGATCTAGAATCAGTATATCTAATGAAACAGATTGCCAGAACACTTGATAACTATTATAAATTAAGAAATAATCAGTACTCTTCTATAAATTAAAACAAATCGAAACTATTTCAGCATTTGAATAAAAACTTCATATACTAAATCTCAAAAATTGAAGGAGCTATATTACCTCGATGGTGCTGCGAGAGGGAGAGGGTAGCTGGAGGACTAGGTTTTCGCTGGAAAACGGGAGAGTTCCGACCGGCGAGAAGAGAAATGAGAAATCGCAGTCGCCGGTGGAATAGTAGAAAGAGGGGAAGAGAAGGGGGGGAAGGTAAGGGAGAAGCGGCGGTGAGGACAAAGGGGAAGTGTAAGAGAGAAATGGCGGGAAAGAATAAAGATGATTTTCTTTTTTTCTCTTTTAAACTTTAATGTTTTTATTTAAAAATATTCAAGAAATTGCTTATTTTAGATCGAATAGTCGTAATAAACTTGGAAACTAGAATTTGATCGAAAAGATATCATATGAAATTACGAATGTTTCTATTTGTGTAGGGCTTGGGAGTCAAAGTTATGTAATATCTATGTTGGCTGCTGATTAAATGTATCAGCTAATTAATTAATTAATCAAGATGTGCTCAAATGTTGGAAAAACAAATGCATTCAAGTAAAATGACTCAAATGTGATATGAGTAGTCTTTGGCATCCAGCCCGAATGAACTCAAATGTGATTGAATTATATACATTATTAGTTTAAATTAGAAATTCAAATTCAAAGAAGGTTAACTTAATATTGAATATAAAATAAATTTTCAAACAAAAATATAAGTAGTAATAAATTCAAAATTTTTTATTACATATGGTTTTGCTAATTTGAACGACTCTCTCTCTCTCTCTCTCTCTCCGACCTCCATTTTCTGCCCTCTCTCATCGACGATCTGCTAAACCCACTAGCGTGCTCACCAGCACCGGCTACCACACACAGGTAAGTCGACGATCTGCTAAACCCACTAGCGTGCTCACCAGCGCCGGCTACCACACACAGGTAAGTCGCCCCCCCCCCCAACCACCAACACCACCCCTCTCTTTCTTCTCTCTTCCCCCCCCCCCCTTCTCCTTTCTTCCCCCATGTTTTTGCTTTGCTTTTCCACTCGCTCCAGTCCTCAACCAGTGTTTTTCGGCCGGCAATCCATCCCGTCTTTCCTCTCTCTTCTCTCTTCTTTCTTTTCTCTTCTCTTTCTGCTCTCTTCCCCCTCCCTTTTTGTTCACCCTCTCCTAGAAACCTTAATAGGGCTGCCTCCGCTGGCGACAGCTCTGGCCGGCGACCCCTGACGGCCCCCTCTCTTCTTTCTCCTATCTGAGTCGCCCCCTCTTACTCTCATTTCCCCTTCCTTGTGTTTGACAACTTAACGTTCTCTGCTGCACTCGCCGGATTGCCTCGTGGTTTAGTTGGGCAGCCCGGACTGTCGTATGTTTAAACACCAGTGCAGCGATTGCAGGTTGACAGCCCCATCCTCTGTTGGTTTCGTGGTTGTTTTGTTATGATTTTTCAGGTTGTTAGCCGCGGTAGTTGGAGACGAGCATGAGGCGTACGAGCAAGTAGTGCATAGCATCCCTAATTAGTGTTTACAAAGGCTGGTAGGAGCTGGAAGGAAGTACGTCAGTTTTCGCAACCTCGGGTGTGCACCAAGTCGAATTTCCAGGTTCTATTCTTGGGATTTGGTACCTCCCGCTTTCCTGTTTCTCTTTCTTTTGTGTTAGTTAAATTGTTGTCATTTTAGTTCGTATTAGTTTAATCATACTATTAGCGTGTCTGTAGTTACAACTTATTTTCTTCTAGTTTGGATTGTTGCTTATTTTGTGTTAGCGATTTTCTTAGTCTATCATAGGTATAGTGGTTGTGGTCTGGGATGGTAGAATAAGGTCATGTCCTCGGGGGTGGGGGTGGAGGGTGGGGCAGGGGACAGGGGGTGGGACAGGAGGCAGGGAGGGTAAGGGGAACAAGGGAGCCTATAGGTTAAGAATTGGGTCATGGAATATAGGAACATTGACGGGTAAGTTTATAGAGTTGGCGAAGATTCTCCAAAAAAGGAAGGTCAATATAGCTTGTGTTCAGGAGACTAGGTGCGTAAGATCGAAGGCGAGGATGCGGACAGGTATAAGTTGTGGTACTCTAGAGGCACGAAAGGGTAAGAATGGAGTGGGTATTTTGGTGGATAGGTATCTTAGAGAGTCTGTGGTAGAGGTTAGGCAGGTGAATGACAGATTAATGACTATTAAGCTAGTGATTGAGAGTGCACTCTAAATGTCGTTAGAGCTTACGCGTCGCAAGCGGACTTGGATGAGGAAGTCAAAAGGAGCTTCTGGGAGGGGTTGGATGAGATTGTGCGTAGTATTCCGCTTGCTGGGAGATTATTTATATGAGGGGATCTCAATGGGCATATTGGGTTGACTGTTGGTGGCTATAGCGAGGTGCATGGTGGCTTCGGCTTTGGGGATAAGAACGGAGGAGGTACTTCACCGTTGGGGTTTTACTAAGGCGTTTGAGCTGGTGATTGCGAACTCTAAGTTTTCGAAGAGGGAGGAGCATTTGGTTACTTTACAAAGTATGGTGGCGAAGACTCAGATTGATTATCTCCTCCTCAGGAGGTGTGATAGAGGGCTGTGCAAGGATTGCAAAGTTATCTTGGGTGAGACCATCGCGACACAGCATAGGCTCTTGGTGATGGATGTCTATATCATGATAAAGAGGAAGAGGAGGTCTGTACGAGGACGAGCGAGGATCAGGTGGCGAGCCTTAACTAAGGATAAAGCTCAGGAGTTGGAGGGGAGGTTATTGGCTATGGGAGCCTGGAGGAGTAGTGGGGACGCAGGCACTATGTGGACGACGATGACGAATTGTATAAGGGAGGCGGCGAGAGAGGTTTTACGGGTCACAAAGGGTTACTCTGGCGGGCACAAAGGCGACTGGTGGTGGAATAAATTGGTCCAAGGTAAAGTGGATGCAAAGAATGCGACGAACATAAAGTTAGTAGGGAGCACAGGCGAGGAGGAGAGGAGAGCAAACAGAGAGAGGTATAATGTAGCTAGGAAGGAGGCAAAGTTGGCGGTCACAGAGGCTAAGACTACAGCATTTGGTCATTTATACAAGGAGCTGGAGGACAAAGGCGGGGATAAGAAGTTATTCCGGCTGACCAAGGCGAGAGAGAGGAAAGCTTAGGATCTGGACCAAGTGAGGTGCACTAAAGATGAGGATGGCAGAGTATTGATGGGAGAGGCTCAGATTAAACAGAGATGGCAGACTTTCTTTCATAAACTCCTGAATGAAGAGGGGGACATGGATATTGTGCTAGGTGAATTGGAGCATTACGTGAGTCACCGAGACTTTAGGTACTGTAGGCACGTTAAGGTTGAGGAGGTCGTGGGGGTTATGCATAAGATGAGTAGGGGCATAGCAACTGGGCAAGACGAAATTTCAGTAGAATTTTGGAGGTGTATGGGTAGTGCAGGCTTGGAGTAATTGACTGGGTTGTTTAATGTTATTTTCATGACAAAGAGGATGTCGTATGAGTGGAGGTGGAGTAAGGTGGCACCATTGTACAAGAACAAAGGTGATATCCAGAGTTGTAACAGCTATAGGGGTATCAAGTTACTAAGTCATACCATGAAAGTTTGAGAGAGGGTGGTAGAAGTGAGGGTGAGGAGGACGGTGTCTATATCCAACAACCAGTTTGGGTTCATGTCGGGTCGTTCAACTACGGAATTTATCCACCTTATTAGGAGATTAGTGGAACAATACAGGGATAGGAAGAAGCATCTGCACCTGGTGTTTATTGACTTGGAGAAAACGAATGACAAGATCCCTATGGAGGTTCTTTGGAGATGCTTGGAGGCAAAAGTTGTGCCGGTAGCTTACATTAGGGCAATTAAGGACATATATAATGGAGTTAAGACTCGGATTAGGACAGTGAAAGCGACTCGGGGCATTTTCCGATTGTTATAGGGTTACACCAAGGATCTGTGCTCAGCCCGTTCTTATTTGCCCTGGTGATGGATGCACTGACACACCATATTCAAGGGGAGGTACCATGGTATATGTTATTCGTTGATGACATAGTTTTGATTGATAATATGCGAGGCAGCATTAACGAGAGGCTGGAGGTTTGGAGACAGGCTCTTGAGTCTGAGGGTTTCAAGTTGAGTTGGACTAAGACATAATACATGGAGTGCAAGTTCAGCGTCGAGTTGAGGGAAGCAGGCATGGACATGAGGATTGAATCACAGATCATCCCCAAGAGAGGCAGTTTGAAGTACCTTGGGTCGGTTATCCAGAGGGATGGGGAAATCGATGAGGATGTCACACACTGTATAGGGGTGGGTGGATGAATGGAGGTTAGCATCTAGAGTCCTGTGTGAAAAGAAAGTGCCACTGATACTCAAAGATAAGTTTTATAGAGCGGTGATTAAACTGCCATATTGTATAGGGCAGAGTGTTATCGAGTTAAGAACTCACATATCCAAAAGATGAAAGTAGTAGAAATGAGGATGTTGAGGTGGATATGCGGGCACACTAGGATGTATAAGATTAGGAATGAAGATATTCGGGAGAAGGTGGGCGTGGCTCCTATGGTTGACAAGATGCAGGATGTGAGGCTCAGATGGTTCGGGCACATGCGGAAGAAAGGTCTGAATGCCCCGGTAAGGAGGTGTGAGCGGTTGGCTTTGGCGGGTATGAGAAGAGGTAGAGGGCGGCTTAAGAAGTATTGGGGGAGAGGTGATCGGGCAGAATATGGCACGACTTCAGATTTCCAAGGACATGCCCTTAATAGGAAGGCGTGGAGGTCGAGCACTAGGGTTGTAGGTTAGAAGGTAATTGAGCATTTTTCTACTTCGTACAAGGTGTGAGGATAGTCTAGTAGGGTTTTGTCTTAGACTACTAGTGGTTAATATTGTGTTCACACTATTCTTCCATTTTTATAGTATCGGGCCTTATTTACTAGTTATTGTTATTACTTTTCATCTACTTTCTGGTTCTTATGATGTTGTTATTATTTCTATGGTTTCTGTTGCTGGTACTGATATATTCTCTCTTTTCGTTTTCTTGAGTCGAGGGTCTATCGAAAATAATCTCTCTACTCTCTTGGGATAGGGGTAAGATCTGCGTACACACTACCCTCCCCAGACCCACTTGTGAGATTTTACTGGGTTGTTGTTGTAAATTTTTGTTACATACATATCACCCATAAAGTAGACTAACTAACGACGTATACATTAAAAGTTTAATTATATTATATTAATTAAAGAACATAAAATCACAAAATATTTATTAATTATTAAATTGACATATTACTTGTATAAATTAAGCTTAAATTATAAATTTTAGTATTTAAGTTATCATTGCATAATTAAAGTAACTAACTAAGCTTGAGCTTGATCGAGACGAGCTTTGACCGAGCTTTATCCTAGTCTAATCGGATTGAGCCAAATTTTGACTGAAATCAAGCCGAGCTTTGACTGTAATCGAGAGGGGTTAAATACAATCAAGCAGAGTTGAGCCCTGAATCGGCTTTGAGTCGTTGCCATACCTAAATATAAGGTTGTTTTTAAAAGACAAGGAAGCTTTTTTTCAGTCATAATATATTCAAATCATCAAAATGACCTACAACTTATTAAACACTTGCCACACCTTGTTTTTTACTGCCATGCTCGAGAAATTCTAATTTGTGAGTCACATAATTAACATTATTTGTGTAAGGCCTCTTTTGATAATGTAACGATCTGATAAGTCGTTTTGAGTTCTAGCTTTCGTTTTGTGATTTGAGACTTTGAATAGCTTCATTTGATGATTTATTATGTTGTGTGAATAGTTCGTTTCGATTTTCAAAAAGTTTAGATGTGTTTTGGTAAAGAAATTTTAATTCTAGAGCTTTGATGTTGTTGGAGTTGACCACGGTCAACATTCTTGGTAAACAACCTTGGATTGGTGTTTTAACAATTTTAGTAGGTTCATATGATAATTTTGGACTTGTACCTATGTTTGGTTGGGGTCCAGGGTAACCCGGGGCCATTTCGATACTTCTAGTTAATAAGTTAGAATTTGAGTTTATGAATATTTGAAAATCCTTGAGTTTTGATACTTGATACTTGATTCTTGATTTTAGATATTGTGATGTTTTTAGCTTTCGAGTGAGTTTGTGTAAGGTTTATAGAATTGTTGGGATATTTGGATTGGGGCTCGGGGGCTCGAGTGAGTTTTGGATTGGTTTCAGGCATTTTTTATGAGTTTTGCTATTGCTAGTACTGCAGGTATCGCACCTGCAATGGTCAGATGTGCAGTGCGAGGTCTCCCTTGCGAGGGTTATTTTGCATCTACGTGAATAGAGGAGGTCAGTCAGGTGTCGCACCTGTGATGGCAAGGTGTGCAGATGTGGAGCTGTATTTGCGTGATGCTTATCCACATATGTGAATGGGGCTTTAGGATGGGAGTGTCGCACCTGCGAGCCACGGATCACAGATGCGATGGTCACACCTGCGGAGGGTAGGCCGCTTTTACGACTTTTGCACCGACGTAGGCTCGTACCTGCGAGCCATTGTGTCGCGCGTGTGAGGTCGCTTTTGCGAAGTTTTTCTCGCACCTGTGACATCCGCAACTGGGAAAAAGGGTAGGGTTTCGAGCCTTAGCTCATTTTACTTCATTTTTGAGTTGCCAGCAGGTGAAGTATGAACATCAGAAATCATGTGGTTTGGCTTAGAGGTTGGTTACACCTTAGTGGAAATGGGAGCGCATTATTATGGACTTTGTGGTAGGATTACCATGGACTTTGAGAAAGTTTGATGCCATTTGGTTCATTTTGGATGGATTGACCAATTATGCACATTTCATTCCAGTGATGACTTCTTACACTTCAGGGAAGTTAGCTCAGATCTGTATCACAGAGATTGTTCGTTTGCACAATGTGCCCACTCTATCATTTTAAACCGTGGTACCTAGTTTACATTGCACTTTTAGAAAGTTGTTTAGTGGGAGTTGGACGCGCAAGTGAGCTCAGCACTGCATTCCTCCCATAGATGGATGGTCAGTCTAAGCGGTCTATTCAGATCCTTGAGGATATGTTAAGAGCATATGCTATTGATTTTGGTGGTCATTGGAATTAGTTTCTACCACATTGATGGAATTTGCCTGTAATAACAGCTATCAGTCCAGCATTTAAATAGTGTCGTATGGGAATTTATATGGTAGGCCGTGTCGTTCTCCTATCGGTTGGTTTGAGCCTGGTGAGGCTAGGATGTGGATACAAATTTGGTCCACGATGTTTTGGAGAAAGTGAATTTGATTCAGGATCGCCTTCAGACAATGCATAGTAGGCAGAAGAGTTACGCAAACAAGAAGACCCGTGATATGACTTTTATGGAGGGCAAGAATGTACTTTTAAAAGTCTCGTCTATGAAGGGTGTGATGAGATTTGGGAAAAAGGGCAAGTTGAGCCCCAAGTTCATAGGCGCATTTGAGATGTTAGAAAGAGTTAGAGTGGTTGCGTATAAGCTTGCTTGCCTCCTAATATTTTGGGAGTTCATCCGATATTTCATGTTTCTATGCTCTAGAAGTATCATGAAGACAAGTTGCATGTATTGGACATTAGCACAATGCAGCTTGATGGGAATTTGACTTATGAAGAAGAGCCAATAACTATTATAGATCGGCAAGTCCGAATGTTAAAATCTAAGGAAATTCCTTTCATGAAAGTGCTTTGGAAAGGGCAACCAACTGAGAAGGCTACTTAGGAGTCTGAGTCTGTTATGAGGAGTATATACCCTTATCTCTTTGCCAGTTCAGGTACATTTCTAGGTCTGTCCGAGGACAAATATTTCTTTTAGAGGGGGAGAATATAATGCCCGATATGTCGTTTTGAGTTCTAGATTTCTATTTTGTGATTTGAGACATTGAATAGCTTTATTTGATGATTTATGACGTGTGCATGGTTCGTTTCAATTTCTGGAAAGTTAGACGTGTTTTGGTAAAGAAATTTTAATTCTAGAGCTTTGATGTTGTTGGAGTTGACCACTGTCAATATTCTTTGTAAACGATCCCGGATCGATAGTTTGATAATTTTGGTAAGTTCGTATGATAATTTTGGACTTATACATATATTTGGTTGGGGTCCCAGGTGTCCTAAGTTCGTTTTGGGCCTTCTAGTTGAAACTTGAAATTTGAGTTTATGAACATTTGAAAATCCTCGACTTTTGATGCTTGGTTCTTGATTTTAGATATTATTTTGATGTTTTGAGCTTTCGAGCTAGTTTATGTAAGGTTTATAGACTTGTTGGGATATTTTGACTAGGGTCTAGGGGGCCTAGGTGAGTTTCGAATTAGTTTCGGGTATTTTCTATGAGATTTGCTATTGTTGGTACTTCAGGTATAGCACCTGCGATGGTCAGGTGCGCAGGTGCGAAGTCACCCTTGCGAGGGTTGCTTCACATCTTCGTTAATGGGGGAGGTCAGTCTGGTGTCCCACATGCGATGGGAAGGTGCACAGGTGCAGAGTCGTATCTGCGTGATGTTTGTCCGCATCGGCGAAGGGGTTCTAGGCTGGGGAGTATCGCGCCTCCGAGCCACGGATCGTGGATGTTATGGTCACGCCTACAAAGGACATGTCGCTTCTGCAACATCTATATCTACGCATGCTCGCACCTAAGAGCCAATTTATCGTGCATGCAGGGTCGCTTCTGCGAGGCATTTCTCGTACCTACGACAATCGCAGCTGGGAAAAGGGGTTGGGATTCGAGCTTTAGCTCATTTTACTCCATCTTTTTGATCTAGACTTCGTGTAGAGGCAATTTTCGAAGAGTTTTTCATCCTAGCTTCTAAGGTTAGCAATTTTAACTTAGTTTTAATTTATTTTCATAGATTTTCAACCTAAAATCTAGGAATTTTAAGTGTAAAAATTGGGGTTTTGGGGTAAAACCTAAGAAAGCTAATTTTGAGAATTTGGACATCGATTTGAGGTCCAATTTTAATACAAATAACATATTTATACTCAGGGAAGAATGGGTAATCAGAGTTTGTTCTTGATTTCAAATTTTGGCCATGTGGGCTCGGGTTGACTTTTTCTTGACCTTTCCAAATATGATAAAGAATGAACCTTTTTGATACTAGGATAATTTCTAAAGCTTATTTTGACTTATTTGAGTAATATTTGGCTAGATTCGAGTTATTTAGATGCTTGTGCTAAAAGAAAAGCGGTATTGGAGAGTTAATTTGTTCCAAAAGAGATAAATATCTTGGTTAACCTTAATTTAAGGGAATTAGGATATAATTGGGCGTATTTGCTATGTGTTATATGTGTTGGGGGCGTCGTACATCCATGTGATGAGTACATATGCATTTTCATGGGTTAAATCATGCATACAGAATTAGGTTTATTCATGTCTTTGCTTATTTCTTGTATTATTCACTCGTGTTATGTTGGATTATAGTACTATTTGATCTTTCACACGTTAGTGATCATATTTGGGCTCTTGTTGAGATATATGAGTAGGATTAGTCCATGGAAATTTTAATTTGCTTATGTCACTTTAGTCATGATAATTTTTTCTTAATAAATCGTACTTAATCGTTCTCCTTGATATTATATTATGCGCTTTGCCACGTTTGGTTGCTTGTTGACTGTTTCTCTATGAGTTGGTATGTTGGATCGGGTTGCTCGCGAAAACATTATTATAATAGTTGTTCTACGCGACAATATGGCCATTGGATCAGGTTGCGCGTCGCAACAGTATTATGTTGGATCGGGCGGTTGCTACAACATATAGGATGTGGATTCTTATATTTAATTTATCATATTGTTTTCCTTTTGGATTTGGTATGTTGGTTTGTGGATATCGTCTTATCCTCTTGGGTTTGAGTTATTGAGAAATGTTGGGGTTGCTTTAATTGAAAAATAGTCGTTATCTCTCTTAGTTGAATATTTTACTATTTTTGTATTTATTCTTGCTATCTATCTTATTTTTTGTCTTGTTATTTCTACTGCTTATTAACTGTATAGATTTATAAGAGACATTGGTACGCCGTGGAAATGAATAATCTCCCGGATATAGATCTGAGCTAGCTGCTCCGAAGAATATGTAGCTGCCACTAGAATGAAATGCGCCGACTTGGTCAACCTATCTACAATGACCCGTACTGCGTCAAATTTCTTCAAAGTCTGTGGGAGTCCAACAACGAAATCCATGGTAATACGTTTCCACTTTCCCTCGGGAATCTCAAGCCTCTGAAGCAAACCACTAGGCCTCTGATGCTCATACTTCACCTGCTGGCAATTCAAACACCGAGCCACATACTTTACTATATCATTCTTTATTCTTCTCCACCAATAATGCTGCCTTAAGTCCTGATGCATTTTGGCGGCATCCGGATGAATGGAATACCGCAAACTATGGGCCTCCTTAAGAATAAACTCACGTAGCCCATCCACATTAGGCACACAAACCCGACCATGTATCCGCAACACCCCATCATCTCCAATAAAAACCTCCTTGGCATCGTCGTGCTGCTCTATGTCCTTAAGAACAAGCAAATGGGGGTCATTATACTAACGCTCTCTGATGCGCTCATACAAAGAAGACTGAGAAGCGTGCAAGCAAGGACCCGGCTAGGCTCCGAAACATCTAACCTCATGAGATGATTGGCCAACGCCTGAACATCTAATGCTAGCGGTCTCTCACCAACTCGAATATATGCAAGGCTACCCATACTCTCAGCCTTTCTGCTCAGGGCATTGTTCACATATTGGCCTCCCCGGGATGGTGCATTTAATAGCTCTAACCACCTCCGCTGCCTCAAATTTAGATCCTTTTGCTTAAACAAGTGTTGTAGACTCCGATGATCTGTGAATACCTCACACTACATGCCATAGAGGTAATGCCTCCAAATCTTCAATGCATGAACAATAGCTGTCAACTCTAAGTCATGAACATGGTAGTTCTTCTCATGAACCTTCAGCTACTGAGACGTGTAGGAAATCACCCTACCGTCTTGCATCAATATCGTGCCAAGCCTAATACGTGACACCTCATAATTCACAGTGTAAGACCCTGAACCCGTGGGCAACACCAACACTTGAGCTGTAGTCAAAGCAGTCTTGAGCTTCTGAAAGCTCAACTCATACTCATCAGACCACCTGAATGGGGCACCCTTCTGGGTCAATCTAGTCAATGGGGCTACAATAGATGAAACCCTTCTATGAACCGGCGATAATAACCCGCCAAACCCAAGAAGCTCTGAATCTCTGTAGCTGAAGTAGGTCTAGGCTAGTTCTATATTCCTGCTCATGGTAGTTATATTCAGTCATAGTGATTCTTGCACATGTTTACCTCAGTCTCTGTTATTTTTATTCCTGATGATATACTGTAACACTTTGATTTGGGTTGTTTTCCTTTTCTTTGTTGAGAGCTATGAGACTAGAGAGGTTCATGACTGAGAAAGGCCGAGGGCCTTGTCGTGAGGTATTGTTCTATAGCACGTGAGTTGTCCGTGCAGATCCTTATATTATACCATAGCACCTGAGTTGTCCGTGCAACACGTGAGTTGTCTGTGCAGATCCAGATATGGTATTATAGCATGTGAGTTGTCCGTGTAGCACGTGAGTTATCCATGCAGATTATAGCGCTTGGGATGTAGGAGCCCTTTATGAGTCTGAACACCCCCAGTAAGAGCGGGTACCTATTGAGTGTGAATGCTGAGGGCTGAGAGTCGGGTGGTTGAGCTGTTGTGACGAGTTGAGGGACTATTGCCCTGAGAGGCTGTTGCTAGTTCTAAACTGCCTCATCTTCTTAGGATCCACCTTAATGCCCTCAAAAGATACAACATGGCCCAAAAAGGCAATCGAATCCAACCAAAACTTACACTTTGAAAAGTTGGCATAAAATTGATTATCTCTCAAGGTTTGAAGTACAACCCTAAGATGCTGCTCATGCTCCTCCCGACTATAGGAGTAAACCAAAATATCATCAATGAAAATGATCACAAAAGAATCCAAATATGTTTTGAATACCTGATTCATCAAATCCATAAATGCTGTTGGGGCACTTGTTAAGCCAAATGATATCACTAGGAACTCATAATGCCCATACCGAGTCCAAAAAGCTGTCTTAGGGACATCTGATGCCCTAATCTTTAACTGATGGTAGCTAGATCTCAAATCAATCTTTGAAAACTCTTTGGCACCCTGAAGCTGATCAAATAAGTCATCAATCCTCGGCAAAAGATACTTGTTCTTGTTAGTGACTTTGTTCAACTGCGAATAATCTATACGCATCCTCATCAAACCATCATTCTTCTTCACAAACAACACTGGTGTACCCTTAGGGTGAGACACTAGGTCCAATGAATCCCTTATCAAGCAAATCTTGTACTTCTCCTTTAGTTCCTTCAATTCAGCTGAGGCCATATGGTATGGTGGAATAGAAATGGGCTGAGTGCCTGGAGCCAAGTTAATACAGAAGTCGATATCTTTGTCGGGTAACATCCCCGACAAATCTGCAGGAAACACCTCTAGAAACTCGCGCATAACTGGTACTAAATCCATGGAAGGAACCTCTGCACTAGGATTACGGATATAGGCCAAATATGCTAGACATCCGTTCTCGACCATATGTCGAGCCTTCACAAAAGAAATAACCCTGCTAGTAGAATGGCCAAGAGTCCCTTTCCACTCTAATCGAGGAAACCCCGGCATGGCTAAAGTCACCGTCTTGTCGTGACAGTCCAAAATAGCGTGATAAGGTGACAACCAATCCATGCCCAAAATAACATCAAAGTCCACCATATCAAGAAGTAGAAGATCTACACCAGTCTCAAGGCTCCTGATAGAAATCACACACGAGCGATAAATACAGTCTATTACAATAGAATCTTCCACAGACGTGGACATATATACAGTAACACTCAAAGAATCACAAGGCAAAACCAGATATGAAGCAAAATAAGATGACATGTATGAATAAGTAGAGCCCAGATCAAATAGAACTGAGGCATGTCTATGGCAAACTGGAAAAATACCTGTGATGACGGTTTCAGATGACGATGCTCAGGTCTAGCTGGAAATGCATAAAAATGGGACTCGGCCACACCACTCTGGCCTCCGCCTCTCGGACGACCTCTAGTTGGCTGACCTCCACCTTTAATGGCCTGATCTCCACCTCTAATGGCCTGATCTCCACCTCTAGCAGCCTGTCCCCCGCCTCTAGCTGGCTGAGCGGGTGGTGGAGAAACCGGTGCCGGAACCATGGCACGAGAACCCTGCTATTGCATGTCGCCCCGCGACCTGGGGCAAAATGTTGTGATGTGTCTCAAATCTCCACAAGTATAACAAGCCCTCGGCTGCTGTGACTGCTGACTTTGGAACTGGCCCTATCGACTTGTATAACCACCCTTATAACTCTGGATCGGAGGTGCACTAATAGGAGCTAAAGATGCACTGTAGGCTAGCTGCTAGAGGATGAGACCCATAAGAACCACGACTGCCCGAAGCGCCGTGGGATGCCTGAAGAGCTAATTGAATCGGCGTGGGAGGATAGCCTCTACCTAACAAACCTTTACCTCCAGATGAGGCACCACTGAAACCACCGAAATGACGAGGCCTCTTCTCAGATACCGCCTCCCTACTCTGACCATGAATCATCTCGATCCGTCTAGCAATCTCTATGGCCCTCTGGAAAGAAATATCATCTCTAGTCTCATTGGCCATCTATAGCCTGATACCAAAAGTAAGTCCATCAATGAATCTCCTAACTCTCTCTCACACACTAGGGAGGAAGATAACTGTATGACAAGCTAGGTCTATAAATCGGGTCTCATACTGGGTAGCGGTCATGCTACCCTGCTGAAGGCACTCGAACTGCCTGCGGTACTCTCCTCTCAGAGTGAAAGGAATAAATTTCTCCAAAAAAGCTTTGAAAACGGATCCCAAGAAAGGGGTGGCGAACCTGCTGGTCTACCCTGCTCATAATCCCACCACCACCTCTTGGTAGAACCAGTCATTTGAATCACTGCAAAGTCCATTCCATTGGACTCAACAATACCCATGTTGCCCAATACCTCGTAGCAACGGTCTAAATAATCTTGTGGGTCCTCAGAAGGTGCACCACTGAAGTGAATATGGAAGATCTTTGTGAACTTATCCAACCTTATTAATCCCTTAGAAGACATTGTGGGCCTCTCCCCGGTCTGTGTAGCAATAATAGGCTAAACTACCCAGTTGGCGGAACTGCTGGAGTCTGATATATAGGAGCCATGTGCTCTAGAGTATGAATAGCGGGAGTATGTGCTCCTCCCCTAGCCCGAGAGACAACTGGTGCCACCGGAAATGCACTGGTTTGGGCCACACTCTCCATAAGGCCCACAAAGCGGACTAGAGCATCTTGAAGTACGAGAGTGGCTATGAATCCCTCCGGGACCTGAGCGGGTCCGACTGGTACGGTCTGAGTTAGGATTCCCTCCTCATGATTAATCTGAGTCTCCGTAGTAGGTGTTGTTGCACGTGCTCTAGGCTGAACTCTGCCTCTGCCTCGTCCCCTACCCCTAGTAGTGTCAGCAACCTGGGGCTCCTGCTCCTGAGCTACTGTAGATGTTGTGCGTTTTCTCATCATCTGTGACAGAACAAGAATGGAATGATTCAAACTTCAGTGATATAATAAAATCGCTCGATGGAGAAAGAAAGAAGTGAAATTTTCCTAAAGCTCCATAGCCTCTAGAAGATAAGTACAGACATCTCTGTACCGATCCTCCAGACTCTACTAAGCTTGCTCATGACTCGTAAGACCTAAGCAACCTAGGGCTCTGATACCAACATGTCACGACCCGGAATCCCATCCTCGGGACCGCGATGGCGCCTAACATTTTACTTTCTAGGAAAGCCAACGTTAGCTAAATTTTTTAACCAATTTTACCGATTCAAAATAAAACATTAATAAAGGTAAACCAAAATAGTCTGAAATGGAATATATAAATACATATGACGATATCTATACATCTCCCAAAATCCAGAGTAACAAATACATGAGCAACTAGAGTACTACACATATGGTCTGAAGCAAATAGAATTGTTTAAGACTAGATAAAGAGTAGAATAGATAAAGAAGGAGACTTCAGGGCTGCGGAAACTGTGCAACTATACCTCAAGTTTCCGAATATAGCTGAATCCAAGCAGAACACCACCAGATGTCGCTGGCATCGACACCAATATCTGCACAAGAAGTGCAGAAGTGTAGCATGAGTACAACCAACCCAATGTACTTCGTAAGTTTTGAGCCTAACCTCGACGAGGTAGTGACGAGGCTATAACAAGACACCTACGTAAAACCCTGTACAGAATAATAAGTAGAACAATAATATATATATATATATATATATATATATATATATATATATATATATATATATATATAAAGTAACAAAATAATAAGTAGAACAATAAAATATTAATTGGGAGGGGACATGCAAAAGGGGAAATATCATAAGAACGGCAAGTACAAGATCACCAAATAACATATTCCAAAATAAGCAACAGTGTAACCAAGTAAATCACCAATCCGAAAATCAAATAAGGTAATGAAATAAAGATGGCACGACATCACACAAGTGTAATAATATCATATGAACTTGCTCGCACAATCAAAACACCAAAATAACATCTCTAACTACGAATCAGACGTCAAAATGCATGAAATTTCAAAGAAAACTCAAAAACTTCTAAAATCACAACCAAGCATCTGAATCCGATCAAACCAACTCCGATTTGCACCAAATTTTGTAGAAAAGTTTCAAATAGCAAAACAGACCTATACCAAGTCCCAGAACAAAAATTTGAATCATATAACTATAAAGTCAACCCACGGTCAAACTTAGGAAGTTTCTAAACCTTCAAATTACTAGCTTTCGGCAAAACAAGTCAAATCAAGTTAGCAACTTTCGAATTCAATTCCAAGTATATGCCTAAATCTAAAATCACTATACGAATCCACCGGGATCATCAAAATACCGATCTGGGGTCGTTTACACAAAATATTGACTGTAGTCAACTCAAGTTATTTTTAAAGCCAAAATTCATGTTTTCTTCAAATTTTCACATAAAATCTTTCACGGAAAAAGACACGGACTGCGCACTCAAATTGAGAAATATCAAATGGAGCTAATTGACATCTCAGAATACAAAAATAAGGGCTATCACTTAAAACGACCTATAGGGTCATCGCAATCAGGTCAATCAATATATGTATATCCTTTCAAGAGTAAATTAATTTCACCATAACATAGTGAATAATCTGTAGTTCACTTCAAATATCAAGAAATTATAATGACCTGGCCGGTTGTTTTGAATATTTTAGCCTCGTTTCCCTTTTTTAATGCTCTATATATGTGTATTTGTCGTTATGTGACTTGCGGGGGCGGTTGGTTTGATTTCGAGAGAGTTTTGGATTGGATTGGGACACCTAGTCCCAAGATTGAAAGCTTGAGTTGTGAAGGGTAACCAGAGTTTGACTTTTGTATAGACGACCATAGAATGATGTTTTGATGGTTCCAATAGGTTCGTATGGTAATTTTGGACTTAATCGTATGCCCGGATTTAGATTTGGAGGTTCATATGTTGATTTAATTCTATTTGGCGAAAGTTGAAAAGTTTAAGGTTTGAAAGGTTCATAGTTTGACTGAGAGTTGACTTCATTGATATCGGGTTAGAATTATTTTTTCAGAAGTTAGAATAAGTCTGTTGTGTCATTTGGGACTTGTATGCAAAATTTGAGGTCATTCCAAATTGATTTGATATGATTCGGTATGAGTTTTGTGAAGTTGAAAGTTTATTAGTTCCTAAGACTTGAATCGAGGTACGATTCGTAGTTTTGATATTGATTTGTGTGATTAGATGCCTAAGGGCCTCAGGTGTGTTTCGGATTAATTTCAGATCATTTCGGATTGTGTTGGCATTGCTGAAGATTTGTCGAGTCTAGTGTTTTCGTATATGCGGAAGTCTGATCTCAGATGCGGCCATGGATGCGCATGTGCGAGGTTGGCCTGGTAGAGAGAAAGTCCATAGATGCAGAGGGTTTTCGCATAAGCAGATGCGCTTCTGCGATGGGGAGTCCGCAGAAGCAGAAGAGTAGGTGCACTTTGAGGACTGCACATGTGGTTGGTCGGGTTTTAGGTGGGACTTGCAGATGCGAGATTTTGACCGTAGATGTAGTACTGCAGATGCGATGATAATGCGGAATCGCGGGACAAACTATATGATTTCGAGGGTTTTGTTATTTTTCATTATTAGGAATTGTGGAGTTCGGTTATAGGCGATATTTTGAGAGAAATTTACTATAATTTAAGGGGTAAGTAAACTTTACTCTATTTTGTTGATAGATATTGATTACCCACGGATTTGTACAACTATTTTATGTGAATTAAAGGTGGAATTTGAGTATTTTTTACTATGGTTTTGGAGAGTTAAAATTAATCATTTGAAGGTCGATTTTAGGTTGGATTTGGATGAAACATACATATTTGGACTCATATTGGAATGAGTGTTAGGGATTTGTGAGTTTTGATGGGTTCCGTAGTGCGGACCTAGGATAACCTTTTGGGCTGACTTTGCATAATTGATTCAAGATCATAGCTTTATTATTTGTGGATGTTTTCTATGTCTTTTATTGATGGTATTAAATTGTTTGACTAGATTTGAATCGCTCGGAGGTCGATTCGTGTGGGAAGGGCTTTTTAGAGTATTAATTCACACGCTTTGAGGTCAGTAACATATCTAAACTTGGTTTGAGTGTAATTATCCCTGTGGACTGTGATACTTAAGATGTGTTGGGGATGACAAACGTTCTAGGCGACGGGCGTGTGTGCGTACACCGGGATATTCATGATGCAGGTAGACGTTAGGCTACTATTAACTTGTTTGCTTTCATGCCTCATTATATCCGTATTTTCTCTACTTGTATGATTATTTGAGCTATGATTCATGGTAGAAATCACGTCTAGGCTATGCGATTATTTGTTTAAGACATGATATGGCTATTCTTGCTGTTTTGAGTTGTTTGCCTTAGCTGTAGACATACTCTTAGTCATAATGTTATATCCGTGTATGATATCTCTATCATAGTGAATTCTTATTATGATTCCTCATATGTTGTTGATGTCTCGTATGTGTTACACTGTTAAACTAGATACCATGAGATGTGGTAAATATATACTTAAGCGGTTGATGACTGAGCTTGGGCCATAGAGCCGATTTGTTATTAATTTTGAAGTGACGTGTACGCAGTCCCCATATTGGGCTAAATGGTACTGACTAGGGGCGACGAGTGCACTGGGTCCCATGATTAGGGTATGTGATATTGATTGTTGTTTTATATTTTCGAATAGCGCTGGGACAAGGATCCACCCCTTCAGAGTCTGGTATTCACAGTGAGCACATGCACAAGGTCATGTATGTGCTTGGTAAGGGGCATTTATACCAGGCACCCGTACAATGCAAAGTGTGGTTGCATGTGTGATGGTGAGGGGCACTGGTTCCAAGCACCGTGAGCGTGTTCAGTGTGAATATACCTGATGGCTTCACTGTGATGTTATTATCTTGATATGTATATTTGACATGTAGGCATAGAGATGTATTTTACTCATGTTAGATGGTTATGAAACGTATTACATGTTGTTGAAAGTTTGGTAATTCATGTTTCCTTGATAAGATCATGTTTCAGTGTTTTCGGTATTAAGATTGGGCTTTGACTTTTATACTTGGAGAGCATGTCTAATTTTTCGTATTTGTGAACGAGTTGAACTGATATCTCTTAAGTTGTTTACTTTACTGTCATCATTATATCATATGTTGTTATTGATTAATGCTGTTAGATACTAACCTGCTTCCGAGCTTGTCGCTACTTTTAGGCCGAGGTTTAGTTTGTTCTTTATTGAGTATATGGGGTCCGTATTACTCATACTACACTCTGCACTTTATGTGCAGATCCAGGTACTGCAAGGCGTGGTGATTGCTAGAGTTCGCACTGGATCTAGCTTGTGGAGACTACGAGGTAGCTGCTATGTTATTCATAGACCTTTAAGTTCTCTTTGTTTATTTTTGTTATCACTGTTCTTTCATTCAGACATTTCTGTATTGGAGATTTGACTATATATTTTGAGATTCTGTAGTGCTCATGTACTCGTTGACACCAGATCATGGGTTGGTTGCCATTGCGTTATTGTTGCTAGTTTCAGATATTTTATGATTATTCTAATGTTAAGATTATTAAGTTTTTTTATTTGAGTTTATTTTTATTGTAAAATTATTTGCTTTCCTAACAAGTAATGTTGGGCGTCGTCACAGCTTGGGTGGGAGTTTGGGTCATGACAAGTTGGTATTAGAGTCAAGGCTGCCTAGTTCTTATGAGTCATGACTAAGTTTAGTAGAGTCTTGCGGATCGGTACGGAAACGTCTGTATTTATCTTCGAGAGGCTACCAAGCTGTTAGGAAACTTCATTTTCTTCTATTCTTGTTGTGCGAATTTTTTAATTTCAAAGTTTGAATTGTTTCTCTTTTATTCTCTCATTGATGGTGAGGCCACATACGACAACCGCAACTGATCAGAAGCTGGAGACCTAAACTGCAACCATTACTAGGGGTAGAGGCCGGGGCCGAGGTAGAACCAGAGGTAGAGGCAGAGCTCAGCCTAGAGCATGTGCATCGACATTTTATGTTGAGCCACAAATAGAGAAAAAGGAGGAGATTCCTATCCTGACCGAGCTAGTAGGACCAGATCAGGTCCCAAAGGGGTTCATTGCTACCCCACTTTTCCAAGACGCCTTAGTCTGCCTGGTTTATCTTATGGAGAGTGTGACTTAGGCTGGTATATTTCCTGTAGCACCAGCCATTTCTCAGGCCGGGGGAGGAGCCCAGACTCCCGTTACTCACACTCTAGAGCAAATGGCTTATGGGTAGACCCCAACAGTTCTACCAGTTGGGGCAGTTCAGCCTATTATTGTTACACAACCCGGAGAGAGATTCGCGATGTCAGCTGAGGGGCTTAAGAGGTTGGGCAAGTTCACCAAGTTGTTTCCCCTCACTTTGGCGGTACATCTTCTGAGGACTCCCAGGATTTCTTAGACCACTGCCATGAGATATTGCACAAAATTCATATAGTGGAGTCCACGATGTGGATTTTACAGTGTTTCATATGCATGGTGCTGCCAAGAGGTGGTGGCAGGTGTATGTTCAGGGCAGGCCAAAAGGTTCACCTCCTCTCACCTGGGCCTAGTTCTCATAGTTGTTCTTAGAGAAGTTCATTCTCTTTACTCAGAGAGAGAACTTCCGCAATCATTTTGAGTGCCTTCAGCAGGGTAGCATGACCATTACTCAGTATAAGATCAGACTTGTGGATTCATCACGCTATACAGCTATCCTGATCCCTACTAAGGGAGGGGGTGCAGAGGTGTCACGAACCCAATTTTCCTCTATATGATGTCGTGATGGCACCTAGTTTCTAAGACTAGGTAAGTCTAATATAGATGCATAATTTAAATGAGAAAATGATAAAACTTTCAAATAACTCAACAAACAATCATAAAAGAACTCCGCAACTCAACAGAACAAAACTCCCAAAATTTGGTGATACCAAGTCACAAGCTCTACAAGAGTATACTGAACATCCCTATACAACAATGTCTATAAAAGGGGAAAATGAAATAGAACTAGATAGAGGGTGACTCCGAGGCCTGCGGATGCCGGCAAGTATACCTTGAAGCTTCCAAATCTGAGCTCGATTCACTTGTGCCTAGGCTGGTAAGAGGTACCTGGATCTGCATAAAAAGATATATAGAAGCATAGCATGAGTATACCACAACAGTACCCAATAAGTGTCAAGCCTAACCTCGGTAGAGTAGTGACAAAGTCAGGTCAAGACCCTACTGGAATAAATAAGAAAACTGAACAGGTATATAACAGTCTGATAATGATAAACAATGGAAATGAAATAGTGAAGAAATATACCAAGAATAGCTACATTGAACTAAGGCAATTAAGACATCACGGAAGAAAACAAAGAATAAAGTTCCAAGGAAACAATGCTAGCAAACACAAGTGAGGTAATTGAAAGGTAACAACACGAATCACTACAGAGGTACCGCCTCGTAGTCTCATTTCACAAATCAAATCACAATCTTTCCTTAAATCACCGCGGGAGCCTTGCACTTAGTTTTGAAAATTATTTTCCCGAAATAGCTACCCACGTTTTTGCCCACCTTATCACACCCCGTGGCTTCAAGTAGTTTCCCTACTAGCAACATGCGTATCAAGCCTACATATCTCACCGCATGCGTTTTAACCCCAATCCTTATACCACCACATGCGTATCAATATCACAACATATCACAAATCGCACCTCAAGTTCCCAATACCACACCTTGCCAAAGAAGCCAACAATAATAGTGTTTCCACAATAGATAGCTCATGGCTCAACCATAATAAGTACAAGAGTTTCAACAATAACAACCGAAAGTGAATAACTCAACAAGAATAGTATTTCAACAAATTTTCAACTTTGCCTCAATGTGAATCACGACCTTTATAACTCAATACCAAATTCAATAATAAGATATTCCAAGAAATAACAATTTCAAGTAAGGAACTCAACGGTTAAATAATGAATAAGGAATAGAGAGAATAATAGCTCCAACTAAACATGTAAAGACAATTAGCAAGTAAGAGATAAGACAAGTATTAATGATGTCAAGTAAAGCATATGAACATAGACTAATGATGATGAATACAACATATTATGGCAACTCAATTAAAGGCATAAAAGAAATCTCTATAGCTAAAACCGGTCAATTATCACATTTAGCTTATGTACACACTCGCCACCTTGAGTACACGGCTTCCACATATCACAATTAACACAAACAACACCAATCCTAAGGGGTAATTCCCCCCCTCCCCCCCAAAGTTAGGCAAGGCACTTACTTCAAACATGCTAACTCAATCCACTAGTAAGTTTTTCCCGCAATTATCCAACTCCGAACGGCTCAAATCTAGCCAAAAGAACTTCATACCATAAATACAAACTATAGGAGGCTATTCCGAACAATAAAGTTGCAATCTTTAAAGAGAAACAAAAAGTCAACTCAGAAAGTCAACCCCAGACCCGCATCTCAAAACATGATCAAACTTATAAAATCCGAACATCCATTCGATAACGAGTCCAACCATACAAGAATTACTCAAATCCGACTTCAAATCGCCTTTCAAATCCAAAAGTATTTAGTCTAAGAAGTTTCATAATTTTCCCCCCAAATTTTCCAACTCAAATCACTAATTAGATGACAAAAATTATGATGGATTCATGTATAATAGCCAAATACAAGTTAGAATCACTTACCCCGATGATTTTCTTGAAAATCCCTTGAAATATCGCCACAAATCGAGCTTTTTAGGTCCAAAAGATGAAAATGAGATAAAACCCTCGAAGACCCTCTTTCTGCCCAGCGATTCTCGCTTCTGCAAGACCTAAGCTGCATATACGACTCCTCACCTATGGAATTTCCATCGCAAGCATGGCCATCACTTAGGCTCCTGAAATCTCGCACCTGCGGCACCCTAAGTACACCTGCGCTTGCGCTTTTACGGAAGGCCAGCCGCTTCTGCGCGCCACTGACCGCACCCGCGGTCCCAGCTGGCCAGACTCATTTTTGCTTCTACGGCTCGATGGCTGCTTCGGTGGTGCCGCACCTGCGACCCAAAGTATGCAGGTGCGATTGCACCGGACTCAGCAGTGGTTCAACAATCAACCAAGTTCAAAATGGTCCTCGGATTCAATCCGAATCATACCCGGGCCATCCGGGACCCCGTCTGAATATACCAACAAGTTCCAAAATATATAACGAACCTGCTTGAGGCCAAAAATAATATCAAACAACATCGATTCTACGAATTTCAACCCAATTCAATCCTATTGAAACTATGAACATCCGACTTCCAAAACTAATGCCAAATCATACCATAACAACTCCGATTGACCTCAAATTTTGCACACAAGTCATAAATGACATGAAGGACCTATTCCAAATTCTGGAATCAGAATCTAACATGATATCAATAAATTCAACTCCCGGTCAAACTTTGCAACCTTCCAAACCTTCAACTTTCTTTCTTTCGCCAATTCAAGCCGAACCGACTTACGGACCTCCAAATCAATATCCGGACATTCTCCTAAGTCCAAAATAACCATACGGAGCTATTGGAACCATAAAAATCTATGCTAGAGTAGTCTACACAAAAGTCAAACTACGATCAACTCCTTCAACGTGAACTTCCAACTTAGGGACTATGTGTCCCATTTCACTCTGAAACTCACCCGAAATCAAAACCAACTACTCGATCAAGTCACATAACCATAATACAACATAGAAGAGGAAATAATTAAGGGATCAGGGCTAAAATACTTAAAACGATCGGCCAAGTCGTTACAAGAGGTTTATAAATGGTCTTACAAATGGCCAGAGAGACTGAGGATGATATTTCTTTTACTCGGGTTGTGGACATCACCAAGAGGATCGAGTGCATCAGAGGTCAGGCTAGGGGGATGACCTCTAACAATAGGCCTCATCATTTTGGAGGATTTACTGGTGCCTTGTCTAGAGGCCGAGGTCGGTTTGTGAGGGGCAAGTCTAGAAGACCATTTTATCATTGGCCAACACCCAGCCGATGAGCTTCAGTATAGTCTTTGTTCAGTGCACTCCCAGCTCAGAGCTATTATCTCACTCCATCAGTTCAAGATTCGTCAGTACTGGGCTCTTCTAGCGGTTATTCTAGTTCACGAGGTCCAACTCAGGTCGCACAGTCATTCCAATTTCAAGGCTGATACGAGTGTGGGGAGTTGGGGGGCATATGAGGAAATATTTTCCCCATTTTCACAGAGGTCCCATGCAGCAGGAAGGCCAGACTATGACTCCCACACTAGTTGATATACCACTCGCCCAGCCAGCTCGGGGTGGAGGTCATACGAGACGAGGTCGCCCTAGAGGGAGAGGTCAGTTAGGTGTTGGACATGCCCATTGCTATGCATTTCGCACCAGGACATAGGCAGTTGCTTCTGATGCCGTGATCACATGTATTGTTTCTGTGTGACACAAGGATGCTTTAGTGTTATTTGACCTCGGTTCCACTTATTCATATGTGTCATCATTCTTTGCTCATTATTTGGATGTGCCTCGTCATTATTTATATATGCCCATTTATATATCTACACCGGTGGGTGATTCTATTAGGGTTGACCGTGTATATCGGTCTTGTGTGGTTACTATTGGGGGTTATGAGACCAGAGTTGATTTCTTATTGCTTAGCATGGTTGATTTCAAGGTGATTTTGGGTATGGATTGGCTATTTTCGTACCATACTATTCTTATTGTCCCGCTAAGACCGTTACATTGGCAATGCCGGGGTTTCCTAGGGAGGAGTGGAGAGGTTCCTTGGGTCATGTTCCTACTAGAGTCGTGTCTTTTTTGAAGTCTCAGCGGACGGTTGAGAAGGTATTCTTGGAATACTTAGTCTTTGTGAGGGATGTTAGTGCTGATACTCCTAACGTTGAGTCAATTCCAGTAGTGAGGGAGTTCCTAAATGTGTTTCCAGCAAACCTACCGGGCATGCCACCCGATAGGGATATTGATTTTTGTATAGATTTGATGTCGGGCACTCAGCCCATCTCTATTTCACCATATCACATGGTACTAGTGGAGTTGAAGGAATTAAAAGAGCAGTTATAAGAATTGCTTAATAAGGGTTTCATCAGGACTAGTGTGTCACCTTGGGGTGCACCGGTACTATTTGTGAAGAAGAAATATGGTTCTATGAGGATGTGAATTGACTACGGCCAGTTGAACAAGGTTACTATCAAGAACAAGTACCTACTACCGCATATTGATGACTTATTTGACCAGCTTCAGTGTGTATTCTCGAAGATTGATTTGAGATTGGGGTACCATCAGTTAAAGATCAGGGCTTCATACATTCCGAAGACCATTTTATACACCTGTTATGGGCATTATGAGTTATTGGTGATGTCTTTTACGTTGACCAATGCCCCAAAAGCTTTCATGCACTTGATGAACAATGTATTTCAGCCTTATCTAAATTCCTTCATCATAGTTTTCATTGATGATACATTAGTGTATTTTCGCAGCCGGGAGGATCATGAGCAACATTTGAGGATCGTGCTCCAGACTTTAAGGGAGAAGTAACTATATGCTAAATTCTCTAAGTGCGCGTTTTGGTTAGACTCGGTGGCATTCTTGGGTCATGTTATCCAGTTAGGGGATTAAGGTGGATCCGAAGAAGATTGAGATAGTTTAGAGTTTGCCTAGACCGTCTACTGCTAAAGAGATTCGGAGTTTCCTTGGGTTGGCTGGGTATTATTGCTATTTTATAGAGGGATTTTCATCTATAGCAGCCCCATTCACTAGATTGACGCAGAATGGTGCCCCATTCAGGTCGTCTAATGAGTGCGAGGATAGCTTTCAGAAGCTCAAGACTGTCTTGACTACAACTCTAGTTCTAATTTTGCCTTCGGGATCACATTCTTATACAGTCTATTATGATGCTTCATGGGTTGGCATTGGGCGTGTGTTGATGCAGGATGAAAGGGTGATTGCTTATGCTTTGCGTCAGTTGAAGTCCCAAGAGAAAAACTATCCAGTGCATGATTCAGAGTTAGCATCCATTATTCACGTGCTCAAGATTTGACGAAATTATCTTTACGACGTGTCTTACGAGGTGTTCAGGGATCACAAGAGCCTCCAACATTTATTCAAGCAAAAGGATCTGAACTTGAGGCAATGAAGGTGGTTAGAGATACTAAAAGACTATGATATTACCATTCTTTATCATCCGGGAAAGGCCAATGTGGTAGCCGATACTCTAAGTAGGAAGGCTGAGAGCATGGGTAGTCTTGCTTTTATTCTAGTTGGAGAGAGACCGTTAGCTTGGGATGTTCAGACCTTGGTCAACAAGTTCGCGAGGTTGGATATTTTGGAGCCTAACAGGGTTCTTGCTTGTGTTGTATCACGGTCGTCCTTGTTTGAGCGCATCAAGGTGCATCAGTATGATGATCCCCACTTGCTTGTCCTAAGGAACACGGTGCAGCATGGTGATGCTAAGGAGGTTACTATTAGTGATGATGGAGTATTAAGGCTTCAGGGCCGGATTTGTATGCCTAATGTGGATGGACTGCGAGAGCTTATTCTTGAAGAAGCCCATAGTTCGCGGTATTCCATTCATCTGGGTGCCACAAAGATGTACCGTGATTTGAGGCAACACTATTGGTGGCGAAGGATAAATAAAGATATTGTTGGGTATGTTTCTCGGTGTTTGAACTCTCAGTAGGTGAAGCACGAGCATTAGAGACAGGGTGAGTTGGTTCAAAGGCTAGAGTTTCCGGAGTGGAAGTGGGAGCACAACACCATGAATTTTGTAGTTGGACTTCCACGGACCTCGAGGAGGTTTGATGTAGTATGAGTCACTATGGACAAACTGAACAAGTCTGCGCACTTCATTCCAGTCATGACTACCAACTCTTCTGAGCAGTTAGCTCAGATTTATCTTTGTGAGATTGTTCGTCTTCATGGTATGCCCGTGTTTATTATCTAAGATCGAGACATGCAATTTACATTTTATTTTTGGAGAGCAGTGCAGTGTGAATTGGGCACACAGGTCAAGTTGAGTACAATATTTCCTCTCCAGACGGACGGGCAGTCCGAACGCACTATTTAGATATTGGAGGACATGTTACGAGCATGTGTCATGGATTTCGGGGGATCATGGGATTAATTTCTACCGTCAGCAAAGTTCGCCTACAACAATAGCTATTAGTCGAGTATCCAAATGGCTCCGTATGAGGCCTTATATGGGAAGGGATGTCGTTCTTCAGTTGGTTGGTTTGAGCCTGTGGAGGCTAGGCTGTTGGGCACTGATTTGGTTCGTGATACTTTGAAGAAGGTGAAGTTGATTCAAGAGCGGCTTCGTATAACACGGTACAGGCAGAAGAGTTATGCGGAGAGAAAGGCTCGTGATGTGGCATATATGGAGGGTGAGAAGGTTCTACTCAGAGTTTTTCCAATGAAGGGTGTGATGACGTTCGGAAAGAAGAGCAAGTTTAGCCCTCGGTATATTGGTCTTTTTGAGGTGCTAGAGAGAGTTGGAAAGGTGGCCTACAGACTTGCCTTGCCACCTGTTTTATCAGGAGTTCAACTAGTGTTTCATGTTTCCATGCTCTAGAAGTATTATTGGGATCTGTCACATGTATTAGACTTCAGCACGGTGCAGTTGGACAAGGATTTGACTTATGATTTGGAGTCAGTGGCCATTTTGGACCGACAGGTTTGAAAGTTGAGGTCGAAAAATATAACATCGGTGAAGGTCCACTAGAGAGGTCAACTGGTGGAGAAGGCTACTTGGAAGATCGAGCAGGAGAAGCAGAGCAGACATCCTCACCTTTTTTATACCCCAGGTATGATTCTATACTCGTTCGAGAACGAACATTTGTTGAAGAGGGGGAGAATGCAACGATCCTTCCTGTCATTTTGAGTATTTTAGCCATGTATCCCATATTTGATACTTTACATATGTGTATTTGTTGTTATGTGACTTGCGGGGGTGGTTGGTTTGGTTTTAAGGGAGTTTTGGATTAAATTGGGACACCTAGTCCCAAGGTTGGAAGCTTAAGTTATGAGGGGTGAACGAAGTTTGACTTTTATATAAAATACCCCGAAATGGTATTTTGATGGTTCCAATAGGTTTGTATGGTAATTTTGGACTTAGGCGTATGTCCGAATTTGGATTTTGAGGTTCCTAGATTGATTTGGTTCTATTTGGCGAAAGCTGGAAAGTTGAAAGTTTGGAAGGTTTATAGGTGTGTCAGAAAATTGAATTTGTTGATATTGGATTGGTTGTGTTTTCGGGAATTGGAATAGGCCCATTGTGCTATTTGGGACTTGTATGCAAAATTTGAGTTCATTCCGAGTTGATTTAAAGTGGTTCAGCATGCATTTTGGAAAGTTGGAAGTTAATTAGTTTCTTAGGCTTGAATCGAGGTACGATTCGTAGTTTTGATGTTGATTTATGTGATTAGAGGCCTCAAATAGGCCTGTGTTATGTTTCGGGATTTGTTGGTGTGACTAGACGGGATCCCGAGGGTCTCAGGTGTGTTTCAGATTAATTTTGGATCATTTCGGATTGGGTTAGCATTGCTGAAGATTTGGTGAGTCTAGTGTTTTTGCATCTGCGGAAGTCTGATCGCATATGCGGCCATGGATGCGCAGGTGCGAGGTTGTCCTGGCAGAGGGAAAGTCCTCAGGTGTGGAGGGTTTCCGCAGAAGCGGATGTGCTTCTGCGATGAGGACCGCAAATACGGTTGGTCGGGTTTTAAGTGGGACTCGCAGATGCGGTATCGTAGATGCGATGATTTGGACCGTAAATGCGGAATCGCCGGGCAGATTATATGATTTTAAGGGTTTGGTCATTTTACATTATTTGGAGTTGTGGAGCTCGGCTATAGGCGATATTTGGAGAGAATTTCACTACAATTTAAGCGGTAAGTAATCTTTACTCGATTTTGTTGATAAATATTGATTACCCATGGATTATTACACCTAGTTTATATGAAATAAAGGTAGAATTTAAGGATTGTTTACTATGATTTTGGAGTTAATGATTTGATGGTCGCTTTGAGGCTGGATTTGGATGAAACACACATATTTGGACTCGTATTGGAATGAGTGTTTGGGATTTACGAGTTTTGACGTGCTCCGGGGTACGAGCCCAGGGTTGACTTTGCATAATTGATCCAAATCATAGCTTTATTGTTTGGGGTTGTGTTTTATGGCTTTTATTAATGATACTAAGTTGTTTGACTAGATTCGAGTTGCTCGGAGATCGATTAGCGTGGGAAGAGCTTTTTGGAGTATTGATTAATACACTTTGAGATAAGTAATATATCTAAACTTGGTTTGAGGGTAATTATCCCAGTAGACTATGATACTTGAGATGTGTTGGGGATGACGCATGTGCTAGGTGGTAGGCGCGTGTGCGTACACCGAGTATTCATTATCAGGGTATACTTTAGGCTACTATTGACTTGTTTGATTTCATGCCTCATTATATCCGTATTTTCTCTACTTGTATGATTATTTGAGCTATGATTCATATTAGAAATCATGTCTAGTCTGTGTGCTTATTTGTTTGAGACATGATATGGCTATTCTTGCTGTTTTGAGCTGTTTGCCTTAATTGTTGACATACTCTCAGTCATGATGCTATATACGTGTATGATATCTCTGTCTCAGTGTATTCTTATTATGATTCCTCACATGTTGTTGATGCCTCGCATGTGTGACACTGTTGAACTAGGTACTGTGAAATGTGGTAATTGGGACTTGAGCACTTGATGACTGAGCTTGGGCCATAGAGCCGATTTGGTATTGATGTTGAAGTGACGTGTATGTCAGGCCCCATATTGGGCTAATTTGTACTGACTAGGGGCAACACGTGCACCAGACCCCATGATTGGGCTATATGATATTGATTGTTGGCTTATATCTGACTAGCGCCTGGGAAAGGATCTGCCCCTCCGTAGTCAGATATTCACAGTGAGTGCAGGCACAGGGTCATGTTTGTGCTTGGTGCGGGGCATTTGTGTCAGGCACCGTACAGTGCTGAGTGTGTTTGCGTGTGTGATGGTGAGGGGCACTTATGCTAGGCACCGTGAGCATGGTGAGTGTGAGTATACCTGATGGCTTCACTGTTATATTATTGTCTTGATATGTATATTTGGCATGTAGGCATATAGATGTATTTTCCTCATGCTAGATGGTTATGAAATGTCCTACCTGTTGTTGAAAGTTTGGAAATTTCAATTTCCTTGATAAACTCATATTTTAGTGTTTTCAGTATTAAGATTGGGCTTTGACTGTTATACTTGAAGAGCATGTCTAATTTTCTATATTTGTGAACGAGTTGAACATGATATCTCTTGAGTCATTTACTTTACTGTCATCATTATATCATGTGTTATTATTGATTAATGGTGTTGGATACTGACATTCTTCTGAGCTCGTCAATGCTTTCAACCGAGGTTAGGTTTGTTACTTATTGAGTACATAGGGTCGGTGTTATTCATACTACACTCTGCACTTTATATGCAGATCCAGGTACTGCTAGGCGTGGTAATTGCTAGAGTTCATACCGGATCTAGCTTGTGGAGACAACGAGGTATTTGTTATATCGTTTGCAGACCTTGAAGTTCTCTTTGTTTATTTCTGTTATCACTGTTCTATCATTCAGACAGTTCTGTATTGGCGATTTGACTCAGTATTTTGAGATTCTGTAGTGCACATGTACTCGTTGACATCGGATAATGGGTTGCTTATCGTTGCGTTATTGTTGCTAGTTTCAGATATTTTATGATTATTCCGCTGTTGAGATTATTAAGTTCTGTTATTTGATTTTATTTTTATTGTAAAATTGTTGGCTTGCCTAGCAAGTAGTGTTAAATGCGATCACGACTTCGATGGGAGTTTGGGTCGTGATAGAAATTCTCTTCACCATTTTCCGGTGATCTCTTCTAGGATTGTGTTGATACCTGTCAATTAGACCTATGATATAATAAATGTACAAATGAGTACAGGTCATAATGTACATCAAATTCCCGACAATACTTGAAAATAGAACTCGAAACATATCTTTCTTTTTCCGTTCAAGTCTTTGAACACATTTCAAAACTTAAAGTTTCACCTCTCTCTAGGAGTATCCATGGGTTTGTAACTATTTATTCTTTCTCGATATGGGTTTCTTGAGACAGACTCAACAACTTCTTGGAACGATATCTATGGATCTTAACTCCAAGAATATAATTTACCTCACCCATATTTTTCATGTCAAATGACTATGAAAGCCATGACTTATTATTTTTCAGATACTCCAAATTATTTTCAGCACTAAAATGTCACCCACGTAGAGAGAAAGAATTACATATATTCTATTGGACTTCTTCACATAAATGTAATGATCTTCACTGATCATAGGAAAATCATATGAGATCACCTCCTTATCAAATCTCAAATATTATTTCCTTGAAGACTGCTTTAGGATATATATATATATATATAAGTTACAGACCTTCTTTTCTTGAGCTTTTGCAATGAAACCTATAAGTTGTTCCATGTAAATCTCCCCGTTCAATTCTCTATTGAGAAAAGCTATCTTCACATCCATTTGGTGTAATTCCAGATCCAAACGTATAACAATAGCCAAAAGTAAGCAAATTAAGGTAAAGTTCACGACTGGTGAAAATATTTTCTCATAATCTATTCCAGCTTCTTGAGTAAAGTCTCTCACCACCAATCTGCCTTGTATCTTTCTATTGACCCATCCTCTTTGCATTTAATTTTGAGAACACATTTGTTCCCAATGACTTTATGCACAGGCAAAAGGCCAACTAGATCCCATACTTAGTTGGCTTTCATGGACTCTAATATTACTTTCATTGCTTTCATTCACTCATCTTCTTTAGAGCTCCATAATGCACTGACCATAGCATTTGGCTCATCTATTTCTGTTGGAGATACCAAGACAATATAATCTTCATTCTCATTAGTACGTTTAGGTACATTTTTCTGGTATTCTTTCGTAGTTGAAATTCAGATTCATTAAAAGGATTTTAGGATGGAGAACTCTCACTCTCACTCAGATCAAGAATAAGATCTTGACCGATTTTATTATGAAACGTATTAGATGTTGACTATTTGAATTCAACATTTCTTAAAGAGGCTCTTTATTCTTTATATCGCCCTTCTTTGGAAATCATTTTCTAGAAACGTAATGCCCGTGATTCAACTTCAACAATACTTTTGTCCTCTAATTCACTAATAAACACATATATTCCTTTAGAGTGTTTAGGGTATCTTATAAAGATAAGTTTTTATCTTTGACCCGGTTTAACCAAACTTGCTAAAATGATCTTTTACAATATACAGCACAACCCCAAGGTTGTAGATCATTCAGGTTTGGTTTATGACCGGTACATAGCTCATAAGGAGTGATTTGTTTTTATTTAGAAGGCAATTTATTCAATATGTAAGTTTCAATAAATAATGTTTCTACCCAAAAGAAGATAGGTAAATTTATCTGCACCTTCACGGACCTTGTCATGTCCAATAATATTCTATTCCTCTTTTCTGCTACACTATTTTACTAAGGTGCATAAAGAATAGTTTATTGTCTGATAATTCCTTTTTCATTATATGTTTAATCAAATTATCTTGATGATATCCAGGCCTTGTAATTAATTCTCAACTTCATTCCTATATTTTTTTTAAAGTATTCATGCGCTTTAGATTTATGAGAAATCAAATAGATATAAGCAAAATGCGAGAAATCGTTAATAAATGTGATGAAATACAAAGCACTAGACCTAGCCCTAATATTCATTGCACCACAAACATCAAAGTTGATTAATTGCAATGAGAAATCAGCCGTCAATATTTTAAAATAATTTATGTATAATCTTTGTGTCAAGATAATTTTTACATATTGACATTTAAATTTTAGAGAAAGAACCTAAATGTATTTCCTTGGCCAATCTGTTCATTCGAACTTGCCTTATGTGATTATATCTGGCATGCCATGTGATAAGTCAATATCTTTGTTACACGAAAATCATGCCTCATTGCATTGGTCTACATAATAGTCATAAGTAGAACAATTATAATTTAACACAAAGAAGCCGTCATAAAATTGTCCAGAACCATAGAAAATATTCTCTAGAGAACTTTTCATGATATTACTGCTGAAAAGAAACATTACACAAGAAGAATAAGTACTAATAATTGCAGCTATTCATTTCACTTTTATCTTTCTATTTGTTATGTCGTTTTCCCTCTTGGAATTTGGTAGGTTATTTTTCTCAGAGGATTCATCTTCGGTCTTCTTGCCTTTTCCACTCTTTTTCCTATTTTTCTTATACTTGATGCCTGAAAGCTTTCTACTACATAATTCTGCCATGTAGGCAATAGGTATACCTTTAACAACACAAAGCTACTCATCTTTTAAGTTCAACGGGAAACATCATCAAAAGATTTTATGTTATCACTGTGGATCAAGTTAACATTTAAATATTTTTAATTATTAGGAAATGACCGAAATACTGTCCGAACTTACTGCTCATGAGAAATTATATTTGATATCACCCTCGGATATTGCTTGATACTATAATCATGGCGTTTTTATACCTATCAAACTTGATTGTCAGCTATCTTAAGCGAGTCAGAGTTATATTGTCATATGCCTCTATTAAATATGGATGGGATCATCAATCAATGAGCTTACATTATTCACCGGGCGTGGGAATCTTTCTTATTTATGTATTGTAACATTCGAGATCTCCCTATTATTTAGCAGTATTATCCTTCTCTAGGTTGCATATGTGCTTCATACCTTCTAGTTCATCTTGCTCTCCTAGTACAAAGAGGCGGATTTAGGATTTGTTGAGCATGAGTGCACCACTAAAAAAAAATAAAAAAAAAGTAATAAGTGGGAATTGATCCATGTTCCTCAAGGTAAATAACACAATATTCAACCAAGTGAATCATTCAATCTTTTCGGAGCATAAGTGCCAACAGATAATATTAGACTAATTCTAAAAACATATTTACATAAAATACTTAGTTTGATGCTGAGACCATGAGTTCACGTGCTCATAATTGAGGCTATAGATCCGCCCTTTACAATACCATATTCTCGTCCTATCATTTTTGAACTTGGAATAAGGGAACAACTAATGATTTTATAACTATTCAATTTGATAATATATGTGGCAAAAAAACTCGTAGAAGAAAACTTAAGATCAGGGTCACATTTTTATAAATATTCGACCCTTTTAGGGCCTCTGATACCTCAGTGAAAGAAAATGACTAAGACCTAGACTAAATCCTTTCACTTAAGAAACAATGAGTTCAAATACTGGTCAATTCTCAATATATCATAGCAGACCAAGTATGTTTGCTAAAAGCACCATTAAGTTATTTTATATTAATATGATCCGATTGACTTTTGTAAAAAAATAATTATATACGCACAGTTTAAAAGGATTTTTTACAACTGTCAATCAGTTTCTTCACTTGTGTAAAAGAAGACTGTAACGATCAATGAGATAACATTTGTTCCTCAATTTGATATGTCAAATTATTATAACAGTGGAAGACACACATAATTACAATATATAACCTTTTTCCAATTGAAAAAGGTTTCACCAAAAGAAATGCCAAATAAGAAAATGCTGTAGGCATCTGGATCCATCATGATATTTCCTAAAAACACCAGGGATTATAAGGAATTTGACAATTGACATCAAGTTTCATACTAAAATTTTTCTTAAACACAAAATAAACTTTACGTTGGGTCACAAAACCCTTATACACATTAAGGTGTCGTCCTTGTCAGACGCGGATTCAGGATTTCAAAAGAATGGTGCACTACTGTGTAGAAGTGAATCTAGAATTTATATTTGACGGGTTTAACTTTAAACTTAAACCCATTATATTTTTGAAAATATAGGTTCGATATTATATTCTTCTTAAATTTTTGTAGTGATTTTTATATATATATATATATATATATAAAATTCGTGTTAAGGGTGTATTTGAATGGTCAATTTTACCTGTAGAAATTCACCAAATAATTATTGTATCATAGGGGTAGATACGCCCCTTCTTGTATTCTACTGCCGCATATCAGAGAAGATCTAGAAGATAGGAGACAAGTTGAACAGGCGGCTTTTACAAATTAGTATATTAAAAAAATATTGTCTCTCTCTATTTGTTTTTTATGTTCTTCGTCGACACTTGAAAAAGAAGAAAAATTCAGTTCTCCCCAAGTTCTTAGGCAGCAATTTTCATTCAAAAAATGTGATCTTTCAAACCAAAAGTAGACAAACTCTCTATTGTATTCAGAACTTGGTTTAAACGCCACAGTGTCGAAAAGAAATAACAAACAATAAACAGGAACTGCCATGCCATAGAAAAACTAGAAACAGAAACCCTTCGGAAGCATATATAATTAAACCTTGTATTTAAACCAGAATACGCACTACAACCTCTGATGTCAATGAAAGATTAAAACTGTGGGGCAAAAACGACAATTGCGTATCTGTTAATGCAGCAGAAGAATCGTTGAACTCCCCACCAAAAGAGTTTCCCAAATTGTAACGACTCGATCGATCATTTTGTATAATTGTACCCCGTTACTCCTTTATGATTTGCGGGGTCGGTTAGTTTCGTTCCGGAAAGTTTTCGGGTTGATTTGGACCCTTTGATTCTTGACTTAGAAGTTTAAAGAAGAAATGTTCACCAAACTTTGACTTTTCTGAAAACGACCCCAAAACTGTGTTTTGATGGCTCTGATAGCTTCGTATCGTGATTTCGAACTTGGGCGTATGCCTAGAATTGATTTTGAAAGTCGATAGGTCGATTTTTGTTGATTTGCCGAAATTTGATAATTTGAAGTTGAAAAGTTTAACCGTAGGTTGACTTTTAGCTATCGAGCTCAGAATTTGATTTTGGGACTTGGAATAGGTCCGTTATATATTTGAGACTTGGCCGCAAAATTTGGCGTCATTTGGAATTGATTTGATAGGATCCAGACGTTTAGTTGTAATTTTAGAAATTCTTGAACTTCACTTTGAAATTCATACTTTAGTATTCGATTCGTAGTTTGAGATGTTATTTTTGTGTTTTGATCGTGCGAGCGAGTTCGTATGATGTTTTTAGACTTGTGTGGAGGTTTGGTTTAGAGCCCCAAGGGTTCGGATGAGTTTTAGACATGTTTCAGAGTATTTTGGACTGAAATTACGGAATCTGGTGTGCTGATGCTTCAGGTGTCGCAATTGCGAGCTTAGCAGGGGGCCTCAGGTGTTGCAATTGCGATGCGAGGCTCGCAATTGCGAAGTCGTCTAGGATTTTGGGTAGTTCACATTTGCGACAAATATGTCGCTTTTGCAAGGTCAGCAGGGTTCGCAATTACGAACTCATCTTCGCATTTGCGAAGAGCTTCCCAGGCCTGTCAGTGCCGCAATTGAGAGATTTCCTTTGCAATTGCGAACCCATATCGCAATTGCGATAATTGCAGCTGAACATAAGGGCTGAAAGCCGGGATTTTATCTCTTATTCTCTCATTTTTGAACCCTAGACTCGGGAGGAGGCGATTTGGAGAGGAGATATTTACCTACAAATTTTGGGTAAGTGATTCTAATCTATTTCTAATCATATTCCATCAATATATCTTATATTTTAACATCAAAATCATGTGAATCAAAGTGAAAATTTGTCAAGTTTTTGAAAAATAAGAAATTGAGTTTTGAGCGTCGATTTGGACTCGAATTTTGAAATTAATCACATATATGAACTCGTGGATTCATGGATAGTCGGAATCTACCATTGGACCCGAATTTTGACCGGGCGAGCCCCGGGTTGACTTTTCTTGACTTTTTGGAAAAAGTGTAAATATCTTAGCTTTATATTGTAATTTAATTCCCTAGCATTGTTTGATGATATTAAGTCGATTTTGGTTAGATTTGAGCCATGTGAAAGCGAATTTTAAGGGGAAAACTATTTCTGAGTGTTGAATTGGCCTAGTTGAGGTAAGTATCTTGCCTAACTTTGTGTGGGGAACTACCTCTTAGGATTGGTATTGATTAATTCATTTGTGCTATGTGAAAGTCGTGTATGCAAGGTGACGAGTTGGTACACAAGTTGTATGTGGTATTTGACCGGTTTAGGCTACTTAGACTCTTTCCATGCTTTAATTGAATTGTTGTATCATGTTCTAAATTCTCATAGTCAATCTAGTCCTACTTGTGTTAGTCTATCCTTACATACCTTAAATGAATTCGTTAACACTTGTTCTACATCCTAATTGATAAATTACTCTATTGCTTTAGTTGAACTTGTTGCCTCTATTATTGTTACATATTATCTCTTTCACTGTTGATTGTTATTATTTGAAGTTATTGTGCGTGTTATCTCTTCCATTATTGATTGTCATTACTTGAAGTTATTGTTCATGTTATCTCTTTCCTTGTTGATTTCCATTATTTGAAGTCATTGTTACACGTTATCTCTTCCCTTCTGAGTTATTTAATAACGTGGTTATACATTATCTCTCATTGTTGAGCTATTGGTGTTGAAGTTCTGAAAGCCGTTATCACGTTGAGGCGAAATTGTTATTGTTGAAACCTCTTCCTTATTGAGCATTTTACATTCATTATTGTTGTTGACAGGGGCAGACCCACGTAGGGTCAAGATGGTTCATCTGAACCCGCTTCGTCGAAAAATAACACGGTGTATATAAGTATATTTTACCTTTCTTCTATCAAATGCTGTAATATAATTTTTGTTGACCCCATTTAGCACAAAGATATTGTCTAGACCATTGGCAATGTGGGTTCAAAATTTCTAGACTAGAATACATGAGTTCGAAACCAATCAGCCCCATTTATGGGCACTCTTTTTTCCCCTATATACAATACTGTTTTTTCCTATGCCCTATGTATTTCTCCTTTTTAGACTAGAAATGCTTTATACACATAATTTAGGGAGAGAAAATTACACCTTTTTAATACAAATATATTTTGTTAACATCTTTGTATATTTATTTATTTATATTTTGAACCTGCTTGATGATAATCTTGGGTCCGCCACTGGTTGTTGATATTCTTGTACACGTTGTGGTGGAGCCGTGGGTTATTTATTGTGGAAATACTGATATTGTTGATTGTTGGCAAGTTGTGATATATGGGCAGTTGTGGTGCAAGTTATTATTATGATGCGTTATTGACGCGCATGCGACGGTATAAGGCTTGGAGTTAATGTGCATGCGGCGGTATAAGGTGTGACTTATGTGTGTGTTGCTTGTAGGGGAACTACATGAATCCACACGGCGTCATAAGGTGGGCTAAAGTGCGTATAGCTATTTTGAAAAAACTGTTTCAAAAACCTATTTCAAATGTAAGGCTCACACGACGGTATAAGGAAAGATTGTGATTGAGATTGTGAACTGTGAATACGAAACGGTACCTCGATTGTGATTCTTGATACATATACATGAGGCGATACCTCGGTGGTGATCCTTATTGTACACGAGGCGGTACCTCATTGTGATTCTTGTTGTTTTGTCCTTCTTTGTTTTTTGTAATTTTTTGTCCCTATATGATCGTCGTGATTCTCTTTACTAATTTATTTACGTTATTTCCGTGCTTACAATTCCGGTATTAGTTCATGCTGTTAATTGTTTCGTATCAATTATTTCTTCGCTTTCCATTATTCATCCTTATTATGTTTTCATATTGCTTATTTATATTCTAGTAAGTGTCTTGACCTGGTCTCGTCACTACTCTACCGAGGTTAGGCTTGATACTTACTAGGTACCATTGTGGTGCACTCATACTACACTTCTGCACATCTTTTTGTGCAGATCCGGGTACGTTTGTGCATGCTAGTCGTTAGTGATCATCTGCTAGCTGCTTTACAGAGACTTCAAGGTATGCTTGCATGCGCAAGTCTCAGAGTCGCCTTCTTTTATTCTTATGTCCTGTGTATTTTCTTTCACACAGTGATGTAGTAGATATTCTGGTTTCACTCTGTAGAGTTTATGATTCAGTTTCACCGGTAATGGGGAGTGTATTGTTGTTGATTCTATTTTTCTAGAGTTTATATCAGTTATTCAGTCTTGTTTTAGTATTTTGTTAATTATTTCCGTCAAGTTATTATTAACTGTTAGGCTTACCTAGTCGTAGAGACCAGATGCCATCACGATATCCTACGAAGAGAATTGGGGTCGTGATATAAATCCAACTTCAATTCACTAGGAACCGTGGTTTAATCCACAAACTAAATGTCAATCTTTATTGTGTGTGGTTTTTAGGAGAAAATCAAAAACTTTAGTCTTCTGAAGAGAGAGAAGCAGTCATTAACCAAAAACGAAAACCGATCTCACATCCTTATACACGATATCAACAGTTTTGGTGTGGATGGTTATTTCTGTAAGGTCTGCATACACACTATCCTTCTCAGATCCCATTAGTGAAATTATACTGGGTTATTATTATTGTTGTTGTATAATAAAAATAGCAAGAAAAGTACAAAGTTTTTCTCAAAATAGAGAAATAAACGGGTGTAGAAGAATTTAACACATTAGTCACTCAAATGTAAATTACAAATCAAACTTTTTTAATACGGTAGAGAAGACGGATAACTAATTTAATACAAATACAAATATTTGCAATTAAGCAAATAAATTAAACATCACGCTAAGCCTTTTTTAGTCCTAGTGTAATAAGAACTACACTAAGATAATCATATCTATAAGCAGTTCTAAAGAGTTGAAGTGATTTATGATTCCAAGGAGGATATCTAAACCAGATGTCAGTAAGAAAGCTCCTTCTTACAACTGCTTTCTCATGGCTAAATGTATCAAATGAAAATTTCCCATGGTACCTTCCAAAGCCACTTTGCCCTACTCCCCCAAATGGAAGTGTATCAGCTGCATACTGCATTTATAATAACCAAAGTCATCTTGATAATTAGTTTAATGTTAAATCTATTCAAAATAAGAAGAAGAAGATGATGACGACGACGACCACGACGACAACACGATTAAAAAAGGGGATCGTACAGAAATATCCCAAAAAAGTCTCAACCTACCAATATCTAATAATTAATCATAAACTTACAAAAACTAATCAAGCATATATAAAAAATGACTTTTTTCAATGGGTATGTTTGAGATTCATTGAAAACATATAGACGAGTTAATATACAAAATTTGAGGAAGATTGGAGGTGATTTGGACTGATTTGATATCAAAATTTATAGTTAAAATCGAGTTCAAAAAATTCTTCTGCGACACGTGTATCTCACACACAGGTATACATGGATATACATGTGATACACATTTGATATAAATATGATACATATGTGATACACCAATCATTTTTTCATGTTCATCTTCTACTTCGAATTTTCAATTCAAACCACCTCAAAACTCTACCAAATCATCCCAAAATTGAGATTCAAGTTCTTTAAGATGTACCCAACCTATTCTAATAACACCCACTCAAAAGAAAGCAAAAATTTAACCTTTTTTGGCTACAAATAGTTAAATGATTAATATTAGTAATATTTTATGAATTAATCAATTTTTATAATAAGCTACTTATAAATGGATATAACTGGTATTTTTCCTTAAAAAAATGGCAGTCCGGTGCACTAAGCTTCCACTATGTGCGGGGTCCAGGGAAAGGCCAAACCACAAGGGTCTATTGTACGTAACCTTACCCTGCATTTCTGCAAGAGGTTGTTTCCACGACTTGAACCGTAACCTCTTGGTCTCATGACAACAACTTTACCAGTTACGCCAAGGCTCCCGACAACACAATTAAATTAAAAAAGAAAAATAGTAAATGCTGGACTTACTTGGATGATTGAATCATTGAACACCACACTTCCTGAAGATGTTCTGCTTATAATCTTCTTTTTGAGTGCTTCGTCTTTGGTAAAGGCATATATAGTAAGTGTTTTAGGCCTTGCATTGATAAATTCAATACTGTCCTCGATTTTATCCAACTAATAAAACAAAATAAATTCACCTTAGAACAAATGTTGCCTTTTGTAGACCCAAAACAAAGAAAAAGAAAATGTTGAATAAGTTAAACTTTTATATTCACAAGTTCAAGGGGGCAATGCAAGTATTTCAAAAACTAAGAGACATAATGTGTCTTTTCTTATCTTTTTTTTTTTTTTTTGCGAGAACTAGATAGTATTGAAAAAAAGAAATATATATATATATATATATATATATATATATATATATATATATATATATATATATATATATATGTAATGTATGCTCACAGTTATGATAGGGAGCAATGGACCAAAAACTTCTTCTGTCATAATTGCAGCTTGCACCGGAGGATCCAGTAATACTGTGGGCTCAATGAACCTGCATTCGAACTTGTGCATTAAATTTGGCAACTTTTAAAGCAACAAAAGATAATATACTATTTATTATATATAAGTGTGTTTGGGACAAATTAAAGGACTGATAAATATTTTCAATTATGGGGTTCTATAAAGGTTCCGTTATCGAAAAATATTTCTCAAGGAAAATATTTTCTATCAAAAGTGAAAAATGGCTTTTCTCACTTATGGGCGAGAAATATTTTTCTTTAAAAATTGTCAACTCTTACTCTATATTATTTCCTCTAATCAATACTTTAAAAAGTGCCAAGAAGAATTATGAATTATGCTGATATATGCTTGTAAGGTTTCACCCTGATTACTTATATTTCTCCTTTGTGGTTTATTAATAAAACCTTACAAGGTTCTATGCATGGGTAGGGGTATCAATGAGCGGGTTGGACTGATTTTGGACGGGTCAAAATAGGCTGAGTCAATAAATGGATGGGTCAATGACCCGCCCAACAGTTACTTTGGCTGAGAGTAGCTAGGTCAAGATGGACTAAAATTTGGATCATAACCCAATCCGGCCAACTCTTATCAAGCTTTAATTAATGTGCTGTATTTTCTTATCGATTGTTTAATTATCAATAAGACTTTTTTCTTTTGTTATGGTCATATATAACATATCAAACAAAAAAAAATTATTTTAAAAATATTTTAGCAAAGTTACTTATGTATCAATTTGGGTTAAAAATCAGCCCAACTTTAAATAGACTGAAATGGATTGAGTCAAGATTCAACAAATTGACGGATCAATGACCGGCCCAACCTTGAGTGGATTGGGCGAGTCAAATGGGTTCGGACTCAAATTCCAACCCATAAGTGCGGGTGATTTAACCTAAAGAAAGAAACTTACTTGATCAATAGACAACAATATACTACAAAGATTTGGATATCAAAACTCTAGTTCAAAAAATCATAAATTTTCAAAGAGTTGACTAGATTGAAATGAAAATGTTGGAAAAAGTTACTCACAGATTATCTTCATCGGTTAAGCCTCCATGTACGACTGAAGATTTTACCATTGGCTCATCTAAAAGATTCTTTAACCTCAAGAAATGAGTTCTATTAATGATCCTCGCAATCGAATGTGATTCTTTTGGATTTTCTCCAAATGTTTTTGGGATGGCAAGTTTAATCAATTTTACCTATTGCAAATATTAACATGCAAATTATTAGTATTTCAAGAGAAAGCAATAGTATTCGTCAAAATTATTAGTCATGAATTTTCTTAGTATGTCAGAAATTTACTTGTTACAGTAGGTTAAGCTTTGTGACTTTACTATTATACAGTTCTTAAGATTCAATGACTTATATGTGAGAAAAAAAAAGTACGTACTTTCTTAGAGTTTATATGGCCTTAATGAGAAAATTTTATTTTCATACAAATATAAAATGTGAGTTTTTTTCACGTTGCAACGCATTACGCATGTATAAGAGGCATTATCATTAGTACATTAGCGATGTTATGAAACTATTAATAATACCTGAATTTATGTTATTTTAATTATTAAAGAAATAATAAACGATCAACTTATCTGAACAGCGCAACCGCAGCAATTTCTAATACGTACCAACTCGTTGGCATACGTCTTGTCGACTAGGATATAATCAATTCCAATGCATGCTTGGCCAGCACAAGCCCCAAATTTCCCAGAAAGAATTCTTTTCATTGCAATCTATGAAAAAGTAAAAGAAAAAAAAAAACAGATATTAGTCAAAACCAGTATACGATAAATAAAGCAAGGGCCAAGAAGAATTCACTAACAAAATTTATAAATAAAATAAGCAAAACCTGCTTCACACAATTTATGTGAGCCGTCTTTCTTCTGATCATGTGTAAAAGAAAAGTTTATTTTTATACGATATTTTTGTAGCAATTTCTTATTCTAACTTAACACAATATATATATATATATATATATATATATATATATATATATATATATATATATATATGTGTGTGTGTGTGTGTGTGTGACTTATTTTAAAAGAATATTTTTGATATTAAAGTGTTAATATGGACAATCAAATTTTTTAAATTGTAAGAAATAAGACATATTGTGTTAATCTTTTCTTTGTGTCACAACTTGCACCATATTCTTTTTCTTAAGCTAAGAACAAGAAATATTTTATTGATGGTCAGATTCAAACTCAAGATCTTCTGTTATAATATCAAATTGAGTCGTATGACATCTTGCATACATTAAACTTGTTAAATCATGGTACTTTTATTTATTACTAATAATATTTTTCGATATGTATTTGCTTGCACGCTCTACGCCGGGGCGAAAATATGAAAATAAGAGAAAACAAATGCAGATACAGTATAAGAGTTAGTCCTTCCGTTTCAGTTATGTTACCCTATTTCTTTTATAGTTTGTCCAATTTTTTTTTTTTTTTTTAAAAAATTAGAAATAATTTAATTTTAGCTTCACATTTTACTCTTAACGATAATGTTTTGATACTCACACAAATGTTATGACATGTTTACGACAAATCTTATATCCATATAAAAATAAGGACATATTTAATACTACAAATTTCAAAAATCTTTATTTTTTCTTAAACTCTCCATCAGTAGAATAGAGTCACATATAAATTGAAACGAAGGGAGTAAGAAATATTAAAAATCCTTTAATATTTTTATAAAAAGAAACAGAAACTAAATTGGATGGTAAAAGAAAAGGAGAGGGAGTTTACATTTGTATCCCAAGAACCGGAGAGTGAATCAACGACAGCAGGGCACTTTCCGCCCAATTCCAGGGTCACAGGAGTCAAATGCTTCGCAGCAGCGGCCATTACAATTTTAGCCACTTTTGTACTCCCTGTAACCATTTAAGAGTGACTGAGCTAACTAAACACTAATTATACATTGATTATACACAGTAAAAATTATGTTGGATGAATTTTCTTAGGACTACCGTTTAAATTTTGATTCTGATAAAAAAAGTTTTGAGAAAATAGCCTCTGACTAGAATTTTGATTCACGCTAGTTAGAGTTTTGGGAAGTGATTCCAGCAATTGCCAGAATTTTAAAGCACCAGAAATTCAGTCGCAATATTGCAAATTTTGGTGATCGCCATGATTTTTCCACAAAATCTAACAACGGCCATAAGTTGCTGAAATTTTGGCTAGCGTGCTTTAAAATTTGACGCCCGGGCTATTTTTTCAAACACTTTTATTACCGGGGGTAAAAGAATCAACACTGGCACAAAAATATCCTATTTTATCATTTTTTCTTATACACATAATATATATATAAATTTCCTATTTTATTACTTAATTTTTTGGTTAAAAGTTTTAACCAAAAAATTAAGTAAAATCACAATTACATTGTAATACAGTGACTAAAAGTTCAAACCTGTAAAGAAAATCTTGTCCCATTTTTGCTGCAACAGTTTGTCACCAACTGAATTATCACCTTCAATGACTTTAATAGCTTTATTATCCAAGTATTTGGAGATTGTCTTAGCTAGCACTGATGAAGAGGCAGGAGCCTGCTCTGAGGGTTTCAAAATAACCACATTTCCAGCTGCTATTGCTCCAATTAGTGGTTCCAATGATAACCCTAAGTTTAATGAACAAATAAAAAAGTAATTAAAGACTTGATTAGAAGAAAATTATCTTGTCATAGAAATTAATGAATCCTTATTATGGTGCAAATTAGTGAATTACAAACATGATGTACAACATTAACATGGTTGATTGTTTTGGTAGGATAACGTTTGCTTTGACGTTATCAATTCCTATTGGCTTTTGTTATTTAAGAAGTCAAAGGCGGGGCAATAGATTATGTCAGTGGAAAATATTTATTCGTATTGAGTGTTTATAAATTTAATTTCAAGAGTTAAGTAAATGGGTAGTTTGTTTTGGAATTTCTTTCATGCTTTCGTTTATGTCCACTGGCGCAAAGACTATTTGGGGACTGTATCATTCAGATCTGTCCCAGCTTATTACTTTTTTAAATTCTTGTCCTAAATAAATGCAAAATACATAAGATAGACACTTGAACAATGGACCAAATTTCTGTTACATATTTTTTGTGGGCAAAAATAATATTATACACTCAACCTTTTGAAAGTGTGTCTAATACACACCTTCTTTGACCCGGATTCAGTAGGTGTAAAACACCACAATAGAAATGCGTCTACCAATAAAAATACTCTATAATTATTTATTTAATGCCACGTGTCAACAATTCCCTCATCTTCCCCACCCTTCCTCTATCTCTCTTCAGCCAGCCACCCCCACCCCCAAATCCCTTCTTTCCTATTTCTTTCTTAAAATCAGTACCTCTAATTTCCTCTTAAATATAAATATTTTGCATTAATCTCAAACTTTCAATATCTTTCTTCTCTAACCTCCTTTTTTATATGTTTGATTTCATTCACACTTAATAAAATTTTGTCATCGCAAAATTTTTAATTAATACAACTTTTTTTTCTTGTGAGTAATTTCTGCTACATCTATCGCGTACATGTGCTTTTACCTTTGATTTTGCGATTATCTATCTCAGATTTATGATTCTTAGCTTCTGACGTTCAAGAGGAGGCTGAATTTTTCATTCTGAAAGTTGGTGATGATGGCGACAGCCATGTCGCCATGGGAATGATAAACAAAAGTTTGGAAGAGAGCTATAAATGAAAATAGTCAGTTTATATCTTTGTTGATATAAATAAGCTTCAGTAGATATGGCACTATAACCACCCGACCAGTTTTTTTGAGTATTACAACCCCTTTTCCCCATTTACTGCTCAAATTGAGCTTTACAGTTATTGTATGATTTGCCGGGGCAATTGGTTCGGATCCAGTGAGGTTTTGGAATGAATTGGAACACTTAGTTCCAAGGTTTAAAACTTAAGTTAAAATAATGACCGAATATTGACTTATGCGTAAACGATCTCGAAATTTAATTATGATGATTTCAATAGCTCCGTATGGTAATTTTGGACTTAGGAGTGTGTCCGAAAAATTATTTGGAGGTCCGTAGTGGAATTAGACTTGAAATGCCAAAAATTAAATTTTTGAAAAGTTTGACAGGGGGGTTGACTTTTTGATATCGAGGTCGGAATCTGATTCTATAAATTGGAATAGCTTCGTTATGTCATTTATGACTTGTGTGCAAAATTTGAAGTCATTCCGCATTGATTTGATGTATTTCGGCACAAGATATAGAATTTGAAAGTTCAAAGTTCATAGATTTTGATTTGAGGTGCGACTCGTCATTTTGATGTTGTTTGATATGATTTGAGGCCTCGAGTAGGTCAGTGTTATGTTATGGAACTTGTTGGTATGTTCGGACGGGGTCCCGAGGGCCTCAAGTGAGTTTCGGATGCTTAACGGATCGATTTTGGATTTGGAGGAGGAGCTGAAACACCTGGGCTGCTGGTGTGATAGCACCTACGCGAAAAAGGGCCGCAAGTGCGATCTCGCAGATGCGAGGAATTAGTCAAGGAAGCGGAAAATGCATGGGCTGGCCAGGCACTGCGAGTGCGAAAATATTTGCCGCGGGTGCGAAGACCACATGCGCGAAGAAATCATCGCGGGTACGAAGACCGCATGCGTGAAGAAATCACCGCGTATGAGAAGACCGCATGCGTTATGAAATTACCGCGGGTGAGAAGACCGCAGGTGCGAAGAAATCACCGCGGATGCGAAAATCCTGGACAGAATGTTAAAAGCAGAGGGGGTTCTGAGTTTTGCCATTTTTGGACTTTCAAGCACGGTTTTTGAGGAGATTTTGAGAGAGAATTCCAGGAAAACTTGAGGTAAGTCACTTGTGATCATTTCTACTCCATAATATTAAATTATCATCGAATAATCCGACTAGATTACATATTTTTGAGGTGTAAATCGGGAGTTTGAACTTAGGGATTTGAAAATAAGATTTGAAAATTTGGAGGTTGAGTTGAGATCGGATTTTGGTAAAATTAGTATGGTTAGACTCGTGGTTGAATGGGCTTTCGAATTTTATAACTTTTGTCGGGTTCCGAGACGTGTGCCCCACGGGTGATTTTTAGGTGAAATTTTAAATTTTTATGAAAAATTTATATTTTCTTATGGAATTAATTCCTATCATTTTTATTGACTGAAACAAATTATTTGTGGCTAGATTCGAGGCGGTTGGAGGCCAATTCACGAAGCAAAGGCATACCAGAGTAAATAATTACACGGTTTGAGGTAAGTAACACTTCTAAACTTGGTTCTGAGAGTATGAATCCCCGAATTTGGTATGATATAAATTGTTTGAAGATAACATACACGATAGGTGACGAGCATGTGGATGTGCACCATATAAATTGTGTCTTGAATAAATCCTGTGCAGTTGTAAGATTAATGAATCATGTTATTATCTGAACATTCTCCATGTGTTAGAGAAATTGAGCTGAGGCTCCTATTATTGATCATGTTTAGGCTACGTGCTAATATTTTAGGACCCATGGGATCGTATTGTTGTTGAATTAATTGTTCAAAAATATATATTTCACACTCGGTAATAATTGTCCATTGTGAGGATATTTATGGGATTGAGCTGCGCAACGTAGCAAGCCATTTGGCTTTATATATGTTATTATTAAATGGATCGGGGCTGCCCGCCTGTAGCAGGCCAGAATGGCTTTATACATTATTATTATTCTGGATCGGGGCGGCTGCCCGCCTGCAACAGACCTTAGTGGCTTTTCTATTTTCTGGATCGGGGCTGCCCGCCTGCAGCAGGCCTTATTGGTTTTACTATTTTATGGATTGGGGCTGACCGCCTGCAGCAGGCCTTATAGGCTTTGTTATTATACGAATCAGAACTGCCCACCTACAGTAGGCCAAATTGGCTTTGTATTACGCTTGAGCTGAAGGAGCCCCTCCGGAGTGTGTACACACCCCCAGTGAGCGTAGATGATCATCGATATTCGGGATGAACTTTCCAGGGCATGTACTTGCCTTACTTACTGCTATATATATATATATATATATATATATATATATATATATATATATATATATATATATATATATATACGGGTTGGAATACCCCTGGGATGGATTGGCCATAAACAGTACCAAGTGATCGGATAATTTATGACCAGTATTTACATGAGGTCTTTCTACTGAGATGTCATATGCCTCATATCATACAGTTTTGATCTATTTCACTTGTATTGAGTTTAACTGTTGAACTTGAAAACATGCCTACATTTCTGTATCATTATTTTTACTGGACTGTACCTGCGGAGCTCAACATTTCTTTCAGCCCAGAGGTTTAGTATTGTTACTTATTGAGTTAGTTGTACTCATACTACACTCTGCACCTCGTGTGCAGATTCAGTTGCTTTCGTGCACGAAGATTGTTAGATCTCAGAGTACTATCAGTTGGAGACTATCAAGGTAGCTACTTGGCGTCTGTTGACCTTGTCTCTATTTTCTTCAGTTATTGTACTGTTGTGTACTTTCAGGCAGTGGTTTTTATCAGTCAAACACTGTATTCATATTAGATGCTCATGTACTCAGTGACACCGGTTTTTGGGAGTGTTATATTTGAAATTGTGAGATTTCTTCCGCTGAATTTAATTATTTTATTTTCAAATTTAAAAGATATGGTGTTTTATTTAGATTTTTGGCTTACCTAGTATTGATATAGGTGCCATCACGACAGGTGAGATTTTGGGTCGTGACAAGTTGGTATCAGAGCTTTAGGTGACATAGGTCTCACGATTCATGAGCAGGTTTAGTAGAGTCTTGCGGATTGATACAGAGACTTCTGTAATTATCTTCGAGAGGCTGCAGAACCCTTAGGAAAATTCCACTTTCTTATATTCTATCGTGCGGAATTGATTCAGCTTGAAACATAACACTTTGAATTCCTTCCACGTATTCGTATTCGCATATGAGCACTCGGTATCAGTTGTACATCGCCGACTTGTGATTTTATGGACGAGATTCAAGATGTGTATTCTGTGTTTTGGTGATGGGCCAGTCTGGAGGACTTGAGGCCTGGTTTATACCGCAGCTTAGGCTCGGTAGCTTCAGTTGTAATCTGTACATTTAGACTCATATGCCCGGTAATGTCACTGCGAGTGCAATTTGTGGCTCGATGAACGATGGAATGGCTTTGTGATGAGAATTATGTAACTGCGGGATGTGTTAAGACATTTTGAATGTGACGAGAAGTGTTTTCTTAAAATGTAAAGGAAGGCCATTGGGTGCTTTATTTTCATTTTGATGTGACATACAATCTCGATTGTGAATGTTTTGAAAGATCTTTCACGTTGTTAAATTTTGGGGCAAATTAAATTTTCGTGTGTGATTAATGAGTTTGGACTCAGAAAGATTAAGTGATTTCATGGTAATTGTGGCTGCGAAAGGGTATAGCAAGATGCCAATTTGAGACAAAGCTGGTGGGATATCCCCTGTGCAGTAAATTATGTAAGTGTGTTCCTTGTGATGTGAATAGAGAGTTTCATTTGTGCCAGCGGGGTGTATGTGTTGAGACTTGAATGTGAATCTGGTTGAGAAAGTTGTCTTGAGTGTTAAAAGAATGAATGCGAGATTTAGCGGATGATTGAGGTATTTTATGATTGGTGTGTCTTGAGCTTGAGAAGAATTTTTGTTGAACTGACTGCGGTATTAAGGCAGTAATAAAGTATGGGTATTGTGAGTTATCAAGTATTTTGATCTATGGCTTTGGTCCAAGTGGGGGAGTCTGCTATTGACAATTCAATTTTATGGATATATGTTAAATTTTAGTTTTTGTTTGAGGCATACTTGTGGGTTGGTTACGACTTGCAGAGGTTGAGATCGGGGATGACTTGAGTAAGGAAATTTATTTAATGCGGGTTATAATGCACTTTATGAGATGATTAAATTATTATTTTGAAGGATGTAGCGCACACGAGAGGATTAAATTGTTATTTCTCGTGTTCGTACCTTTCGATTGGTCGTGTTAAGGTAGGGTTACTTCTTTGAATGTTGATCGTGCTAAAGGAGCACATATCTTTCGGCCCGTTTGGGGCGGAGTAAATTAGATTTGAGCAGAGTAGATGACTCTCGAGAGAGGTTTCTAACTAATAGGGTATGTAATTTGCTGGTGACTTAGAGTTTATAATGAGATTCTTGTGCCTTTCACATGATAGATGTGATATGTTGTGCCAGATTTAGATTTACATATACAAGGTGGCAGTTCATTCTTGAAAGGAAGATCACGAATTTTGGACAGAATGGCCAGTTTTAGATATTTAGATGAATGTTATAACTGCTCGATAATCCCTGAGAAGGGTGCGTATTTCAAAAGGCGCATTGTGTTTTGACTTACGGATATCCATTGGTATTGTAGTACTCACCTGATTGATAGACTGATGATATTCAAATTATTTCTATGTGGCACAGAAGAATTATGAAAGTATTCCTTGTGGGAAGATCGTGAGTGGAAGATGTGTTAGTCATTCTAGTGTTGGAGTTGGGATCAATTACAATGATTCATGTGTTTGATGAATTTGGAGACTGGGAGTTCTCAGAAGTATATTATTTCGGGTTGCGACCTGTTTGAGGTGAGTATTTTATTTTATCTCAGTGGAGGCACTAGTTGCACTAATTATTTGTGATGGCTACGCGCTATAAGTGTGTATATATGTGAGGTTTGAGCCAATGTGCGGGCATCGAGGCGAGTATTCATACTCGAAAGAATGCTTAGGCTATGATATGCCTAGAGTTGACTGTTAAGCGTAAAGTTATAATGTTTCTCGTGTTCGTACCTTTGTTGATAACTACCTGGGCTACATTTGAGGTTACAAAGAGGCTAATTCCCTTGAATAAACGGGGTACTTACTATTTCTGCGTTAACTTGCCAATTTGAAGTGTGATAGCAGACTTTGCACATGCTTACGCTATGGCGTGTTATTTATATCAGTCCAGGAGCATGCGAATCTTATTTCATTATCATATACATATGTACTTGTTAATTGATCCTGTATGATATGCTGGGACTGGAGGCATGTGATCATGCTAGGCGATTTATGTTATTGGCACGTGATTTGTCCGTGCGAATCCATATACTGATAATATTGGCACGTGAGTTGTCCGTGCAGACCCATATACTGATATTATTGGCACGCGAGTTGTCCGTACGGGTCCAGATATTGATACTATAGCACGTGAGTTATCCGTGCGACCGATGATAATGTGAGCTCTAGAAGAGCTGGTTACTCTTATTAAGTTCGTGTGTCTTAGTTTTACTATATATAATGAGCTTATAGCATTGAAATTGTGGTGGTGCTTGTTGAACTTGCAATACGGTTCTTTACTTTGAGACATCTTCCATTTTGGGTACAAGCTATGCAGTTGTGTCTTGAGTTGTATTGGTGTGGCATGTCAGTGGGATAGTTGTGTTTAATATCGTAAGGCCATTGGACCTAGAATGGGTACTATCATGTTTGATTATAGTATATTCGGAAGGATAATATCGAAAGTCGGCTTAGAAAGTGATTATGGTTCGGGTTGGGGCGAGAGAGCTCCATGACTTGTTGATCTAATAATTGATTATGAGATTCCATGTGTTTCCTTAAACATCAGCAGTGTACGAAGGTTTTGGAATGAGGTTTGGCTTGATATGGAGTTTAATACTATTACCCGGTTAGTTTGGAGTAGTTACTGTGATCGAAAATGGTGTTGCGAGCATGCGAGTTGTGTAATATGTTACATGATTATATCTTGGGTTATGGTTATGGCTTGGTACAGCGTATTCAAACTCATACAGCGTGTTGATATGAGATTCGGGTCTTGAAAAGAAATCCTGAATGTTGGAAATTGAAGTACAAAGTTTATGGGCTAAGGTTAAATTAATGATTTTCAGTTATGTTGTGTTGTCAAGCCTATACAATTTATATAGAATAGGGTGACGTGAGATCACCCCGGGTACGTGTGTGGTAAGATGGAACAGTGATTTGATGGCGTAGAAATAATTCTTGGCACGTTTGAGGACGAACGTATATTTAAGTGGGGGAGAATGTAACGACCCGACCAGTCGTTTTGAGTATTACAACCCCGTTTCCCTATTTACTGCTCAAATTGGGCTTTACAGTTGTTGTGTGACTTGCCGGGGCAATTGGTTCGGGTCCGATGAGGTTTTGGAATAAATTGGAACACTTAGTTCCAAGGTTTAAAGCTTAAGTTAAAATAATGACCGGATATTGACTTATGTGTAAACGACCTCAGAATTTAATTATGATGATTCAATAGTTCCGTATGGTGATTTTGGACTTAGGAGTGTGTCTAGAAAATTATTTGGAGGTCCGTAGTGGAATTAGACTTGAAATGTCGAAAGTTAAATTTTTTTGAAGTTTGAGGGGGAGGGGGGGGAGGGGAGGGTTGAATTTTTGTTATCGAGATCGGAATCTGATTCTGTAAATTGGAATAGCTTCTTTATGTCATTTATGACTTGTGTACAAAATTTGAAGTCATTCTGGATTGATTTGATGTATTTCGGCACAAGATATAGAATTTGAAAGTTCAAAGTTCATAGATTTTGATTTGAGGTGCGACTCGTCGTTTTGATGATGTTTGATATGATTTGAGGCCTCGAGTAGGTCCGTGTTATGTTATGGAACTTGTTGGTATATTCGGACGAGGTCCCGAAGGCCTCAAGTGCGTTTCAGATGCCTAACGGATCGAATTTGGATTTGGAGGAGGAGCTGAAGCAGCTGGGCTGCTGGTGTGATCGCACCTGCGCGAAAAAGGGCCGCAGGTGCGAGCTCGTAGATGCGAGGAATTAGTTGCGGAAGCCGAAAATGCATGGGTTGGCCAGGCACCGCGGGTGCGAAAAATTTTACCGCGGGTTTGAAGACCCCAGGCGCGGAGAAATCATCGTGGGTGCGAAGACCGCAGGCGCGAAGAAATCACCGCGGGTGCAAAGACCGCAGGCACGATGAAATCACCGTGGGTGCGAATATCCTGGACAGAATGTTAAAAACATAGGGGGTTCCAAGGTTTGCCATTTTTGGACCTTCAAGCACGGGTTTTGGGGCGATTTTGAGAGAGAATTCAAGGTAAACTTGAGGTAAGTCACTTGTGATCATTTCTACTCCATAATATTGAATTATCATCGAATAATCCGACTAGATTACATGTTTTTGAGGTGTAAATCGGGGGTTTGAACTTAGGAATTTTAAAATAAGATTTGAAGATTTGGAGGTCGAGTAGAGTTCGGATTTTGGTAAAATTAGTATGGTTAGACTCGTGGTTGAATAGGCTTTCGGATTTTGTAACTTTTGTTGGGTTCCGAGACGTGGGCCGCACAGGTGATTTTTGGGTGAAATTTCAGATTTTGATGAAAAATTTGTATTTTCTTATGGAATTAATTCCTATCATTTTTATTGACTGAAATGAATTATTTGTGGCTAGATTCGAGGCATTTGGAGGCCAATTCACGAAGCAAAGGCATACCAGAGTAAATGATTATACGGTTTGAAGGTAAGTAACACTTCTAAACTTGGTTCTGAGGGTATGAATCCCCGAATTTGGTATGATATAAATTGTTTGGAGGTGACATACACGATAGGTGACGATCATGTGGATGTGCACCATATAAATTGTGTCTTGAATAAATCCTGTGCAGTTGTAAGATTAATGAATCATTGTTATTATCTGAACGTTCTCCACGTGTTAGAGAAATTAAGCTGAGGTTCCTATTAAAGATCATGTTTAGGCTACGTACCAATATTTTGGGACCCATAGGGTTGTGTTGTTGTTGAATTAATTGTTCAAAAATATATATTTCACAGTCGGTTATAATTGTCCATTATGAGGATATTTATGGGATTGAGCTGCGCAACGCAGTAGGCCATTTGGCTTTATATATGTTATTATTAAATGGATCGGGGCTGCACGCCTGCAGCAGGCCAGAATGGCTTTATACATTATTATTGTTCTAGATCGGGGCTGCCCGCCTGCAGCAGGCCTTATTGGCTTTACTATTTTCTGGATCGGGGCTGCCCGCCTGCAGAAGGCCTTATTGGCTTTACTATTTTATGGATCGGGACTGCCCGCATGCAGCAGGCCTTATAGGCTTTGTTATTATACAGATCGGGACTGCCCGCCTGCAGTAGGCCATATTGGCTTTGTATTACGCTTGGGCTGAAGGAGCCCCTCCGGAGTGTGTACACCCCCCCCCAGTGAGCGTAGATGATCATCGATATTCGGGATGGACTTCCTAGGGCATGGACTTGCCTTACTTACTGCTTATATATATATTTGGGATGGATTTTCCCAGGGCATGGACTTGCCTTACTTATTTGTGTTGTAATGAGTTATCTGGACATGGATCTTGTTAGTATCTTTTATATTTAGGGATAAATTATCCCATGGATGGATTGGCCGTATACAGTTCTAGGTGACGGACTGTCAGTCGATGTTTATATATATATATATATATATATATATATATATATATATATATATATATACGGGTTGGAACACCCCTGGGCTTGATTGGCCATAAACAGTACCAAGTGAAAGGATAATTTGTGACCAGTATTGACATGAGGTCTTTCTACTGAGATGTCATATGCCTCATATCATGCAGTATTGATCTATTTCACTTGTATTGAGTATAACTGTTGAAGTTGAAAGCATGCCTACATTTCTGTACCATTATTTTTACTGGACTGTACTTGCGAAGCTCATCATTTCTTTCAGCCCAGAGGTTAGTCTTGTTACTTATTGAGTTAGTTATACGCATACTACACTCTGCACCTCGTGTGCAGATTCAGGTGCTTTCGGACACGGAGATTGTTAGATCTCAGAGTACTATCAGTTAGAGACTATCAAGGCAGCTGTTTGGCGTCCGTTGACCTTGTCTCTCTTTCTTTCAGTTATTGTACTGTTCTGTACTTTCAGGCAGTGGTTTTTATCAGTCAAACATTGTATTCACATTAGATGCTCATGTACTCAGTGACACCGATTTTTGGGAGTGTTATATTTGAAATTGTGAGATTTCTTCTGCTGAATTTAATTATTTTGTTTTCAAATTTAAAAGATATGGTATTTTATTTAGATTTTTGGCTTGCCTAGTATTGATATAGGTGCCATCACGACAGGTGGGATTTTGGGTCGTGACAGGCACCCAAGGAGTTGTAGAGAGATGGCCATTCTTATTCTATTTTCGATCTACCTTTGCCATTGTTGCGTTTTTTTTAACAATGGCCTTGTTGTGATGATGATACTGTGGTGTGAGCCATGACTTATTGGCTTTTGATGCTTTTATTTATTTCTCGGATTAAATCACTTGGGCTCCTAGGTTTTGGGTTGAATTATGTGTTCTAATATTTCGGGTGGTCCATGGAGGAGGAGATGGAGGTGGAAGAGATGAGGTTGAAGAAGATGAGGGTATATGTGTAATTTTATTTTTATTTTTTTATTTTTTTATTTTAATGACACATGTCACGACCTTATTGGTGCATGACATTACCCATATTTAGGTAAAGTGGTCAGCTAGGATATTTTTGTCTAGATTTTATAATCACATAAAATAGGGGCTATGTTTTAATGACTTGGCAAATGCTGGCTATTTTTTTGATTACCAAGACGAAAACAGGCTAGCCCATGCTGTTTTCACCATTTAATCATGGTTAATTGAAGAACGTTTATATATGTTGGTATTATGTGCATTTTAATATTGAAATTAAAGTGCATTATTTCTTGTGAGGTAATGGCTATAAACTGGCAAGAAAGTGGTCATTATCTTTGGTGTAACTATGTAACGACCCGACTGGTCATTTTGAGTATTACAACTATATTCTCCCATTTACTGCTCAATTTATTTTTTACAATTATTATGTGACTTGCCGGGGAAATTGGTCCGAGTACGGTGAGGTTTTGGAATAAATTGGAACACTTAGTTTCAAGGTTTAAAGCTTAAGTTGAAATAGTTGACCGGATGTTGATTTATGTGTAAACGACCCCAGAATAGAGTTTTGATGATTCCAATAGTTTCGTATGGTGATTTTGGACTTAGGAGTGTATCCGTAAAATTATTTGGAAGCCCGTAGTTAAATTAGGTTTGAAATGGCGAAAATAGTAAGTTTAAGTTGGAAGTTTGACCGGGAGTTGACTTTTTTTATATCGGGGTTGGAATCATGTTCTAAAAATTTTCATAGGTCCGTTATGTTATTTATGACTTGTGTGCAAAATTTAAGGTCAATCGGACTTGATTTGATAGGTTTCGGCATCGAATGTAGAAGTTAAAATTTCTTAGTTTCGTTAAGCTTGAATTGGGGTATGATTTGAGTTTTTAGCGTTGTCTGATGTGATTTGAAGGCTCCACTAAGTTTGTATGATATTTTAGGACTTGTTGGTATATTTGGTTGAGGTCCCGGGGGCCTCGGGTGGATTCCGGGTGGTTAACAGACTAGAGTTAAACTTGTTGGAATTGCAAAAAATCTGGTGTTTCAGGTGCTGGTTTCCTTCTTCGCATTCGCAAGGGGAGTTCCACGTTCGCGAAGGGGAGTCCCATGTTCGCGAAGGGGAGTCCCACGTTCGCGAAGGGGAGTGGGTGGCAGGTGAGGATTTATGCTTCGCGTTCACGAAGTGGGAGCCACGTTCGCGAATGTCTGGGCAGTGGTGCATCGCGAACGCGAGATAGTTATCTTGTTCACATAGAGGAAATAGAGGCAGCTGGGACCCCAAAGCATTTATTCTACGCGTTCGCATAGTCGAGGTCGCGTTTGAGAAGAGGTGGGTCAGTCATGCATTGCGTTCGCGAGAGGCTCCTCGCGTCCGCGTAGAAGGCTTGTGGGGTAGTGGCAATTTGTGCTTCGCGAACGCGAGGGAGGTGCCGCGTTCGCAAAGGAGGAAAACTGGGCAAAACAAAATTGTGCTCCGCGAACGCGAGGAAGTGGCCGCGTTCCCGAAGAAGAAAGTCCTGGACAGAATGTTTAAGATCTGAAAATGGGACTCCGTCGGCCCCACGGGGCAATGTTTGAGTGTAATTTCGGATTTTATGGGAAAATTAATATTTTGATATGGAATTAATTCCTATAATTTGTGTTGACTGATTCGAATTAATTGTGACTAGATTCAAACCGTTCAGAAGTTGATACGCACAGAATGGAATTTTTGGAGCATTGTTTAGCTTGCTCGACAATGGATTCGGTTTATTCGAGATAAGGAACATCTCTAATCTTGGAACTGAGGGTATGAACCCTGATTATACGTGTTATGTGAATTCTTTGGAGGTGATGCATATGCTAGGTGACGGGCGTGCACCGTAGAAATCGAGACTCGGTTGATTTCGTAGAGCTGTATAGTCAATTAACTTATATTTTTCCATATATTTTTATGTGTTAGAGAAATTGAGCTATCACTCATCTTATAAATCATGCTTAGGCAAATGTTGGTATTATTGGGACCCACTGAGGTCATTTCTGTTATCGAATTATTTGTTTAAATTGTAACTTCTTACTCAGTCATGTTCATTCATTTCATATCATATCTCAGTCTCTGTTGCTATTTATTGATTTCATCATATCATCAATTTTTGCCGATTTTCATGACATTGTGAGCCCGAGAGACTGGAGAGATTGATGAATTGTGAGGCCGAGGGCCTGATGGTGAGGATATTTATGGGATCGGGCTGCGCGCTGCAGCATGTTTTATTGATTTATGCCATGATTGGGTTGTTATAGCGCTTGGGCTGAAGGAGCCCCTCCGGAGTCTGTACATACCTCAGTGAGCGCAGGTACCTACTGAGTGCGATTGAGAGGACTGAGTGAAATGATACTCTTAGAGTATGCATATGGTTTTATCATTGAGTCGTATTACATTGACATGCACACTGATATACATGCATAGAGATGCATTTTTCCTCATGCTGTATGATATTGCGTCATTCATGACTTCTCATACATATTGGCATGTAGGCATAAAGATGTATTTTTCTCACGCCTTTTTAAAAAATGAAACATTTACATGTTGAAAGTTTTGGGAAAAATCAAAGTTTTCAAACTTACTCATAAATTTGGTGATTTCGGTAAATGATTTGGGTTTTCACTAATATATTTGAAAAGCAGGACTATTTTTCTAGAACTGTGAACGAGCTAAGCATTTTATCTATGAGCTACTTCTTTTATTACTTCTATTATGTTGTTATGAATTGTTGTTGGCTATTGGTGCTGGACCCTAATCCTTGTTCCAGCTCGTTACTACTTTTAACCTAAAGTTAGGTTTGTTACTTATTGAGTACATGTGGTCGGTTGTACTCATACTATACTTTTGCATCTTGCGTGCAGATATTGGATGCTGATGTTGATGCAATCGACGAGAGGTGGATTTTAAGATGTATCTGTGTTCCAGTAGTAGCTGCCTCTTGTTCATGGTAGCCTTAGATTTATAAAAATCTGTTTATGTAGATTTCGAACAGATGATGTATTTATTTCATCCCAGTTTTGTAAATTCTAATCTTAGAAGCTCATGATTTGTACTACCAGTCTTTAGGGAGTGTATTAGAGTCAATTAAATATTAATTGAAATGGATAGTTGTTAATTGGCTTATCTGACGGGTTGAGTTACGTGCCATCATGACTAGGTAGATTTTGGGCCGTGACAAACTATTAATGCCATGATCTATCATTAATTACCCACTAAAGATTAAGTTTTATAACCTTCAACTATGTTCTATAATTTTATTATCCCACTACCTTATTATTTACTTCATGGAAGAGATTCTACACCTATAAACAGAGGCAGGTCCAGGATTTGATAGCTATGGGTGCCACTATCTAATGCAAAACGATCACTAGCGAAAAAAATTAAATTAAGATGTATATTTAGTCGATTTGATCCGTTCTGAATTATTTCAGTTTGGTTTGGTACATTTTGAATTTCAATCCAATTTTAAAAAAATTAAATTATGCATTATATCATACGCACCCTTCAATCACTCTAAAATAATCTCTAAAATTAATATAATAGCAACAAATGGATAAAAAGAGAAAATAATAAAAATTACATTCAAATAAAATTTAAAGATCCAGAAAAAGATAAAGGAAGCAAATAAATAAATAATAAAAATGAGATTGCACAAATAAGTGAATAACAAAGATGAAAAAAATAAGAACAATTAACAAAAGGAGCATAAAGAAAAGAAAGGAAAGGGGATAAGGTAACAAAAGGAATAACTAGGAACAAATCACAGTGAGCCTCGATCCTGGGTCCTTTAAATAGAATTTCAGCACTTCAACCATATCACCTATATCCATCTAGAGGTCGTTTGGTTACTACTTAGAGTTATGCAAGTATTAGTTATACATGTATTAGTTATGCAAGTATTAGTTATGCAGGAATAAGTAATGAATGGATTAGTTATGCATGTATTAGTTATACATGTATTAGTTACGTAGGGATTATTTTTTTTGAATATTTGGTTTGTTGTATTACAAATTGATATACATTATATAAATTTTAAAGTAAAATACTTATTTACTGATTTTGTCTCTAATAGATTGAGAAGAGGAAGAGCCTAGCAGTGAAGCATCATTATCTCCATGCTTGTTCTCCAAAGGGTTTGATACAGATCAATCTATAGAAGAAAGCCTTTATGTGTAAAATGATGGGGGATAAATTTATCATTTTAATATTTTATTCATGTATTACTAATACATGTATTAGTTATTCTATCTTCTACCCCGCATAAAATAATACACAGATTAAATCATAACTTATACATGTATTATTTATGTAGAATTGTAAAATGACAACCAAACATGGTATTAGTTATGCTGGATTTTGTACAAAATAACTAATGGCTACCAAATATTGTATAAATTATGTTGCCCCCAATACATGGATAACTTTTCTCCTAACCAACTACCAAACGACTTCTTAGTGTCTCGGGGTGCCATTCATTCCTTATGTAGAATTTTTGAGGAAAATACTAGTACATATACAAGATTTTATTTGAGCGATCGAGTGACGTACCATCCCCAACTCCATACATAGATCTTCCCCTGCCTATAAATAGTGGTATTTCTTCCTTGTGTTTGGCATGAAAAAATATTGTAGTGTGCATGAAAAAAGGAAAATTGATGTAGTGAAAAAGAGAGTTAACAGAAGGAGAAAATCTTCGTCTCAAACTTATTCTCTAGAAAAGAGAATATTTTTTGTTGAAGGAAGGTGTTCCAAGTGGTGGAACTTTGGACTTAACAACGAGTCCATTACTCAGATGGTCACTCAACTATCCGAAATTATCTACCAATGTTATCTTTCTTTCGTTTGTAACAACAAAGTCACTTAACTATGCTAATAGATCTGAGAAGGTCACTCAACTAGATTTTTCAAATTTTTGATCGCCAAATACCTATTTTACCTCTAAATTATCAGCTTTTATCTTCTTTTTATTTTTTAGCCTTTTAATATAATATATTTTCTCTTTTTAATTTATATTATGGACTTACCTTAGAAAAATAAATTTAATTTATAAAATTAAAAAAATTAAAATAGTATTTAAGCATATACAATGTTGGAATAATAAAATATTGAGCACAATAGAAAGTTAATTAGAACAATTTATTCGTAATAATAATTTTGATATTAACAAAAAAAACTAAAAATATTATTTACACAATTGAGAATGAAAGAAAATAAATTTTTTAAAATATATATTACATGCACGTACTATAGAAAATAATTATTTAAAATAAAGATATTTTTGTAATAGACATTACATATTCTTGAGTATTATACTCAATTATATTATTATTTCGATATTATATATGCTAGAATTTTTTACTTTTTATTTTTAAATATAATATTTATGTTCTATAGGTAAGTCTATAATGTGAGAAAAAAATCATAATATTAAAAAAGCAAAACCAAAAAAAAAAAATTAGAAGATAAAAAGTTGATAATTTAAAGGGTAAAATAGGTATTTGTCAATCTAAAGTTTGATAAATTTGGTTGAGTGACATTCCGAGTGCTATAGGCATAGTTAAGTGACATTCTGAGTGCTATATGCATGGTTAAGTGACATTGCTATTACAAACGAAAGAAAAATGACTTTGGTAGATAATTTCGAAAAATTGAGCGACCGTTTAAGTAATGGACTCACTCAACAACTTGTCCAGAGTTTGTTCGAGTTACACGATGTTGTATTCTGGAGGGGACAAGTCAAGAAGATTACTGTTGGACTAGTGAGGATTTTGATGTGGTGAGCTTGAATCTCCTTAAAGAGACCGAAAAATCTGCGCCTCAACATAAATAAAATTTATTTATTTTTCTTCATCTTATTTGTCAACGGTAATTAATTATATTTTCACTAACAATATACATATCACATGTTATTTGAGCATGTCTGAGTTTTTTTCGCATACGGACATACCAACTTACGATTAACTACAAAATGGAACTACTCTGTTTAGGTATTAGGGAGAGAACGCCACTTAACACATAATCTCTAAAGAGAACTACAATTTTTAAATTTTTAATTTTCTGCTAACTTGAGTAATAATAATCATAAAATTCATCATTTTCTGACAAAGCTAGAGAAAAACTAAAATTAAAATTGAAAGGAGAAAAAAGCTTACCAAAAGGAAAATTCCAAGAGGAAATAATGAGGACTAGACCAAGAGGTTCAGGAACCAACTCTGCTGAAGAAGGGAATGCAGCAATTGGCAATTTGGCCTGTGAATCAAATAACAATATTTAGCTTTAGATTAGATACAAGGTAACTAAGTTCAAAATATTCATCTAATGCAAGTCTATTTTACAGAGTATACCTTCTTGCCACACATCCATTGCTTTAAGCCATCCAGTGCATAATTCACAGATTTTATTAATGTTCCAATCTGCAGAAAAAAATATAGATAATTCTTTCTTCAGATGGAATTGCTATATTTACTCACTATGATAATTATGTTAATTAAATTATGCATTCTCCTACCTCCTAATGAGGGCCGGAGCTATATGGTCTGAAAGGGTCTATTCAATCAGCAAATAAGGTAAAAAATACGATTTATTTTTGTATACATATTTGTTGAATTCTCTCAAAGTTATTTTTACATAACACTAAGTGTGACTCAAAAGTTATTCTAAAGAGGTCCTCTTTGTTTACTAGTAAGAGCTCCCTCTCTCCCTGCTTTCGGTCGATATACCACTCTGGAAGGTCTAAAATTATAACTTTGTGTCAGGACTTATGGGCCAATGGACAGTCTCAGTTAGATAGTTTTATGAGGCGTAGACCTTCCAAAAGGTACCAGAGGTGTGCAAAGGTTTCCTCGGGCCGGATGAAAATTGGCCCTCGAGTACAAAGGAAGATCAGGGAGCTTGACACACCCATCGAGCAACGGCGAAAGACGACCTTAGTGATCCTAGTGAGTGGGGCGTCACTCAACGGATAAAAGTTACTTTAGGAATAATAGGCTGAGCCTTACTATTCTTTTAGAGATTGTAGCTTTGAATCTCGAATTTGAAATCTCGTTAAAATTCTTTGGCTATGCCACTGCTTCAAACCATAGCTTAACCCTCTCCATTTTTCGTTTAAAAAATATCATGCCAAAATACTACAGAAGTTAGTAAGTAGAAGAGTTCTTTCCAAACTAACCCCCCAACCAAAAAAAAAGTCAAAATGATGTGCAGAGGATCATAAAGATATTGTTATCCTGACCATGGGGTTTTTAATGCTATGTTTATGAATGACTTCACAAGGTCCTTGCCAAAGTTGGAGGGCTATTGATTCAATTAGGTTGTCACTTCTGACTTCACCCCCTAACTAATTGTGTCAAAATTAATGCCCTCTTTCCACTTGCATGATAAGGCCAACGGCTTAATCTTAGCCACACGTGGACAAGAAGGAAAAAAAAAAAAGGTCCTTTCAACTCGTCCTTATATATCATATATCATATAATAAAGATCATGATATTGATTTTACTTCACCGTCATGAAATAAAGGAAGCTCCCTATTAATTTTTGTCGTTGTTACGTAAAGACAAAAATTATCACCTTATGTAACGATTGATTTAACGCGATCGCATTGTCATGTTGTATTTTTCTCTCATCTTGTCATTCTTTATTATTAAATAATTTTATTTTTCCTTTACCTTATATTTTATATAATAATTCTACCCATACCTTTTTTGCTTTGTAATAATGTAAGTTTATTTTTCATGTTACATCATGAAACGGCATGTTGTTAGTTTAATTCACCATTGCTTCCTCCTCCTTTTTCTTCTTAATTTCTTTTTCGCTTTGTCATCTAATGTGAAGCAAAACAAATTAAAATATCCAATCAAGCATTAGTTGTCTTTAAAAAGGACTTCACACTTGTCTCTAGCCTATCTCCATTATAAAAATGTAATAAAAATTTTTAAGTCTTGTGATCCTAAACTAAAGGTAAAAATATGTATAAGATATCAAAGATAATCTTTGAATCTTGTGATCTTAATAGCATAACATATCATTTCTATAAGGGAGTGTTATTTGGGATAAAATGAAAGGGTTGGAATTTTAAATATACTAATATGGAGAATGTAGCATTCTTTTTAAAATATATTAAAAGAAAAATTAAGACAGAACTATTTTATAAACTTTACCACGTATACACTCACGTATTAGACCTATATTAAACTTTTTCGAATTCTATTGTAATGTACTCCATAACTTTGATTTTGTCTCCAAAACTGAAATCGGGCTTCTGAATTAGAAAGTTATCTTTATTTGTGAATATTGCTAAAACTATATGAATATAAAAACTTCAAAAATAGTTACTACCACCCAATTAATCATATACTCCCTCCCTCCCAATTACTTGGTGTTTTTCACTTCTCGAAAATAAACTATACGTGAACTTTGACTAATATTTTAAGATTTAATTTTTAATCAAATTAATATGAGAAAAACTATATAATTTATAAGAGTAGTTATTTTCGTATAATTTTTGAATATTTAAATTTTAATTTTAACTATATTTTCACGGGTTCGAGCCGTGGAAACAACTTCTTGCAAAAATGCAGGATAAGATTGCGTACAATAGATCTTTGTGGTCCGAATACTTTCTCGGACCCTGCACATAGGAGGAGTTTAGTACACCGGGCTGCCCTTTAACATAGTAAATTGTCAATTTAACTCTCGAAAAGGAAAAAACGACACTTATTTTGGGATGGAGGGAGAATGTAAAAATACATTACCTCATCTCTGTAAGCTTCAACTTGGTGTTTTCCCAAGTCTTGTTTAAGGGCTTTGAAGATGTCATCTTCTTTCTCTTCAAGAAATCTGAGCAAATTTTTTAACTGTGTCCTCCTCCAAGATTCTTCTCTAGTTTTCCCAGATTTAAAAGTCTCTCTCAGTACTTCCAATTCTGCTTCCAAATCTTTCTCACATTGTGACATCTTTTTGGGCTTGTGGGGAATTGAGTGTGTCTCCTTCTGATGATTTACTGCAAAATTCTTGTCTTCCCTCAGAGTTGTCTTTATAGTGTTTTTCAGTTCTTTCCCACTACTTAGGGCAGTAGTATTTATAGTCACTAACTACCTCCTTTGGATAAAAGGAATCATGCATGATTGGATTTAATATTTTAATAAGTTTGTGAGGTAATACTCAGTAATGGGGTCAGAATTTTTTCAAAGGAAATTCAAAATATAAAAAAATAAATATATGAAGAAGTCAAGAGCATTCAACATCTACTATATACACATAAAATAATAAGTTTGACCTATTATATATAATGTAATTTTTCAGGAAAGGGGATTGAGATGAACCCGTTTCGCCTTCCTAGCTCTACCCAGGATATTACTCTAATCCGTTCTAGTTTATGTGACATTATTTCCTATCATTTCAAAAAAGAATTATACATATTTATATTTGAGAATAATTTAATGTTATCTTTTCATTTGAGTCTTAATATGAAACTTTTATAGTGCACAAATGTTAATGCGTGTTTAAGAGACCCCAAGTTTCAAAAGTCAAGTAGGTGCTATAACATGTTTAAGACTATAGGTTTAAAAACTCTTCTTTCTTTTTTACTTCGTGTGCTGAATTAAACTATGTAAGATATATTGAAATAATACGTGAGAATATGTCTTATTTTTCATGTTATCAGCTTCACTTTATTTTATGGACTAAATTATATTTTAGGTAACTTAATAATATATATATATATATATATATATATTGCAATATTCGTATATAGAAGTTAATCTATAGAATTTAATACCATGCTCACCAACATGAAAAATTAAGAATTCAATGTCACTTTTGAATGCTCTATAGCTAGATCCCTTTAAAAAAGCTATGATTTTTTTACTCATTGTAGTTCATACGAGCTTTTAATTCTACTATCTAATAAGGGGGAGTTAGCAGACAGCTGGACGACATGTCTGCTTGGGATTTAAAGGGTAATATGGTAATGTCAGTTAAAATGAAACATAATGATTGGTCAAAATAAAATCTTACCGAGCTCGTAGATAACATTTTGCATGGCCTTTGACTAAATTGCCCTCACCACCACACATTCCCATACAATAGCTTTTGCTCGCTTACTTTGTACTTCCCACGTGTACCCAAAGCCCAGGGCCCCACCCAAACTGTTTCTCTCTGTAATGTGTTGCCGTTAATCTTTTCTTGGTTATTGTGGTGAGTGTTTTCTATGTTATTATAATTACCTTCTTTTTTTCACGATCATGCTGTTTGGTGTTTTTCTTTTTTTCTTTTAAAAAGAAAAATTTGAATTAATGGTGTAAGAATATTTGGATTGATGATTTAGAATATGGGTTGTTGTCTATTTTTTTTTCTTTCTGAATCTCATAAAAGATTGGTGCTTTTATGTGTTCTTTGCTTCAACTTGGAAAATGGGAGTACAGATTCATTTTTAATTTTCATTGTGCTGAAAAAGGGTATTTAGCCTAAGAACATACTTTGCCAGTGCAAAACTTATTGAATACTGCTTATTCTCTCTTAAAATAAGTAGTGATGTAATACTTCCCTCTATTAACTACTGTACACACTTATTTTATTTTTTTTACTTATGTTTTTGTAATTAATATGTCACGATCCAAGCTCACATATAGGTCGTGACGGCGCCCAACATCCCAGCTAGACAAGCCAACTAATGATTTAACATATATTCATTTCTTTAAAATTTTTTCGAGTAATCAAACTCTTCGAAATTTCAAAAATTAAGAAAGATATGAGAAAATAAGATAAATTAAAACCCAAGTAAAATAATTAAATTCACAAATTCTACTATTGTGTGCCAAGACCTGGTGTCATGAGTGTATGAGTATCTAGTAGATTATACAAAATTCTAAATATTGTCTGAAATAAAATAGAGAGAACACAAATACAAGAAGAGGCACTAGTTGCTGCAGAACGGCTTACAAAGGCAGCTCACAACTAAGTCTCTGGATAACGTGGGTGCGCACCGATAGGTCCTCCGATAGTACCTGTCTCAGGTCCTGCACAAAAAATGCAGCAACCTTAGTATGAGTATGTAAACAACGTGTACCCAGTAAGTATCAAGCCTAATCTCGAAGAAGTAGTGACGAGAGGTCGACTTTGACACTCACTATGGGTCAATAATATTACTATAGAATATATTGAATTAAACATGATTTTTAGATGAACAACAATAATTTTCTTAATAAGCAGAAATAATTAATTCCTTACATTTCAATAATTTTTAATTTATCAATTAACTTCACAAGCAACAATTAAAATATCAAGGTATCGTGTAATTATTATTATTAGGCACGATTTCTACCAAGGTCGTATGATCCGATCCAGAGTGTCGTGTACACTGCCGAGGGACGTGCGGCGCGATCCATAGATGCATCTATACTGCCGAGGCGTTCGGCCCGCTCCACAAGAAAGGAAGATATTTTTTATGAACCTCCGGAATATATATATATATATATATATATATATATATATATATATATATATTTACATTTTTGAGATTTAACGCAGGAGGATGCACAAATTTCTACAATAGTTAAATATTCTGAATAAAATTTCAAGTATGTGATATTTCAATCTTTTACCATTTTCTCTAACAATTTGCAACATAATTCTATTGCTTTAATTAAATAAGGATACAATTATCACAAGTAATTCATGATTTAAGTCCTAAACTACCCGGACTTTAGCAATATTAGTAGCTACGCACGGATTCTCGTCACTTCGTACGTACGTAGCCCCCCACAATTAGCAATAATTATTAATTTAAATCATCCATGGGGTAAATTCCCTCTTATAAGGTTAGACAAGAGACTTACCGTGTCTCAAAGCTCACTTACCAATCACAATGTCGCGTAAAAATCCCAGTTCGGTGACGGAAAATCCGAAACTATCCAAATATTATATAAAATAATTAATACATGTTCGAAATTCGAAATTAGACTATTAATTAAATTACCCTATCCAAAATGGTAAATCCTTAAAATTTATCCCGGGCCCACGTGTCCGGGTTATGGAAATTTTGGGAGAAAAACGTTACCCATAATCTCAAGAACTCAATTATACAATTTCCATCCAATTCCATAACCATTTTCGTAGTTAAAATCTCATTTTTGTCAAAACCTAGATTTTTCATCTAAACCCTTGATTTTCAAGATTTACAGGTTATAATCTACCCAATAAACTATGTATTTAACTCAAGGTGTGTAGAATTAATTTACCTTCAAGTTGCTAGTTGAAATTCTCTCTCAAAAAGCTCCAAAATCGCCCAAAAATGGAGGAAATACGGGCTAAAAATGACTGAGCCTCGTTCCCTTCAAACCATTCTGCCCAGTAGCATTTTTACACCTGCGGAGGTCTAGCCGCACCTGCGGAAAAAGCCTCGCAGGTGCAAGTTTCCCTCGCCTGGCCAAGTTCCGCATTTGCGGCCTCAGGACCGCTTTCGCGAGTCTGCTTCTGCGACTTGGGCCTTCGCTTCTGCGCGCCAAGCTTCGCACCTGCGGCCTCACAACGCGGCTGGCCAAGCGCAAGTGCGGTTGCAGCAGAAGCTGGAAGCTTCAGCTGCTGCTCCAAGGTCCAAAATCGATCCGAGCCTCGTCCGGTTAACACCCGAGGCCCCCGGGGCTCCGCCCGAATGTACCAACAAGTTTGAAATTATAAAACGGACTCGCTCGAACCCTCAGAATGTGTAAAATAACATCAAAACTAAGAATCATACCTCAAACCAAATTGATTCAACTTAGAATTTTCAAATTCTTTAAACTTATTCCGATCGTGCCGAAATATACTTATACTACTCGGAATGACATAAAATTTTGCGTGCAAGTCTTAAATCACCATACAGAGCTATTCTCAGGTTCGGAATTCCAAACTGACTTTAATTACTCCAAAACTTACTCCAAACCAAATTTAAAGAACATTAAACCTTCAATTAGTTGATTTTTCACTATTAAGCTTCGAAACGCTCCCGGATTGTCCAAAACCCGATTTGAACATACGCCCAAGTCCAAAATCATCATACGAACCTATTGAAACCGTCAAATCCCGATTCCGGGATCGTTTTCTCAAAAGGTTGACCGAAGTCAAATTTGGGCTTTTAAAACCAAATTAAGGAACCGGTGTTCCGATTTCAACCCGAACACTTCTAAATCCCGAACCAACCATCCCCGCAAGTCATAAATTAATAAAAGCACATACGAGGAGTTTTATATAGGGGAACAAGGTTCTAAAAGTCAAAATGACCGGTTGGGTCATTACATAATATATACTGAATTACCACTATATGTGAATTATATGACTAATGCTTTTGGAAACCATGCACATTAAAAAGAAATTCCAAAACGGGCTTTTGCAAAATAACTACAAGTTGCGTAAATATTTTATAAATAGATTAGAAGAAAATTTTATTGGACTTAAGCATATTAAATCTCACAAGGATTCGCTTAACAATTTATTAATTTCACATGTTTGATTATCAAAATTTATTTTAAGTTCAATTTGATTAATTTTAAAAATAAATGAGAGATTAATTGTCTTTACATTAATGCAATATTGTTACCAATATTGGTTTTTTTTCTTCACAATAACAAATTACATCATTTGTATTAGGATAAAACTTTTAATTTGTGGTAGATGAATTCCCTAATACTATAGAAGATGAGAGACTATTACAAAATATTTAGGACATTTAAATTATGAAAACAAGTCCATAAACTTGTAAGGCAAAATTTAGACAAATTTTACCTAAGAAATTAAGAGTGAGGATATGAATTGAACACAAAAAACCCTAATTTTGTTATTGTAATTTGGACGTTTCAATTTGAGTATCCTTTCAAATGATTTTTAATTTAATTATTGTATTTATTTTTTGAGATTTTTATTAATTATTTTTACTCCAAGGCTTTTCATTAGAAACTTCACCATGCAAAGGAACTGTGAATTTATATGTTCGTTTTAACTTGTTTACATCTTTTAGTGAAAGATCTTAAAATTATTAGAAGATTTTTTTAGTATCGATGGTAAATAAACTATTTTTAACTTGAAAATTTTAATTGAATATGATTAAAAATGTGGTTGTTAAGGATTAGTGTCCAAAACGCTCCTGGTTTCTTTACGACTACCCGTATGTAGCTTAACTTCAATCCCTACAAAAGGTTATAGATTGCCATAAGCTATAACCAGGTTGAGTAAATGGCAGCCCGATATACTAAGCTCCCGCTATGTGTAGGGTCCGGGGAAGGGCTGAGCCACAAGGGTCTATTGTACGTAACCTTATCCTGCATTTCCACAAGAGCCTGTTTCTACGGCTCATAATCAAATTGAGTAATGTGCTGATTTTAGAACTATCAAAAGCTTTACACTTATCCGATAAAAATAAGCCTTATATTCATTTACAAATATATTTAATATGATCGAATAAATAAATAACATTAAAATACATAAAAGATTCTTATTTTAATGGATTAAGGAAAATCTTAAATTACATACTTATAATAATATAGCTAGCATAAGATACGAAAGGATGGTCAATTATAATATAGCAGATGCTTTTACACTAATTTAATTAAAAATTCAAATGCTCCCCATGATCTATATTAAGCTTTTTTTGATTTTTTATGATTATTAGAGTGTTTTTCTAACCAAAAAAAGTTTTCTACCTTGATAACATTATGTCCAAGTCAGTGCTCAAATTCAGTTAGATAATAAAGTTATTCTAGATTTACTAATTATTCAAAATATAGTGGAATTATAAAAGGTGTATATATAATATATTATTCTATTTGAGAAACAGTACTAATTTTGAAACACTTTATTTTTTCAAAGTGGTAGATAAGAAAGTTTCAAGGGGTTGTAGTTGCAAATAAGCACATCTTTTGAAATGATATTTAAAATTATAGAAACTATATAAAAAAACCTACGATAATGTCACGACCCAATTTCACCTATAGGTCGTGATGACGCCCAACACTACAGTTAGGCAAGCCAACTTAATAAATTAAACATATATTGATAAAATTTAAAACCAAAAAATTAATAAAACCCAAATTCTACCAATGTGTGTGCCAAGACCTGGTATCACAAGTGTATGGGCATCTAGTAGATTATACAAAACCTCAAATACTGTCTGAAATAAAAATAGACAGAATGAAAATACAAGGAGAGACACTAGTAGCCGCAGAACGGCTCAGAAAGTGCAGCTCACCACTATGCCCCTGGATAACGTGGGTGTAAGACGATAGATCCCCCACTAGTACTTGCCTTAGGTCCTGCACAAAAACAATGTGCAGCTAGTGCAGTATGAGTACGAAAACAACGTGTACCCAGTAAGTATCAAGCCTAATCTCGAAGTGGTAGAGACGAGATAGCCGACTTTAACACTCACTATGGGTCAATAATAATAATTGAAATACAACTAGGATATTTAAATCAACATGATTTACAGAATTTAAAATAATTTATTTAATCAACGGAAATAATCAAATTCCTTCAAATGCAACAATTCTCAATATATTAATTAAATTCCTTCAATTCAAATACTTTCCAATTTATCAATTAAATATCATTTACATGAATAACAATTAATTCTTTAACAAGCAAGAATAATAATTCATTAAATTCCGAGGATTTTTTAATTTATCAATTAGCTTCGCAAGCTGAAATAAGATATTAAAGTATCGTGTAATTATTATTATTATTAAGCACGATTTTTGCTGAGGACGTACGACCCGATCCAAAGTGTCATGTACACTGCCGAGGGACGTGCGGCGCGATCCATAGATGCATCTATCCTGCCGAGGCGTTTGGCCCGCTCCACAAGAAAGGAGGACATTTTCTTATGTACCTCCGGAAGGAGAGTATATTTATTATGAGATAAATTCGGGAGGAAGAACAATTTCTTTTAACAATTTATTGATTTAAACAGAAAATCAAGCATATGAGATTTTCATCCTTTAATATCTTTATCTAACAATTCACAATATATTCATATATATCAATTTAATATTAATTAATTAGGAAATACAATTTACACAAGTAATTCATGCTTTGAGTCCTAAACTACCCGGACTTTAGCATTTATAGTAGCTACGCACGGACTCTCGTCACATCGTACATACGTAGCTCCCGCAATTAGCAACAATTATTCAATTTAATCCCCATGGGGTAATTTTTCCCCCTCACAAGATTAGACAAGAGACTTACCTCGTCATGCTCCAATTTAATCCACTAGAAGGCCTTTTCCACGATTATCCAACTCTGTCTGGCTTGAATCTAGCCAAAAATAATTCGATACAATCACTAAAAATTATAGGAATCAATTCTATAAGAAAATGCTATATTTTCAATAAAAATTCTGAAATTAATTAAAAATTCGTCCGTGGGACCCACGTCCCGGAATCCGGCGAAAGTTACGAAATATGAATGCCCACTCAACCACAAGTCTACCTATACAAAAATCACTAAATTCCGCTAAATATTCGGCCCTCAAATCCTCAAATCTATCCAAGAGGGTTTTCAAACTTTTCCAACTCAATTCACCAATTAAATGATAAAAATAATGATGGATTCGGGTAATTTAACCAATATTGAGTTAAGAACACTTACCCCGTTATTTTCTCTAAAAATCTTCCAAAAATCGCCTAAATCCGAGCTCCAAATCGTTAAAAATTTTCAGAATTTAAACTCTCTGCCCAGTGATTTCTTCTACGCGATAACTTCCTCACGCGATCGCGTAACACAAATTTTACTGCCCAAACATTAACCCTACGCGATCGCGGAATGTCCCACGTGATCGTGAAGCACAGTCTCCGCAAGCTTACGCTATCGCGAGCCTCCTTACGCGATCGCGAAGCATTAAGCATGTGGTCAGCGTCTGCTTCGTTTCCTCTTCGCGAACGCAGCCTTAGCCACGCGTTCGCATAGCACAACTGAACCCAACCTACGCGATCACGGACTTGCCCACGCGATCGCATAGAACAAATTCTCAGCTACCAAATTAAGCCTACGCGATCGCAACCCAATCCACGCGATCGCGTATAAGGAAATCAAAAGAAAATTTCCAGCAGCTATCAACAATGTTCCAAAAGCCAAAAATGATCCCGTTAGCCGTCCGAAACTCACCCGATCCCCTCGGGACCTCAACCAATTATACCAACAAGTCCTAAAATATCATACGAACTTAGTCGAAACCTCAAACCATATCAAACAACGCTAAAACCACGAATCATCCTCCAATTCAAGCTTAATGAAACTTAAAATTTCCAACTTCTTCATTCGGTACCGAAACCTATCAAATCAAGTCCGATTGATCTCAAATTTTACACACAAGTCATAAATGACATAACGGAGCTATGAAAATATTTCAGAACTGGATTCCGACTCCGATATCAAAAAGTCAACTTCCCGATCAAACTTTTAAACTTAAATTCCTATTTTAGCCATTTCAAGCCTAATTTAACTATGGACTTCCAAATAAAATTTCGAACACGCTCCTAAATCCAAAATCACCATACAGAGCTTTTGGAATCGTCAAAATTTTATTCCGGGGTCATTTTCTTAAAATGTTGACCGAAGTCAAACTTAGCACTTTAAGGCCAACTTAAAGAACCAAGTGTTCCGGTTTAAATCCAAACACTTCCATATCCCGAACCAACCATCCCCGCAAGTCATAAATCATGAAAAGTACATACGGGAAGTTTTATTTTAGGGAAGGGGGTTCTAAAGGTTAAAATGACCGGTTGGGTCATTACATTCTCCACCTCTTAAACAAACTTTCGTCCTCGAACGGGTTTAGAATTGTACATGGAGTGCTGAATAAGTGTGGATATCTGCTCCGCATGTCTTCCTTGACCTCCCAATTTGCTTCCTCGACTGGTTGGCCCCTTCACTGGACCTTTACTGCAGAAATCCTCTTGGACCTCAACTGGCGAACTTGTTTATCAACAATGGCAAATGGATCTTCTTCATAACCCAAACTCTTATCTAGCTGAACTGTGCTGAAGTCCAACACATATGATATGTCAACATGATACTTCCGGAGCATAGATACATGGAAAACCGGATGAACTCCCGATAGACTGGGAGGCAATGCAAGCTCATAAGCAACCTCTCCAACTCGTCTCAACACCTCAAATGGGCCTATAAACCTTGGGCTCAACTTGACCTTCTTTCCGAATCTCATAATTCCCTTCATCGGTGAAACCTTCAAGAGAACTTTTTCACCTACCATAAATGATAAATCACGCACTTTCTGATCCGCGTAACTCTTCTGTCTTGACTGTGCTGTACGAAGTCGTTCCTGAATCAACTTTACCTTTTCCAAGGCATCCTTTACCAAATCAGTACCATATAACTTAGCCTCACTGGGCTCAAACCATCCGATATGTGAACGGCATCGAAGGCCATATAAAGCCTCAAATGGAGCCATCTCGATGCTGGATTGGTAACTGTTATTATAAGCAAACTCGGCCAAAGGCAGAAAACGATCCCATTGACCTCCAAAGTCAATGATACATGCCCTGAGCATATCCTCCTAAATTTGAACTGTCCGCTCTGACTGCCCATCGGTCTGCGGATGAAAGGATATGCTGAGCTCTACACGGGTCCCTAATTCACTCTGTACTGCTCTCCAGAAATGTGAAGTAAACTGAGGGCCTCTATCTGATATGATGAAAATTGGCACCCCGTGCAACCGAACTATCTCCTGAATATAAATCTGGGCCAACCTCTCTGAAGTATACATAGTCACAACAGGAATAAAATGTGCCGACTTGGTCAACCTGTCAACAATCACCCAATTTGCATCAAACTTCCTCAAGGTCCGCTGCAACCTAACTACAAAGTCCATAGTGATGCGTTCCCATTTCCATTCCGGTATAGTCATCTGCTGAAGTAGGCCACCTGGCCTCTGGTGCTCATATTTAACTTGCTGGCAATTTAGACACCTAGCTACATACTCAATTATGTCCTTTTTCATTCGTCACCACCAATAATGCTGCCTCAAGTCATGATACATATTCGTAGCACCTGGATGAATAGAATACCGAGAACTGTGTGCCTCCTCCTGGATCTTTTTCCTCAGTTCATCCACATTAGGAACACACAGACGATTCTGGAGTCGCAAAACACCATCTGCACCAATAGTAACTTCCTTGGCACCACCTCGTAATATCGTTTCTCGAAGAACCATTAAGTGTGGGTTGTCATACTGGCGAGCCTTGATCTGTTCAAATAGTGAAGACTGAGCTACAACACATTCAAGAACTCGACTAGGCTCTGAAATGTCCAGCCGCACAAGTCTGTTGGCCAAGGACTGGATATCCAAAGCTAATGGCCTCTCTTCTGCTGAAATGAAAGCCAAACTACCCATACTCTCTGCCTTTCTACTCAGGGCATCTGCAACTACATTTTCTTTACCTGGATGATATAGGATAGTAATATCATAATCTTTTAGTAATTCCAGCCATCTGCGCTGCCTTACACTTAAGTCCCTCTGCTTGAACAAATGCTGCAAACTGTGATGATTAGTATAAACTTCACAGGACACCCCATAAAGATAATGCCTCCAAATCTTAAGGGCGTGAACAATCGCAGCTAACTCCAAATCATGTACCGAATAATTCTACTCGTAGGGCTTCAACTGACGTGAAGCATATGCAATAACTCGACCTTCTTGCATTAATACACAGCCCAAACCAATGCGTGAAGCGTCGCAATACACTGTATACATCCCCGAACCGGAAGGTAACACTAACACTAGTGCTGTAGTCAATGCTATCTTGAGTTTCTGAAATCTTGACTCACAATCATCGGACCATCGGAACTGAACACCCTTCTGGGTTAATTTGGTCAAAGGTGCTGCAATAGATGAAAAACCTTCCACAAACCGACGATAATAACCTGCTAAACCCAGAAAACTCCTGATCTCAGTCGCCGAAGTGGGACGATGCCAATTCTGAACTGCCTCAATCTTTTTGGGATCAACTTTAATATCTTCGCCCGATACAATATGTCCCAAAAATGCTACAGACTCTAGCCAGAACTCATATTTAGAGAACTTAGCGTATGGCTTTTGTTCCCGCAATGTCTGAAGCAATACTCTCATATGCTGCTCATGTTCCTCCTTGCTGCGCGAGTAGATCAAAATGTCATAAATGAAGACAATGACAAAAGAATCAATATCTGGCCTGAATACCCTGTTCATCAGATCCATAAACGCTACCAGAGCATTAGTTAAACCGAAAGACATTACCAGAAATTCATAATGACCATATCTATTATGGAAAGCAGTTTTCGGAACATCCGAATCTCGAATCTTCAACTGATGATACCCCGACCTCAAGTCGATCTTAAAGAACACCCTAGCACCCTGCAATTGGTCAAATAGGTCATCAATACGCGACAATGGGTACTTGTTCTTAATAGTAACTTTGTTCAATTGGCGATAATCAATACACATTCGCATTGTGCCATCTTTCTTCTTCACAAATAATACCGGTGCACCCCAAGGCGATACACTCAGTCTGACAAATCCTTTGGCTAGTAACTCTTCAAGCTGTTCTTTCAATTCTTTCAATTCTTTCGGAGCCATGCAATACAGTGGGATATATATAGGCTGGCATACCTGGAAGATCTGAAGGAAATACATCGGAGAACTACGGAACTACTGGCACTGAATATATAGCCAGAATTTCTGCAGTAGTATCCCGAACATAGGCTAGATAAGACAAATAACCCTTCTCAACCATGTGTTGAGCCTTTATAAAAGAAATAACCCGATTAAATGAACTAACCGACGAACCCTTCCACTTCAGCCTAGGCAAAGATGGAATAGCCAAGGTAACAGTTTTGGCATGACAATCTAGAATAGCATGATATGGAGATAACTAGTCCATACCTAGAATAATTTCAAAATCGATCATCTCGAGCAATAAGAGATCTGCTCTAGTTTCATAACCACAGAATGTAATAATACAAGACCGGTAGATCCGGTTCACAATAACAGAATCACCTACAAGAGTGGACACAAAAACATGAGTACTCAAGGACTCACGAGAAACACCCAGGAATAGAGCAAATAAAGATGACACATATGAATACGTGGATCCTGGATCAAATAATACTGAAGCATCTTTGCCGCAAACAGAAATAATACCTGTAATCACAACATCTGAGGCCTCTGTATCTGGTCTAGCCGAAAAAGCATAGAACCAAGCTGGAGCGCCAACTGGCTGGCCTCTGCCTGGCTGACCTCCACCTCTAGGACGACCCCTAGACACCTGTCCTCCACCTCTTGGTGGTCGGACTACTGGTGGAGCAATTGGTCCGGTAAGCATAGGCTGTTGACCCTGCTGTACTGGTCTACCCCGAAGCCTGGGGCAAAACCTCCGCATGTGACTGGGATCCCCGCACTCATAACAACTCTTCGGTGCGATGGGCTGCTGACTAAGTGTCTGGACCTGGGGAACTGAATACCCACTAGGAGGACCCTGAATAGCTGGTGGGCGGTAGGAACTCTCTGGTATAACATTGAGATAAGGTCGCACTGGGGCACCTCGAGGAGGTGGTGGTGCTGGAAATGGGGGTCTGCTGGACTGCCCCCTCACGAACTGACCTCTGTCCCCAGACGGAGCACCTCTGAACTCTCCAGAGTACCTGGACTGCTTATCTCTCATAATCTACTCTCGGCTCCGCTGACGCACACCCTCAATCCTCCGGGCTATCTCCACAACTCGCTCATAAGAAGTACCCATCTCAACCTCTCGAGCCATAGTGGCCTAAATACCAATATGTAAACCGGCTACAAACCTCCGCACTCTCTCCGCCTCAGTAGGGAGTATCATAAGTGCATGGAGAGATAATTCAGAAAACCTCGCCTCATAATCAGTCACTGACATCTGACCCTGCTGGAGCTGCTCAAACTGAAACTGCAACTCTTCCCTCTAGGATGGTGGAATATACCTGTCCAGGAAGATATGGGTGAACCTACCCCAAGTCGTGGGAGGAAAATCTGTTGATCTGCCAAGAACATAAGACTGCCACCATCTACGGGCTCTGCCCTCTAGCTGAAAAGTAGCAAAGTCTACCCTATGAGACTCTAATATCCTCATGTTGTACAGTCTAACTTTGCACCGATCAATGAAGTCCTGTGGATCCTCATGTCGCTCACCCACCAATGACATGAGGATGTAGTCTAGTCCATCTGTCCAATAATTTATGAGGATCGGCGGCTACAACTGGCCTGGGCTCAGGTGTAGCTGCTGCCACTGGCTGGGCTCCACCCACGAGTAGTGCACCCTGGGTCTGATATACAGCAGCTGCCTGTCCATGAGCCTGCGCGGTAGGGGTCTGTGCTCCCCCGCCCGCCTGAGATGTGGCTGGGTCTGTCGGAAATAAACTGGCCTGAGTCATATTGTCGATGAATTGCAGCATACAACCCATGACATCCTGAAATCCCGGTGCAGATGTGAAATCCACCGGATGTAGCTCTGCCACAGGCACCTCATCCTGTTCCTCAATAATGAGGTTCTCTGCTGGACCTACTGGCGGCATAACTGGAACAGTCCTGGGACGTCCTCGCCCTCTACCACGAGCTGGAGCCCTCCCTCGGCCTCGGCCCCTGCCTCGGCCTCTAGCAACTGGGGGAGTAGCTCTTCCCTGGTCTAGAACTTTATTTGAGCGCGTTCTCACCATCTGTGAGAGAATAAGAGAAGGATATTTAGAACTACATCAATTTCACGATGGAATATGAAGAAAGAAAATTTCCTAACACCCTATAGCCTCTCGAAGATAAGTACAGATGTCTCCGTACCGATCCGCTAGACTCTATTAGGCCTGCTCATAACTTGTGAGACCTACGTGAACCTAGTGCTCTGATACCATGTTGTCACGACCCAATTTCACCTATAGGTCGTGATGGCGCCCAACACTACATCTAGGCAAACCAACTTAATAAATTAAGCATATATTGACAAAATTTAAAACCAAGAAAATAATAAAACCCAAATTCTACCAATGTGTGTGCCAAGACCTGGTATCACAAGTGTATGAGCATCTAGTAGATTATACAAAACCTCAAATACTGTCTGAAATAAAAATAGACAGAATGAAAATACAAGGAGAGACACTAATAGCTGCAGAACGGCTCAGAAAGTGCAGATCACCACTATGCCCCCGGATAACGTGGGTGTAAGACGATAGGTCCCCCACTAGTACTTGCCTCGGGTCCTGCAGAAAAACAATATACAGCAAGTGCAGTATGAGTACGAAAACAACGTGTACCCAGTAAGTATCAAGCCTAATCTCTAAGTGGTAGAGACGAGATAGTCGACTTTGACACTCACTATGAGTCAATAATAATAATTGGAATAAAATTAGGATATTTAAATCAATATAATTTACAGAATTTAAAATAATTTATTTAATCAGCGGAAATAATCAAATTTCTTCAAATGCAACAATTCTCAATATATTAATTAAATTTCTTCAATTCAAATACTTTCCAATTTATCAATTAAATATTATTTACATGAATAACAATTAATTCTTTAACAAGCAAGAATAATAATTCATTAAATTCTAAGAATTTTTTAATTTATCAATTAGCTTCGCAATGTGAAATAAGATATTAAAGTATCGTGTAATTATTATTATTAAGCATGATTTCTGCCGAGGACGTACGACCCGATCCAGAGTGTCATGTACACTGCCGAGGGACGTGCGACGCGATCCATAGATGCATTTATGCTGCCGAGGCGTTTGGCCCGCTCCACAAGAAAGGATGACATTTTCTTATGTACCTCTGGAAGGAGAGTATATTTATTATGAGATAAATTCGGGAGGAAGAACAATTTCTTTTAATAATTTATTGATTTAAACAGAAAATCAAGCATATGAGATTTTCATCCTTTAATATCTTTATCTAACAATTCACAATATATTCATATATATCAATTTAATATTAATTAATCAGGGAATACAATTTACACAAATAATTTATGTTTTGAGTCCTAAACTACCCGGACTTTAGCATTTATAGTAGCTACGCACGGACTCTCGTCACCTCGTACGTACGTAGCCCCCGCAATTAGCAACAATTATTCAATTTAATCCCTATGGGATAATTTCCCCCTCACAAGATTAGGCTTGATATTTACTGGGTACATGTTGTTTTCGTACTCATACTGTACTTGTTGCACATTTTTTTTGTGCAGGACCTGAGACAAGTACTAGTGGGGGACCTATCGTCTTACACCCACATTATCCAGGGGCATAGTGCTGAGCTGCACTTTCTGAGCCGTTCTGCAGCTACTAGTGTCTCTCGTATTTTCATTATGTCTATTTTTATTTCAGACAGTATTTGAGGTTTTGTATAATCTACTAGATGCTCATACACTTGTGACACCAGATTTTGGCACATACATTGGTAGAATTTGGATTTTATTATTTTTTTGGGTTTTAAATTTTGTCAATATATGCTTAATTTATTAAGTTGGTTTGCCTAGGTGTAGTGTTGGACGCCATCACGACCTATAGGTGAAATTGGGTCGTGACAGATAATATATCTTTTTATAATATGATTCACGTGCTATATGTGATTTGATCCAAAAAGTAAGCGATTTTCTGTTATTGGAGAAATAACGTTAATAAATTTTGTAAAAACTTTACACTGATCCGATTAAAATAAGCCTTATATTCATTTACAAATATATTTAATGATCGAATAAATAAATAACATTAAAATACATTAAAGATTCTTATTTTAATGGATTAAGGTAAAATCTTATATTATAGACTTACAATAATATAGCTAGCATAATATATGAAAAGATGGTCAATTATAATATAGCATATGCTTTTACACTAATTTAATTAAAAATTCAAATGCTCCCCATGATATATATATATATATATATATATATATATATATATATATATATATATATATATATATATATATATATATATATATATATATGTCAAAGATGTTTAGTATATTCTTAGTTAGATAATAAAATTATTCTAGATTTACTAATTATTTGAAATATAGTGAAATTATAAAAAGTGTATATATATAATATATTATTCTATTTGAGAAACGGTACGAATTTTGAAACACTTTATTTTTTCAAAGTGGTAGATAAGAAAGTTTCAAGGGATTGTAGTTGCAAATAAGCACATCTTTTGAAATGATATTTAAAATTATAGAAACTACATAAAAAAACCTACGATAATATATCATTTATAATAAGATTCATATGTTATATGTGGTTGGATCCAAAAAGTAAGCAATTTTCTCTTATTGGAGATATAACGTTAATAATTTTGTAAGTGCAAACGAGGAAATTGAAACATCAAAAGTTCTCGTGAACTTGAAATATGAGAAATTAAAAGCTGAAGTTGGTGACGCTTTGTATTTTGTCAATTTCTCAAACATAGAAAAAAATGCTACGTGTTTTTATTTAGGTGTATAACAACCAATCGTTTCTAGAAAGCAAAAATATGTCGAAACAAACAATATTGTCGTAAAGAGATTGACGGTATAAAACACAAAACACTAGTTAGAAAAAAGACCATACATCATATAACTACTTAAATATATCAATATCTCGCGAACATATATTAAATATAAAACTTATTAATAATCTTTATATTGAATCAATTATTTAACGTATAGACAAATAATTAAAAAAAAACAGAAACTACAAAAGAAAATCGTGCTCAGCGGGCCAACCTTCACTAGTACCGGTAGATATATGCAGCTCTCGTAGATACCTATCTAGCCTCTACAATGCTTTATAAAAGATTATAAAGATCTATCTGTACTCTTATATCTTAAATAAAAAAATAAAAAATGCAATAACATCCAATAATGTTTAGTACTCCACAATTATATCTGTTCCTTAAATTTCTTAAGTTTTTATGTCTGCTCCGTCTTGTATATATGGCACTCTAACAATTATCAACCAACCTAACTAATTTCATTTACTCCATATCTTTAATTGTTTGGCCTTATCGAGAGAAGGCCACTACCCAAGAAATAATAAAATGTGATATTTGGTCCCCAATCTACACGTATTGAACTTGCAACTACCAATCCATTACGGAAGCTCGTATTAACTTCTACATTTTTTTGAATTATCAAAGAGTCTATAATTACATATAATAATAGATTGATTTAATTATTATACACCAATAATGTACAGATACTTTTACCCTATCAGTAAATTTTAATATGCGTTAATAGGTAAATTATCACTTTTACCCTATCGGTGAATTTAAAGTTCTTTTTGGCTCAAACTAGAAATTCGAATTCGAATAGGTATCTGGGCTTTCTCCATATTTAGCGAAAAAAGTGACAGGGTACCATCATCAAATTGAATAAGGAATTTTTACCTACTTATACGACATATGAAACTTACTTATCTTCCCTAATTTCAACTTAATTACATGATCATATACAATTTATCAATTATATACAAATTAGTTTTAAATGTGTATCCCTTGATTGTAGCCTTTTAATTTAGTAAATCCCGAAACATTCTCACAATTCCTTACTTACCCAGACAAACCCCAATTTTTCTAAAGAATTTTCCTCTTTTTCTCTTTGAAATCAACCCTCTTTCTACACCGATTCTACAAGGTTTTTTCTTTTAAAACTCATAATTTTCTCTAACAATGACGAATAAATGGATTAAGTTTTTATCGATTTGAATTTTGCCATGGCTGGAGTTTGGAGCTTTTCTGGGCTTCCTCTTTTCTTCTTGGTGTTCCGATGGCGGACAAGCAGTAATGTATATTAATTATTTGGCTGGATTGTTCGAATTGAAATTGTCAATCAATAAATTTTGAAGGTGTTTGACTCTCCACCATTGACAGCCATTTTAAAGCTTCAAAGCTTTAAATTCGAATTCAGATTTAAAAAAAATATTTTTTGTTTGGATTAGGTATTATTACAAATGATTGAGAATATTCTATGAAGTTTATATCTCGATTTTTAGGGTATTTGGTGAAGTTTAGATTTGATTTGGCTGGATTTTCAGATTGAAATTCGAAGAAGAAGTTGAAGAACACACCACAAATAAAATATATACAAAATACATACAAAGGATATATTGTATAAAATTTGTATAAAAATTATATTTAAGTTGTATGATGTTATAGTTGTATTTAACTGGGTAAGAATAATGTATGAAAATTCTGGATAGGTTATAAATAAGTTGTATATTATATAATTAGTTGTATGAAATTTATTTTTAATATGTATGTTTGTGATGACTCAAAAGGTCATCTTTAAATATAATAATTATTTATGTGTTCTGAGACATCAAATAGCACTATTCATCATTCTTCGATTTGCATGCACAATCCGTATAATTTTTCGGAAAGTTTTTATATGAAAAATGGATTAAAATGTGAAATAGAGCCTTAAAACTCAATTAAGTTGACTTTGGTCAATATTTTTAGCAAACAGACCCGGATTAATATTTTGACTGTTCCGGTAGGTCCGTATCGTGATTTGAGATTTGGGCGTATGCCCGGAATTTAATTTAGAGTTTCATAGCTCAAGTTATGACCATTTAATGGAAACTAGTAATTTAAAGGCTAAAGATTTCCAAAAGTTTGACCACGGATTTGACTTTTTGATATCGGGGTCGGAGTCCGATTCTAAAAATTTAAATAGCTCAGTTATGTCATTTATGACTCGTGTGCCAAATTTAAAGTTATTCCGGATTCGTTTAAAATGTTTTGACACGAGTTTTGCAAATTGAAAAGTTTGAAAATCAAAAGTCCGAATCGAGGTGTGAATTGTAATTTTGGTGTTGTTTGATGTGAGAAGGCATGGGAGAAAATATGTTATTGATATTGGATGATAAATACAATACAAAAGGTCCCTATTTATAGCTATACACTACAAGGAGATATTACTCCTCTTCCAATGTGGGACAAGACTACACTATACATATCTGTAAACTAACACTCCCCCTCAAGCCGGTACATACAAATCATATGTACCGAGCTTGTTACATATGTAACTAATACGAGAACCACTAAGAGATTTAGTGAAAATATCTGCTAGTTGATCATTCGATTTTACAAACTTTGTAACAATATCTCCTGAAAGTATTTTTTCTCTTACAAAGTGACAGTCGATCTCAATGTATTTAGTCCTCTCATGGAACACCGGATTTGACGCAACATGAAGAGCATCTTGGTTATCACACACCAGTTCCATCTTGCTGATTTCTCCGAACTTTAACTCCTTGAGCAATTGCTTGACTCAAACTAACTTACACGTTGCCATAGCCATAACCCGATATTCGGCTTCGGCGCTAGATCGATCAACTACATTCTGTTTCTTGTTTTTTTACGAGACCAAATTACCTCCTACTAGAACACAATATCCAGACGTAGAACGTCTATCAAAATGTGATCCTTCTCAATCAGTATCTGTGTACCCAACAATATATTCGTGGCCTCGATTCCCGAATAGTAATCCTTTGCCTGGAGCTAACTTTATATACTGAAGAATGCGAATAACTTCATCCCAGTGACTATCATAGGGAGAATCCATAAATTGACTTACAACACTCACCAAAAAAGAAATGTCAGGTCTAGTCACCGTGAGGTAATTCAATTTTCCAACCAACCTCCTATATCTCGTAGGGTCTCTAAGAGGCTCCCTCTATCCAGGCAGAAGCTTAGCATTCGGATCCATAGGAGAGTCAATAGGTCTGCAACCCATCATTCCAGTCTCCTCGAGAATGTCTAAGGCATACTTTCGTTGTGAAATAACAATACCTGAGCTGGATTGAGCGACCACAATACCTAGAAAATACTCCAATATGCCCAGATCCTTAGTTTGGAAGTGCTAAAAGAGATGCTGCTTCAAATTAGTAATACCATCCTGATTATTTTCAGTAAAAACAATATCATGAACATAAACCACTAGATAAATACACATATTAGGAGTAGAATGCCGATAAAACACAGAGTGATCAGCCTCACTACGAGTCATGCCGAACTCCTGAATAATTGTGCTGAACTTACCAAACCAAGATCGAGGGGACTGTTTCAAACCATATAGTGACCTGTGCAATCTGCACACACAACCATTAAACTCCCCCTGAGCAACAAAACCAGGTGGTTGCTCCATATAAACTTCTTCCTCAAGATCACCATGGAGAAAAATATTCTTAATGTCTAAATGATAAAGAGGCCAATGGCGTACAACATCCATGGACTAAAAGAGACGAACAGATGCTACTTTAGCCATGGGAGAGAAAGTATCACTATAATCAAGCCTAAAAATTTGAGTATATCCTTTTGCAACAAGACGATCCTTAAGCTGATCAACCTGGACATCCGGGCCGACTTTGACTGCATAAACCCAACGACAACCAACAGTAGACTTACCTGCAGGAAGAGGAACAAGCTCCCAAGTGCCACTCGCATGTAAAACAGACATCTCGTCAATCATAGCATGTCGCCATCCTGGATGAGATAGTGCTTCACCTGTAGACTTAGGGATAGAAACAGTGGACAAAGAAGATATAAAAGCATAATGAGGTGATGACAGACGATGATAACTTAAATCAACATAGTGGGGATTAAGATTAAGTGTGGATTGTACACCTTTGCAGAGTGCAATTGATTGACTAAGAGGAGATAAGGCCACAGTAGGTGCAGAATCTGATGTGGGGCGTGAATCACCTGGGACTGATACTGGATGTAGATGACGATGATAATTCAAGAGTGATGGAGCTGTAGAAGGTTGAACTGGATTATGTGGAGGAACTGGAGCTATAGGTGGTGGAGCTACAACTGGAGCTGTAGGTGGTGGAACTGGAGCTATAGGTGGTAGAGCTGGAGTGACTGAATCTCCAAAAAATAAAACTGGTAGTACCTCAGAAATATCTAAGTGATGACCTGAACCCATGAAGTATGATTGGGTTTCAAAGAATGTAACATCAACGGATATAAGGTACCGCTGGAGGTCAGGAGAGTAGCATCGATACCTCTTTTGTGTTCTCGAGAAACCCGAAAATATGCACTTAAGAGCACGAGGAGCTAACTTATCTGTTCCTGGAGTAAGGTTATGGACAAAACAAGTACTTCCAAAGATACGGGGTGGAAGAGAGAACAAAGGTAAGTGGGGAAACATGACAAAGAATGGAACTTGGTTCTGGATAGCTGAAGATGGCATACGATTAATAAGATAGCAAGATGTAAGAAATGCATCCCCCCAAAAGCACAACGGAGCATGAGATTGTATGAGTAGGGTACAAGAAGTTTCAATAAGATGTCTATTCTTTCTTTCAGCTATCCCATTTTGTTGAGATGTGTACGGACAAGATGTTTGATGAATAATCCCATGAGATTTCATAAACTGCTGAAATGGGGAAGACAAATACTCTCGGGCATTATCACTACGAAATGTGCGAATAGAAACCCCAAATTGATTTTGAATTTCAGCGTGGAAGGTCTGGAAAAAAGAAAACAGCTCAAATCAATTTTTTATCAAAAATATCCAAGTGCACCTGGAATAATCATCAATGAAACTGACAAAGTAGCGGAATCCCAAGGTGGAACTGACCCGACTAGGACCCAAAACATCTGAATGGACTAAAGTAAAAGGTGACTCTGCTCGATTATCAAGACGCCGAGAGAAATGAGAGCGAGTATGCTTACCGAGTTAACATGATTCACACTCTAGAGCTGACAAGTGAGATAAACCAGATACCATTTTCTGAAGTTTTGACAAACTGGGATGTCCCAACCGTTTATGTAATAAATCTGGTGAATCAGTAACATGACAAGTTGTAAAAGGAAGACAAGATGTGAGTCCATGTGATTTAGCAAGGATAAGGTAATAAAGTCCGTTTGATTCACGCCCGGTACCAATGATTCGTCCTGTACTGCGTTCCTGTATAAAAACTTGGTCATCAATAAATAAAATAATGCATTTAAGTGATTTGGCTAAGCGACTAACAACTATGAGATTAAAAGGACTATTAGGAACATAAAGGACTAAATCTAAAGGTAAGGAAGGAAATGGGCTTGCTTGGCCTATTGAAGTTGCCATGGTTTGAGACCCATTGGCCATTGTGACTTTTGGAAGAGATTGAGAATACAAAATAGTAGTGAAAAGAGATTTGTTAATAGAAATATGATCTGATGCACCTGAATCGATGACCCAAGACTCAGAGGATGAAGATTGGGAGAAACAAGTCACGCTATTACCTGTTTGAACAACAGAAGCTATCTCAGAAGATGTCTGTTTACATGCTTTGTACTGAAGGAACTTAATATAATCTACTAAAGAAACCATCCGAATATTCAAAGCATCGGTTCTCATGTCGCTACAATTTGTAGTAGTATGGTTAACTTGAAATAGTGGAAATAAGTAACTCGTGTGAGAAAACTGAAGAAATAGCTTGAAAAATACTGTTTATAGTAGGAAAACAGAACACTGTTCTGCGCCGAAAACACTGTTCACGCTGGAAACACTGTAGCTCACTGGATAATTCCAAAGTTGTCGGAATTTGTCGTAACCAGGATGGATAGACTCGGAATTACCTTGCTAGCAAGCTGTCCTGAAGAAATATTTTCAAAAATGGTCGTAAAGGTCACTGTTCACGCTGGAAAATATAAAAGTAGTCGGGATTTGATTTGAATTAGATGGGTAGGCTCAGAATTTTGAGGAGAGCAGGCTATCCTGAAGAAGCTTTGCGAAAAGTGGCCGGAAAGTGGCCAAAACCCTCGCAGGAAAAGTTGCTGTTGCCGGCGCGTGGAGGAGCATGGTGGCTTTTCTGCCGGATAAATTTGCAGGGGTTGGTCGTTGGAGGGTAATCTACCTCGTGGTGGTGTTGGTTTTAACACAACACCATCAGAAAATGACTTTTACTTAGACAAGCCTTAGGTCACCGAAAAATATTACACGATGACTAAGTTCTTTCTTCCCGGTTAACGCTGGAATGACGCACAACGATCTTTTCGCACTAATGCTCTGATACCATGTGAGAAGGAACGGGAGGAAGTATGTTATTGATATTGGATAATAAATACAATACAAGAGGTCCTATTTATAGGTATACACTACAAGGAGTTATTACTCTTTTTCCAATGTGGGACAAGACTACATTATACATATCTATAAACTAGTATGATTTGATACCCCGAGTAAGTTCGTATGATATTTTAAGACTTGGTGGTGTATTTGGTTGAGGTCCCGAGAGCTTCGGGTGAGTTTCAGATGTTTAACGGGTTGAATTTTGGACTTGGAAATTTGCTGGAATTTTTCTGATGCACTGTCTAGTTTCCTTCTCCGCGTTCGTGATAGGTGTCTCGTGTTCGTAAAGAGGAACTAGAGGCAGGCAAAATTTACTTCGTGTATGCGAAGAGGGGACCGCGTTTGCAAAGGGGTAAACGACAGTGTTCATCGCGAACGCGTGGGAGCGTTTGCGTAGAAGGGCGAGGCCTGGCCGGGCACCGGGTGATTAGGCTTCGCGTTCGCGAAGGCCAAGTTTGGCAAGGCATCGCGTTTGCGAGATTGCCCTCGCGTTCGCAAAGAAGAAATCTGGGGCAGCACAAAATGTGCTTCGCAAACGCGAGGGTGCTGTCGTGTTCACGAAGAAGAAATCCTTGGACAACAGAACTTAAGTTCTAGAAATGGGATTTCGTCCAATTTTTCATTATTCAAGATTTTGAGCTCGGGTAAGGCAACTTTTGGGCGATTTTCACGGGAAAAACATTGGGGTAAGTGTTCCTTAACCTATATTGATTATATTTCATGATTCCATACTCATTTACATTATGAATCCGTGAATTTATGGAAGAAAAATTAGATTTTTATAAATCTTCCAAAAATGTAAAATGAAGATTTGAAAGCCAATCTGAAGTCGGAATTCAATAATTTTTGTATGGTTGTACTCGTCTCGGATCGAGAGTTCGGATTTCGTAAATTTTTTCGAGATTCGAGACGTGGGCACCACTATTGATTTTTGAGATGAATTTTGGATTTTAATCCGGAATATTAGTAAATTCATATGGAATTAATTACTACGATTTGTATTGAATATATTGAAGTGTTTATGACTAGATTTGAGGATTTCGGACACGAATTCGCGAGGCAAAGGTTTATTGAAATCTTGAATTTGGTTGCAAAGCGAGGTAAGTGTCGTGGTTAACCTTGAGTTGAGGGAGTATGACTTATTTGCCTATTTGCTACGTGATTTAATGTGCGGGTACGACGTATATGTGAGGTGACGAGTACTTATGCATTGTGGTTGATTCAAAGCATGTGGGTGGAATTGTTTTATCGAGAATAATTGCCTATTTAATGAAGATATTCCCGCTTAAGTTTATTATTGATTATTTGATCATTATTCATGAAAATATTATTGATTTAATTATTGCTGAATATTTTGGAAGATGAAGTCGGTATTCTGATATTGAATTGATTGATAAGTGTATATCCCCGTATTTAAATACTCTTCCAAATTTATATTATTATTTTTATGGTAAGGAAGAGTGTAAAAGCACGAAGGTTGATGCCATGCTATTTGTTTTATTTTATAATTTATACTATCATTGTTATGGTGAGAAAGAGTGTAAAAGCACGAAGGGTGTTGTCGTGCCATTTTTGAGTGTTAAAGCTTGAAGGGTGATGCTGTGTCATTTTCAGAGAGTGTAAAAGCACGAAGGGTGATGCCGTGCCAAAAGAGAGTTAATGCACGAAGGGTGATGCCGTGCCAATTATTATTATTATTATTATTTATTTATCAGTTTATGGGAGAAATGAGAGTAAAAGTACGAAGGGTGGTGCCATGCCATTTTCATATTATCAGTTGCTCATTTTATTGTTGATGAATTAATTGGCTATTACGTGACACTCCTCCTGCTGAAATTTCTATATCATTCCCCTTCGCATGTTCCCTCCCAAATTTATAAATTATTATTTATTGTATTATTGTTGTTTCGTATTTGTATATACTTGTACATGTTATTTACATACGTGTCTTGTCAAAGCCTCGTCACTACTTTGTCGAGGTTAGGCTCGACACTTATGGAGTACATGGGGTCGGTTGTACTCATACTATACTCTGCACGTCCTGTGCAGATTTTGGAGTTGGTCCCAGCGGCGTACCATAGACGTGCTCGGATTTAGCTACTCCGAGGAGACTTGAGGTATAACTACATATCGTTCGCAGTTCTGAAGTCCCCCTCTATCTTATCTTAGTTGTGTATTATCTTTCAAATAATTTGAATTTTATTCAGACCTTTATTTGTATTATTCTAGTAGCTCGTGCACTTGTGATACCAGATTTGGGGATGTATTTTGATGATTCGATAGTTATGATCTTCCGCACTTTATTTTAGTAATTGACTTCTATTTAATGTAATTTTCTTAAAAATGGTTAAGATCATTTTAATGTTGGCTTGCCTAGCAAGTGAAATGTTAGGAGCCATCACGGTCCTGAAGGTGGAAATTTCGGGTCGTGACAAGTTGGTATCAGAGCACTAGGTTACTTAGGTCTCACGAGTCACGAGCAAACTTAGTAGAGTCTGAAGGATCGGTATAGAGATGTATGTACTTATCTTTTAGAGGCTATAAAGTTTAGGAACAATATCACTTATTTCTTTTTTTGTCGTGCGATTTTATTCTATCATCGATGATTGAACCATTCTATTCTTATTCTCTCGCAGATGGTGAGAAAATGTAATACATCTACCGATGGACAGGGACTAGAGCACCAGATGGAAACTATGACCAGAGGTAGAGGTCGTGCTAGAGGCCGAGGCAGAGGTAGAGCTCAGTCTAGAGCTCGAGCAGCAGCACCTGTTGTAGAACCTCAGGTGGATCTTCAGGAGGAGGTTCCAGTTCAGACTATACCAGTTGGACCAGTTCAGGTCCCCCCGAAGGATTCATAGCTACTCTAGTGCTTCAGGACGCTCTAGTCCGTTTGGTGAGTCTTATGGATGGCGTGGCCTAGAATGGTACGTTTCCAGTAGCACCAGCCATCTCACAGGCTGGGGGAGGAGCACAAACTCCCACTACTCCCGCTCCGGAGCAGATGTCTCCCCAGTATTAGGCTCCAGCAGCCCCGCTAGTTGGGGTAGTTTAGCCAGGTGTTGCGGCATAGGCCGGTGATAGGCCCGCCATGTCTTCTGAGGCCTTATTGAGACTGGATAAGTTTACTAAGCTCTTTCTAGTTCACTTAAGTGGTACACCTTCTGAGGACCCACATAATTATCTTGACTGCTACCATAAGGTGCTGCGGAATATGGGTATAGTTGAGACCAATGGGGTCGATTTTGCTGTATTTTAGATGACGGGTTCCGCCAAGAGGTGGTGTAGAGATTTTATGTAGACCAGACCAGCTGGGTCGCCTACACTGACTTGGGAGCAGTTCTCACGGATATTTCTAGAGAAGTTCCTCCCTATCATATTGAGAGAGGATTTCCGCACGCAGTTTGAGCGTCTCCAGCAGGGCAATATGACTGTTACTCAGTACGAGACCCGTTTTGTGGATCTAGCCTGTCATGCTCTCCTTTTACTTCCTACTGAGGGAGAGAGAGTGAGGAGGTTTATTGAGGGACTTACTCACCCTATCAGGCTTCAGATGGCCAAGGAGACCGAAAGTGAGATTTCCTTTCAGGCGGTTGCTAATGTTGCTAGGAGGATCGAGATGGTTCTTGCACAGGAAAGAGGGCAGGAGTCTGATAAGAGGCCTCGACAGTTTGGTGGATTTAGTGGTGCCTTATCTGGAGGCAGGGGTAATTTTGGTAGGGGTCATCCACCCAAGCCGTTTCATTCAGCACTCCAGGCATCCTACAGTGCACCACCAACTCCGATTAGTGCACCTCCGATCCAAGGTTTCCAAGGTGGTTACTCAGGTCGACAAGGACAATTTCAGGGTCAACAGTCATAATAGCCGAGGTCATGTTATACTTGTGGTGATCCGAGGCACATTGCTAGATTTTTCCACAGGTCTTAGGGCAGCATGCAGCAGCAGGGTTCTCGTTCTATGATTCCAGCACCGGTTACTTCACTGTCTGCTCAGCCAGCTAGAGGTAGGGGTCAGAAAGCTAGAGGTGGAGGTCAGACCATTAAAGGTGGAGGTTAGGCCGTTAGAGGTAGAGGCCAGCCAGTTAGAGGCTGTCCTAGGGACGTAGTTCATAGTGGTGGGGCCCAACTCCTGAGGCCGAGTCATCCGATACCGTGATTACAGGTATTATTCCAGTTTTCCATAGAGATGCTTCAGTTCTATTTGATCTAGGATCTACTTATTCCTATGCGTCCTCTTATTTTTCTTCATATCTGATGATGCCTCGTGATTCTCTGAGTGATCCTGTGTGTGTGTCCACTCCGGTGGGAGATTCTATCATGGTAGATCATGTCTATCGTTCGTGTGTGGTTACTATTGGGAGTCTTGAGACTAGTGTGGATCTTCTACTTCTTGATATGGTAGATTTTTATGTCATCTTGGGTATGGATTGGCTGTCACCTTATCGTGCTATATTGGATTTTCATTCCAAGATGGTGATCTTAGCCATGCCGGGTTACCTCGGTTAGAGTGGAAAAGAACTCCTGATCATTCTACCAACAGGGTTATTTTTTATATGAAGGCTCGACATATGGTCGAGAAAGGGTGTCTAGCCTATTTGGCTTATATTCGCGATTCCAGTGCATATGTTCCTTCTATGGACTCAATACCAGTTGTTCGTGAATTTCTAGAAGTATTTCCTACAAATTTGATGAGGATGCCACCCGACAGAGATATAGACTTCTGTATTGATTTGGCTCCAGGCACTTAGCCCATTTCTATTCCACCATACCATATGGCCCCGCCGGAATTGAAAGAATTGAAGGAGCAATTACAAGACTTTCTTGATCAAGGATTCATTAAACCCAGTGTCTCGTCCTGGGGTGTACCAGTACTATTTGTAAAGAAGAAAGATGGCTCAATACGGATGTGTATAGATTATCGGCAGTTGGACAAGGCTACTATCAAGAACAAGTATCCACTGCCAAGAATTGATGACTTATTCGATCAGCTTCTGGGTGACAAGGTGTTTTTAAAGATCGACTTGAGGTTTGGTTACCATCCATTGAAGATTAGGGCATCTGATGTCCCTAAGACAACTTTTCTGACTTGGTATGGGCATTACAATTTCCTAGTGATGTCAATTGGGTTGACAAATACCCCAACAACATTTATGGATTTCATGAATCAGGTGTTCAAGACCTATCTGGATTCATTTATGGTTGTATTCATTGATGACATCTTGATTTACTCCAGCAGTTAAGAGGAGCATGATCAATATCTTCGGATTGTGCTTCAGACTTTGAAGAACAATCAGTTATATGCTAAATTTTCAAAATATGAATTTTTGTTAGGCTCAGTTGCCTTTTTGGGGCATGTTGTATCGGGTGAAGGCATAAAAGTGGATCCTAAGAAGATTGAGGCAGTTCAGAATTGGCCTAGACCTACGTCAGCTATAGAAATCCGGAGTTTTCTGGGTTTGGCAGGATATTATCGCCGGTTTGTGGATGGATTTTCGTCTATAGCATTTCCATTGACCAAATTAACCCAGAAGGGTGCCCCATTCAGATGGTCAGACTAGTGTGAGTTGAGCTTTCATAAGCTCAAGACCGCTTTGACTACGGTGCCAGTGTTGGTATTACCCATAGGTTCAGGATCTTATACGGTGTATTGTGATGCATCTCGCATTGGGCTTGGTGCAATATTGATGCAAGATGGCAGGGTGATTGCATATACGTCCCGGGAGTTGAAAGTTCACGAGAAGAATTATCCTGTTCATGACTTAGAATTAGCAGCCATTGTTCACGTGCTGAAGATTTTGAGGCATTACCTCTACGATGTCTCGTGTGAGGTATTTACTGATCATCATAGCCTTCAGTATCTGTTCAAACAAAAAATCTCAAATTGAGGCAGAGAAGATGGTTGGAGTTGTTGAAATATTATGATATCACTATTTTGTATCACCCCGGAAAGGCCAATGCGGTGGTCGATGCTTTGAGTAGAAAGGCTGTGAGTATGGGCAGTCTTGCGTATATTACAGTTGGTAAGAGACCATTAGCTGCAGATGTTCAGACTTTGGCTAATCAGTTCGCGGGGTTAGATGTTTCAGAACCTAGTCGGGTTCTAGCTTGCACAACCGCTCGATCTTCTTTATATGAGTGCAACAGAGAGCGGCAGTATAATGATCCTCATTTGCTTGTCCTTAAGGACACGGTGCGGCACGGTGATTCCAAACAAGTTGCTGTTGGGGAAGATGGAGTTCTACGGATGCAGGGTCGTATTTATGTGCCTAATGTGGATGGGCTTCGTTAATTAATTCTTGAAGAGGAACACAGTTCCAGGTATTCTATTCATCCAGGTGCTGCCAAAATATATCAAGATTTATGACAACATTATTGGTGGAGGAGAATGAAGAAGGATATAGTTGCATATGTAGCTCGGTGTCTAAATTGTCAACAAGTCAAGTACGAACATCAGAGACCTGGTGGTTTGCTTCAGAAGTTAGAAATTCCTGAGTGGAAGTGGGAGCATATCACTATGGATTTTGTTGTTGGGCTTCCACGGACTCAGAGAAAGTTCGACACAGTATGGGTCATTGTGGACAGGTTGCCCAAGTCAGCATATTTCATTCCAGTAGCAGTTACCTATTCTTTAGAACGGTTAGCAGAGATTTACATCTGCGAGATTGTCTTCCTTCACGGTGTGCCCGTGTCTATTATTTCAGATCGAGGTACTCAATTTACCTCTCACTTCTGTAGGGATGTACAACATGAATTAGGCATGCGAGTTGAGTTGAGTAGATCATTTCATCCACAGACAGATGGACAGTCAGAGCGCACTATACATATATTGGAATATATGCTTCGCGCTTGTGTTATAGACTTTAGAGGTTCTTGGGATCAGTTCTTGCCACTTACGGAGTTTGCCTATAATAATAGCTAACAGTCGAGCATTCTGATGGCTCCATATGAGACATTATACAGAAGGCGATGCCGTTCGCCAATTGGATGGTTTGAACGAGGAAAGGCTCGGTTGTTGGGTACCGATTTGGTACATGATGCCTTGGATAAGGTCAAAATTATTCAGGATCGACTTCGCACAACTCAGTCTAGGCAAAAGAGTTATGCTGACCGTAAATTTCGTGATGTTGCCTTCATGGTTGGAGAAAGAGTATTGCTCCGGGTTTCACCTATGAAAGGTGTAATGAGGTTCGTAAAGAAGGGCAAGTTGAGCCCTAGGTATATAGGACCCTTCAAAATTCTTGAAAGGGTGGGCGAAGTAGCCTACACGCTTGCATTACCACCTAGTTTATCAGCGGTTCATCTGGTATTCCATGTGTCGATGCTCCAGAAATATCATGGTGATCTGTCCCATGTGTTACATTTCAGCTCAGTCCAATTGGACAAGGATTTGACTTATAAAGAGGAGCCGGTAGCTATTCTAGCCCGGCAGATCCGACAATTGAGGTCTAAGAGTTATCCTTCAGCTCAGGTGCAATGGAGAGGTCAATCAATTGAGACAACTACCTGGGAGTCCGAGTCGAACATGCAGAGAAAATATCCATACTTTTTTACCAACTCAGGTACTTTTCTAATTCCGTTCGAGGACGAACGTTTGTATTAGAGGTAGAGAATGTGATGACCCAAAAGGTCATCTTTAAGTTTAATAATTATTTATGTGTTCTAAGACCTCAAATAGCACTATTCATCATTCATCGACTTGCGTGCGCAGTCCGTATAATTTTTCAGAAATTGTTTATATGAAAATTCGATTAAAATGTGAAATAGAGCCTTAAAACTCAATTAAGTTGACTATGGTCAACATATTTATCAAACGGACCTGGATCAGTATTTTGACAGTTCCGATAGGTCCGTATCGTGATTTGGGACTTGGGCGTATGCCCAGAATTAAATTTGGAGTTTCCTAGCTCAAGTTATGACCATTTAATGGAAACTAGTAATTTAAAGGCTAAAGATTTCCAAAAGTTTGTCCACGGATTTGACTTTTTGATAACTGGGTTGGAATCGGATTTTGAAAATTTGAATAGCTCCGTTATATCATTTATGACTTGTGTGCCAAATTTGAAGTAATTCCGGATTCGTTTAATATATTTTGGCACGACTTTTGCAAATTGAAAAGTTTAAATCAAAAGTCCGAATCGAGGTGTGAATTGTAATTTTTGTGTTGTTTGATATGATTTGAGACCCCGAGTAAGTTAGTATGATATTTTAGGACTTGGTGGTGTATTTGGTTGAGGTCCCAGGAGCCTCGGGTGAATTTCAGATGGTTTACGGGTCGAATTTTGGACTTGGAACTTTGCTGGAATTTTTCTGATGAACTGTCTCGTTTCCTTCTTCGCGTTCGCGATAGGGGTCTCGTGTTCGCGAAGAGGTTTTGGAGGCAGGCAAAATTTACTCTTTGTGTTCGTGAAGGGGTAAAGGACAATGTTCATCGCGAACGCGTGGGAGCGTTCGCGTAGAAGGGCGAGGCCTGGCCGGGCACCAGGCGATAAGGCTTCGTCTTTACGAAGGCCAAGTTTGGCAAGGCATCGTGTTTTGAGACTGCCCTCGCGTTCGTGAAGAAGAAATCTGGGGCAGCACAAAATGTGTTTTGTGAAGGCGAGGGTGATGTCGCGTTCGCGAAGAAGAAGTCGATGGAGAGCAGAACTTAAGTTCTGAAAATGGGATTTCGTCCCATTTATCATTATTCAAGATTTTGAGCTCGGGTAAGGCAAAGTTTGGGCGATTTTCACGAAAAAAATATTGGGGTAAGTGTTCCTTATCCTATATTGATTATATTTTATGATTCCATACTCATTTACATCATAAATACGTGAATTTATGAAAGAAAAATCAGATTTTTATAAAATCTTCCAAAAATGTAAAATGAAGATTTGAAAGCCAATCCGATGTTATAATTCGGTAATTATTGTATTGTTGTATTCGTCTCGGAACGGGTGTTTGGATTTCGTAAGATTTTTCGAGATTCGAGACGTGGGCCTCATTATTGAGTTTTGAGATGAATTTCTGATTTTAATCCGAAAAATTTGTAAATTCATATGGAATTAATTCCTACGATTTGTATTGAGTATATTGAATTGTTTATGACTAGATTTGAGGAGTTCAGACACGAATTCGCGAGGCAAAGGTTTATTGGAATCTTGAATTTGGTTGCAAAGTGAGGTAAGTATCGTGGTTAACCTTGACTTGAGGGAGCAGGACTTATTTGTCTATTTGCTACGTGATTTAATGTGCGGGTACAACGTATATATGAGGTGACGAGTACTTATGCATTGTGGTTGAGTCAAAGCATGCAGATGGAATTTGTTTATCGAGAATAATTGACTATTTAATTAAGATATTCCTGTTTAAGTTTATTATTGATTATTTGATTATTATTCATTTAATTATTGTTGAATATTTTGGAAGGTGAACTTTTTTTTTTTGGTACTGAATTGATTGATAAGTGTATATCCCCATATTTAAATACTCTTCTGAATTTATATTGTTATTTTCATGATAAGGAAGAGTGTAAAAGCACGAAGGGTGATGCCGTACGATTTGTTTTAATTATTTATACTATCATTGTCATGGTGATAAAGAGTGTAAAAGCACAAAGGGTGTTGTCGTGCCATTTTTGAGTGTAAAAGCACGAAGGGTGATGCCGTGTCATTTTCAGAGAGTGTAAAAGTACGAAGGATGATGCCGTGCCAAAAGAGAGTTAATGCACGAAGGGTGATGCCGTGCCAATTATTATTATTTATTTATCAATTTATGGGAGGAATGAGAGTAAAAGTACGAAGGGTAGTGCCATGCCATTTTCATATTATCTGTTGCTCATTTTATTGTTGATGAATTAATTGGCTATTACGTGACACTCCTCCTGCTGAAATTTCTATATCATTCCCCTTCGCATGTTCCCTCCCAAATTTATAAATTGTTATTTATTGTGTTATTGTTTCTTCGTATTTGTATATACTTGTACAAGTTATTTACGTACGTGTCTTGTCATAGCCTCACCACTACTTCATCGAGGTTAGGCTCGACACTTACGGAGTACATGGGGTTGGTTGTACTCATACTACACTCTTCACTTCTTGTGCATATTTTGGAGTTGGTCCCAGCGGCGTACCATAGACGTGCTCTGATTCAGCTACTCCGAGGAGACTTAAGGTATAACTGCACAACGTTCGCAGTTCTGAAGTCCCCCTCTATCTTATCTTAGCGGTGTCTTATCTTTCAAGCAGCTTGAATTTTATTCAGACCTTTATTTGTATTATTCTAGAAGCTCGTTCACTTGTGACACCAGATTCAGGGATGTATTTTGATGATTCGATAGTTATGATCTTCCGCATTTATTTTAGTAATTGACTTCTATTTAATTTAATTTGCTTAAAAATGGTTAAGACCATTTTAATGTTGGCTTGCCTAGCAAATGAAATGTTAGGTGCCATCACGGTCGTGAAGGTGGGAATTTCGGGCTGTGACAATGTTGTTATAGATATATCAAATTTTGTGTTAAATTTGTATGAAATTTATTTTTAATTTGTATGTTGTTGTACCATATATTATTCTTTTCTTAAAATAGGTAATTATGAAAAAGAGAGAAGATTTGCCCTAAATATGGCTTAAAATAGATAACACACAACTGGAAGGATTCTTATTTAGATGGAAGGACAATTTGGACTTCGTTCCCTTCAGTTACGCCTAGGGTTGGCAATTTGAGCCCAAACCCATCCAACCCGCCCAGAGATTAATGGGTTGAGTACAACATTTTAGCTCATGGGTCAATTTGGGTTGAGCCCAAGTTAACCCATTATTTTTTGTAGCCCATTCTGACCCATGAAGTAGCCCAAATACAACCCATGAAGCTCACCCCAAAATAACAGGATCTCAACCCAACTTATCTAGAAATTTACTTAGTTAACCCTACCCCCAATCCCCCCCCCTCTACAATTTTGTTTTCTATTTTTTTGTTTTTCTGCACCACCTCCCCATCCCCCACACCCACCCACAAAATATTTTGTTATTTAAGAAAATATATTTTGATTCTCAAAATACTAATAGTATTTATTTACCTTTTATACATAGGTGTGTAAAAGGTAAAAGGCTTTTTATGCAAAATGAGCATGGTTCTAAAACATGGGTCAAGTTGGGCAGGTTAGGCTATGACCCATTGTTTAGCCATCGTGACCCAGCCCATCTTAGCCCAAGTAAACTCTGGGCTGAGTTGGGCAATGAACTATTTATTGACCTAACCCATCTTGACCCGCCCAAATTCAGCCCAACCCGCCCATTTGCCACCCTTAGTTACGCTTACGCCCTTTTTCAAGCAAAAATCTCCTAATGTAAGGCACTAATAATTGATTGTATATAAATTATAAAAAAACTTATTTAGGGCGGGTAATATACAAAATTTGAATAATTTTAGTAAATAACTTTCAAATATTGTATAGGAAAGAAAATATCCCATTGAATAATATGACAATGGAGATCTAATAAAAGACAGAGGGAACAGGTCAAAACAAAAGAGAAAACGTTCCCTTTCAAGTGTCAACAAATAAAGAAAAAACAACTGTTTCTCCCAAACGCACACGCAAGTATACGTGGTCGTACAAGTAATAAAGTGATAAATCGAGTGTCGAACCCACATAAACTTGTGTTAACTACCCACTAGTTTCACCAAGATTATTATTCAGTTGAGTCAATCAGAGTTCAAAGGTGTGATTATGCTAAGCAATTATTCTAACAAGTAACTAATTTATCAAGAAGCAAAATAGTTGTTGTGTATTCAGTAGAGACAAATATTCTAGGGTTGTGATCGATATACCAATCCTATTGCGTTCTAGTCAACTCTCCCTTTCATACAATTCACTCGTGGTTGCTAATTAATCGAACAGTTGCTCTCGTAGTATTCTTTCGAATTACTACTCGCCTATTCAAAATAGATTAACGCCTATATTACTATGGAATCACTCTATTAAGAACACATTAAGATTATGATATTTAATTAAGCATGGTGACTAGGTATATTCCCATCCTAACCACAAATACTCCCCCCACTCACAGTTAAGATCATGCCCTCTTCAATTCTTCTCTAGTCTAGATATAGCTCTCCCAAGCATAGCATAGATATTAAATAGAACCTAATTGTTGGCCAGGCAATTAAGCAATTAATTACAGAATTGAAGAAGCAACCATTTATTAGTAAATTGTAATCAAGGTTAAGCCAACTTGTAACAAAAATATTCATGGCTAAATCACAACCCCATAACTATGGGTTTTAGCCATGCATGATATTATAAAAACAAATTCACAAGTGTTGAATAATTGAGAATACTAAGAAAAGATGAAGAAAACTGAGATATCCTTGCTCCCGGATGTTTCTCGTGTGTATTTTTCCCTCAAAGTGGCGTCTCTCCTCTCAAAATAGGCTTAGTCTTGCTTTTATACGCGTTGGGGAAGGGGAAGGTCTTGGGCCAAACTTTTCCGTCACCAGCGCCCAGGGTAGATCCCGGAATTTTAGTATTCTGACTTCTGCGCCATAGGTAGCGCCCCACGCTACCTGTGGTGCTACGTTTTTTGGCAATTTTCCCGTTTCGCTTCTTTTTACCTCGAATCTCGCACCTTCATTCCATATTACCTCTGGATGATTCCTACACATAAAAATATCACGAATTAGCACAAATCATTACGTTTCACATCCGAAATCTACAAAATATGAGTAAAATGCGATGTGATATACATATAAATATATATACTTTAAGCTAAATATCAACATCCAAGCCGATCACTCTTTTTTTAAAAAGAAAATTTCTCGATCGTTAGGGATAGATATATGTTTTTGTTTTATAGTGTAAGAAACTAAAGATTGCTCTCAAGAGTAGAGAAATTATACTGAGAGCTTAAAAATTAAGGAATGAATGGATAAAAATATACTCCGTTATACGTGTAATAAACGAGAAAAGGGTAAACAAATATATAGCTTTACTATAATATATTTTGATTTTATCCTCCATTATACTTTGGGATAAGTCATTACCATACTATAGGATAATTGATACTCCCTCTGTTCCAATTTATGTGAACCTGTTTGACTGAATACGAAGTTTAAGAAAAAATGAAAGACTTTTGGAATTTGTGGTCCTAAACAAGTTAAAAAGGGGACCAAAGTATTTGTGTGGTTATAAAAGCTTCTCATTAAGGGTAGAATTGTAAGTTTAAGCAAAATTATTTCCAAATTTAGAAAGGGGTCATTCTTTTCGGAATGGACCAAAAAGAAAATAGGTTCACATAAACTGGAACGGAGGGAGTATTTTGACAAGAGAATAAGGAGAGGAAGAGAACTGCTATCTAGTGATTGGGAAGCCACGGGCAGCCTCGATTGCAACCATGACATCAAAATGCCATTGAAGAAGAAGACCAATTTTTGCGGCTCTAGGATTTGACACTTTTAATAGTGGGTTGTTTTCATTTCAGGTATTTACTGGGTCAGTCCGGGCCTAACTCGGCTCATTAGGTTGTATCCTATGGGTCCCATTTTCGGGCCGAGCTAGGTTGCCCTTAATGTCAGGGTTGAATTGGGTTGAACGTCGGTCTTTTGGAGAAAAAGCGGAGTCTAACACTCCCCTATCTGAGATACGATAGGTGCGCGTTGCTCCTAGTACTTGGGCAAATTCGTGCGCGTTGGAGTTCAAAAGCACTATTCTTAATATTTGGGGCAAAATACATAAGTTGCTACCTGACCTATGGCCCAAATCCCTGTTACATACTTTTTCGGAATGACAATTACTTTACACACCCAACCTTTCCATAGTGTATCTAAGATACACTACCTTTTTCTTAACCAGTTTTTCAGAATATGTGTAATATCACGTTGTAACGACCCGACTTGTTATTTTAAGAATTTATGTCCCATTCAGTAATATAAGGTCTTGAGAAGCTTCGTAATATGTAATATGACCTGCGTGTATTGTCGGGTTTCATTTTCGAAAGATTCAGAATTTAATTTAAAGAACAATTCTCATTTTTGAAGTTTAATTGGAAAGAGTTGACCGGAAGTTGACTTTTGAGAAAATTACCCCGGAATGGAATTTTGACGATTTGAATAGCTCCATATGGTGATTTTGGACTTAGGAGCATTTCCGAAAAAATATTTGGAAGTCCGTAGTGAAATTTTGCTTGAAATGGCAAAAGTTGAATTTTTGAGAAGTTTGACCGAGGAGTTAACTTTTGATATCGGAGTCGGAATTCAGTTCTGATACTTTTCATAGATCCGTTATGTTATTTATGACTTGTGTATAAAATTTGAGGTCAATCGGAATTGATTTGATACATTTCAGCACAAAATATAAAAGTTGGAAGATTTGAAAACTCATAATTTGATTCGATGCGCGATTCATAATTTCGGCGTTGTTTGATATGATTTGAGGTTTCGACTAAGTTCGTATGATGTTTTAGAACTTGTTGGTAAATTTGGTTGAGGTCCCGAGGGGCTTGGGTGTATTTTATTTTTTGATCATTAGTTGAGAGACTAGTAAGGTTAAGAAATTTGGGAGCTTGACCATGGTCAATATCGGGTCAAGATGACCTTTTTTCAGTGTTTTGAGTGCGCGAGCAGGTCCGTAGTGTGTTTTATGATTGAAATTCATATATGATTTGTGTTCGGGTGAGTTTCGGATGGTTAATGGATCAAAAGTTGAACTTAAACAATTGCTGCAATTTTTATTCTGCTGGAAATTCGGGGGCAGGACCGAAGGTCGAGGATCGAAGGCCGAGGACCGAGGACCAAGGCTGAGGATCGAGGCCCAGGGTCAAAGCTCGAGGACCGAGGACTAGGATCGAGGCCCAGGATTGAGGCCAAGGGTCGAAGGCCGAGGACCGAGGACCAGGGTCGAAGGCCGAGGATCGAGGACCAGGGTCGAAGGCCGAGGACCGAGGGCAGCTTGACAGAACTGTGAGTTATAAAGCAGGGGACTTCGTCCCATTTTCCATTTTGACAAATTGGAGCTTGGGGAGAGGCGATTTTTGAGAGATTTTCAGAGAAAATATTGGGGTAATTGTTCCTAACTCAATTACGGTTAGATTACCCGAATTCATCTTTTGTTTTCACCATTTAATTAGTGTTTTGAGATTAAAATTTGGGAATATTTTAGAAATCTCATAGAAACTAATTTTTGAGATTTCGGTGTTGATTCGGAGTTGGATTTGAGTGAAACTGGTATGGTTGGACTCGTAATTGAATGGTTTGTCGGATTTTGTGAGTTTCATCGGATTCCGAGACGTGGGCCCTACGGGCGATTTTTGAGTTCAATTTCGGATTTTGTTGGAAAATTAGTATTTTCATATGGAATTAATTCCTATAATTAGTATTCATTGAATTGAATTAATTTGGTTAGATTTGAGCTGTCCAGAGGTCAATTCAAGAAAGAAGGTGATTTTAGAATATCGGTCTAATTTCAAAAAAGTAAGTATCTTGCTTAACCTTGAGTGGGGGAATTACCCCTTAGGCATTGAGTCTTATGTGAAAATTGTGAAATTCAAATCATGTACGCGAGGTGACGAGTACGTAATTGGTTTATATGTGCATATTATATCGGTTGAAATTCGTAGACTCCCTTAAGTATTAAATTGGAAAATTGTTGTAACTTATTAAATCCCTTATTTGTCATGCCTCATTTCTTATTTGCCGAGGTTGTTTTTATATGATAATTTGGTGTGATTGCCACTTGACTTTTATGTGAACTCTCTGTTTGTTTGAGTTGCCATTTTTATGGAAAACACTTTCATTATTGATTTTACCTATAAATAATTTAAATGGAAAATTTTAGTTAATGATATGAATAAATCTATTTATTTCTTGAAGTTGTGATTTAAAAGAGGTGTTGTTCCTTGATGAATTACTTTTCAGTTCACGTTTTTGAAATTTTGGAGTTGAATTATAAAGGTCGTGAATCATATTGAGGCAAAGTGCCAAATTGTGAAATATTATTCGGTTGAGTTGTTCACTCCCGAACATTTTGTTAAGATGTTATACACATTATGATCGAGTCGTGGGCTCCTTATTGTGAAAAAATAATATATTGTTGATTTCTGGGAAAAGTTGTAATATTTGAGCACTTGATGTGCAATTTGTGATATGTTATAATATTTGAGCACTTGATGTACAATTTGTGATATATTGTAATATTTGAACACTTGATGTGCAATTTGTGATATGTTGTAATATTCGAGCACTTGATGTGCAATTTGTGATATGTTATAATATTTGAGCACTTGATGTGTAATTTGTGATATGTTGTAATATTTGAGCACTTGAGGTGCAAGTTGTATTATGCTGTGATATCTGGGCACTCGAGGTGCGATTTGTGAAATATTGTGATATTGATACGCACGCGGTGATATAAGGTCTGGGTGTTAAAACGCGTGCAGTGAGATAAGGGTGGCTTGAAACGCGTGGCTAGTAGGGAAACTACTAGAAGTCATGCGGTATGATAAGGGTGGCTAAAACGCGGCATGATATTTCAGGAAAAATGATTTCTTTTAAAAAATAAAATGTGTAGGCTCCCGCGGTGATATAAGGAAATGAGATATTGTGTATTTATTTATGATTTGGGACTACGAGGCGGTGTCTCTGGAGTTCCCTATTGATATTTCTTTATTTATGTTCTTGTCTTGGGTGATTTTGTTTCATTTAATATGTAAATTCTTGTCTTCTTCCGTGATGTACAAGTTGACTTTATTATTATGTGTTTTGTGCTCCTAGTTGAATTGTGTTGGCTTTGGATTTTTAGCACGAGACTCTGAAGAAGTATATTTGTGGTTTTTCTTACTGTTTTTCAATGATTGATTTGATTTAAATAAAAGAAATTATTATTATTTTTTAAATTAAATAGTTTTACATCCAAGTCAGTAGTTTATCTGATACGTTAATTTAAGTGCAATATTATTTTCTTCACCCAAATGAGTTTTTAAATAAATTCATTTCTTTGTTGATTTCTTACTTGATTTAAAAATTATAAATTCACTTTAGTGGAAATAAATTAATCACGTGGATCTTATATACATTGATATTATTGGCACGTGAGTTGTCCGTACAGTTGTGATAGAAATATGGGCACGAGGTGCAGTGAAAATACGGAAGTGGGCTGAGACCCGTATGTTTATGATTTTGAAATGAGGTATCACGAGGTGACTTTTATTTGAAAGAATTATATTCAAAATATTATTTCAAAGAATTATATGTGAAAGATTTATATTTGAAGGACATGTTTAATTGATTGTACTTGTGTTCCTTATTCGTCTGAGCAATAATTATGATGTTCTTGTTGCCTTGCTGTTATATCACTGGTTGATTTTGTTGTTATCATTGCTAGTTATTTTCCAGTACTATTGTCTACTGCTATATTGCACAGGTTATATGACTAGTGAGTGTCTTGACTGTAACTCGTCACTACTCCACCGAGGTTAATCTTGATACTTACTGGGTACCGACTGTGGTGTACTCATACTATACTTCTGCACATTTTTGTGCAGAGCCAGGTATTGGAGATATCGAACTCGGGCAGAATTAGTGTGTTGATCGCAAGGATTTATGCTTGGTCGTCGCAGTCCCTTGGAGTCATTCCATTTTATTGTACTCTCAACTCTTATTCGAACAATATTGTATATTCGATCTTTGAGATTCATTGCATGTATTCAGTTAGAGTTCGTGACTCGGTATTACCAGTCTTAGGAAGGTGTTATAATTATTTCCGCTGTTGGTTTCGATTATAAAAAAATGGCTTGAATTGTAATTGTAATCGTCTTACCTAGTATTAGAGACTAAGTGCCCTCACGACACCTGTGGTGGGATTTTGGGTCGTGACAAGTTGGTATCAGAGCTCTAGGTTCATAGGTTCTACGAGTCACGAATGAGTTAAGTAGAGTCTTGTGAATCGGTACGGAGATGTATGTACTTATCTTCGAGAGGCTACAGAGCTAGTAGGAAAATTTTTATTTCTTTCATTCCTTATCGTGCGACATTTATTGAGCTTGAAGCATATATCTTATGTTCTTTTGCATCCACCCGTGTATGAAATTGCGCACTTGGTATCAACTATGCGCCAACGGTTTGTAATACTACAGAGGGGTTATAAGGGAGCCAAGGTTGCTCAACCATTGTTATAATGTGTCGTCCAGATCGAGGATGCAAAAGTATTAAGAGATTTCAATTGTGCACATGGGGGTGCAACAGGTTCTGACATCTGGTTGATAAGTACGATCTTAAGAAGGTTTAATTGGTTGCCTAATCATCACAATCATGGTAGGGTCACGAGGTGGATGTAGTTCTGAAGATAGTTTGTGGTATTAGAGACTATGTGGTTCGTTTAGGATTTCCATTTAGTGATGGGTACATACTAGCAGTCAAGGCACCGGAGGAAGCGAGTTTAACTGTCACAAGGATGACATGCGCCAAATAAATGGCTTGAGATGTCTTATGACTAGTGTCGTACGAGCGGTGAAGGTTAGTATTGTGGATCATCGGACTATGTCCTATGGCTTCGCACCAAGTGAAGGGAGTACAATATGAAAGAACAGATTGCGGGGTCATGTGTTATATCAGTTTTGGCATGAGATGTATTTATGTGGTATTGAAAGGTTCTCCGAAACTTGTATATGATTAAAAGATGAGATTTATATGGGATGATGTTGGGGCTTGCGGTATTCCCGTGTCCTTAATAATTCTATATTTCAGTATTAGCGGGGTCACATAAATAATTTCAGAATACTCGGGGTGCTACAGTAAGTTCTTTTAATGTACCACCGGTACAGGGTTCTTACAGTGGTTATTCTAGTTATCCGGCAGAGATTCAATATGAGAAGACGCACTCGCAGAGGGGTTATTATGAGAGTGGTGATACTAGACATATCAAGAGGAATTGTCCTAGACTTGGGAGGGATGGATTTCATCAGAACACTCAGGCTACAAGCTTTATTCCAGTTAATACTCCACGTGCACAACCAGTTAGAGGTGGAGAACAGGCGGGTAAAGGGCGCCCTAGAGGGGGAGGCCCAGCCCGTTGATATATTTTCAATGGTGTGGCTGAAGCCACTACACTAGATGGTGTCGTTACGGTATGATCCTAATTTTTTATAAAAGAATATTTTTCCTTAATTTGATTCGATTCTGAATATTGAGGCGAGTCCTCCTATCATGCTCTGCTTATGGGTGAGTTTCGTAATTTTGTGAATCACTTATATGTTATCCATGTTGGGAGATTCGATGAGGTTAGCCCATGTCTATCATTTTTATTTTGTACACCATTGAGGACTATAAGTCCAAAATTGACTTTCTATTACTCTCTACAATGGGTTTTGATGTGATTTCGGAATAATTGAGTTCAATTTTATGAATTATATGCCCTACCGGTATGGAGGTTCATTATGCGCTGTGAAAATTGTTTACGAAATTTATTGAAAAGAAGAAAGAAAGGAAATTGAAAAAAATTCAGTTGGCACGATGTGCAAAATACTTGTGATTAAGAACTGAGGACGAGATCCTTGCATTTTAAAATAAATTGATATGCTTAAATCGGGCTACGAGCTGCAGTGGAAGTTATATAAGGACGAGATCCTTGTGAGGAAAATTCTTGTGTTTAAGTTCTTCCTTGAAAAATTAAATTTGTACGATAGTACTAATAGGGAGTCATGCCTGTTAGGCATATTTGAAAATTCTTATATGAAATTCTCTGTGCATACTTGCCAAATTCGTGTTGTAATTATTGAGTTTTAACCCACGAGGTAGGTGAGTGCCCAGGTGGCATTAAATGTGACTCGTTAACCCGAGTAAATAATTATGAGGTTTTCATGCCTCGCGTGTTGCCGTCAGTATTGTAAAATTTTTTTTATATATGAGATTTTGGTTAAGATGAGATTAATTGAGGATGCTGAAGTTATAAATAGCTATTATGACCAGAGATGTGGTTATGGACATACATATGATGTGTTTCATATCCAGATATCATTATGATAATGCATTGCTTGTAATATTGAGATTAGTGTTATTGATATATACATTGTGGTGCTTTGTTGGGTTGTGGATGTGTTGTTAGGAGTTATTTTGGTGTTACTCTGACAGGTGGATAGGCCCAATTACAGGGGAGACTCTGCCGAAATTTCTGAAAAATTTGGGAGTGAGTAAAATTTGGGGGATTGAGACGTGCGAAATAAGAGATAAGTTATGTTATGTGTTTGAGGGAGAACTCTACTTCTCATTCATGGGCGAATGATCCTAAGTGGGAGAAAATATAACACCCCGAAATACTTCAACACTATCAAGAAAGTTGATGTGTGTGTAGGCACGAGTTGCTATAGCCAGTTGAAACTAATACCGTGCGTTGATGTGAAAATCAGGCCTTTTGAAAATATTTGGAGTGTAAGAAATTGGTTTTAAAATTTATAAATATGGATAAAAGAAATAATCTCCACAGAGATGATGTTGTCGGACCCCTGTTAAATTTACGGTGACGTAGAATCACCCATGACTATGTGTGAAATAATGCACTCAGTAATTTAATATCATCAGAATAATTCTTGGCACGTTCGAGGATGAACGTATGTTTAAGAGGGGGAGACTGTAACGACCCGACTTGTCATTTTAAGAATCTATGCCCTATTCAGCTACATAAGATCTCGAGCAGCTTCGTAATATGTAATATGACCCACGTGTATTGTCGGGTTTGATTTTCGGAAGATTCGAAATTTAAATTAAAAGAACAATTCTTATTTTTGAAACTTAAATGGAAAGAGTTGACCGGAGAGTTTACTTTTGAGGAAACAACCCCGGAATAAAATTTTGATGATTCCAATAGCTCCGTATGATGATTTTGGACTTAGGAGCGTGTCCGGATAATTTTTTGGAAGTCGGTAGTGAAATTTTCTTGAAATGGCAAAAGTTGAATTTTTGAAAAGTTTGACCGGGGAGTTGGCGTTTTGATATTGGAGTCGGAATTTAGTTCTAAAAATTTTCATACATCCATTATGTCATTTATGACTTGTGTGCAAAATTTGAGGTCAATCGGAATTGATTTGATACGTTTCGGCGCAAAGTATAGAAGTTGGAAGATTTAAAAACTCATAATTCGATTCGATGCGCGATTCATAATTTCGGCGTTGTTTGATATGATTTGAGGTTTCGACTAAGTTCGTATGATATTTTAGGACTTGTTGGTATATTTGATTGATGTCCCGAGGGGTTGGGTGTATTTTATTTTTTGATCATTGGTTGAGAGACTAGTAAGGTTAAGAAATTTGGGAGTTTGTCTATGGTCAATATCGGGTCAAGATAACCTATTTTCAGTGTTTTGAGTGCGCGAGCAGGTCTTTAGCGTGTTTTATGATTGAAATTCATATATGGTTTATGTTCGTGTGAGTTTCGAATGGTTAACGGATCAAAAGTTGGACTTAAACAACTGCTGCGATTTTTATTCTGTTGGAAATTCGGGGGCAGGACCGAAGGCTGAGGACCGAGGCCCAGGACCGAGGTTGAGAATCGAGGCCCAGGGTCGAAGTAAAAGGACCGGGACCAGGATCGAGGCCGAGGATCAAGGGCGATGATCGAGGCCTAGGGTCGAAGGCCGAGGATCGAGGCCGAGGATCGAGAACCGAGGCCCAAGATCGAGTACCAGGGTCGAAGGCCGAGGACCGAGGGCAGCCTGACAGAACTGTGAGTTATAAAGTAGGGGACTTCGTCCCATTTTCTATTTTTGACAAATTGGAGCTTGGGGAGAGACGATTTTTGAGAGATTTTCAGAGAAAGCATTGGGGTAAGTGTTCTTAACTCAATTATTGTTAGATTACCCGAATTCATCATTTGTTTTCACCATTTAATTAGTGTTTTGAGATTGAAATTTTGGAAAATATTAGAAATCTCATAGAAACGATTTTTTGAGATTTCAGTGTCGATTCAGAGTCGGATTTGAGTGAAACTTGTATGGTTGGATTCATAATTGAATGAGTTGTCGGATTTTATAAGTTTTGTCGGATTCCGAGACGTGGGCCCCACAGGCTATTTTGAAGTTAAATTTCGGATTTTGTTGAAAAATTAGTATTTTCATATGAAATTAATTTCTATAATTAGTATTCACTGAATTGAATTAATTTGGTTAGATTTGAGCTGTTCGGAGGTCAATTCAAGCAAGAAGGTAATTTTGGAATATCGGCCTAACTTCAAAAAGGTAAGTATCTTGCCTAACCTTGAGTAGGAGAATTACCCCTTAGGAATTGAGTCTTATGTGGAGATTGTATAATTGAAACTATGTACTCGAGGTGACGAGTACGTATTTGGTTTATATGTACATATTATATCAGTTGAAATTCGTAGACGCCCTTAAGTATTAAATTGAAAAATTGTAGTAACTTATTAAATCCCTTATTTGTCATGCCTCATTCCTTGTTTGCCGAGGTTGTTTTTATATGATAATTTGGTGTGATTGCCACTTGACTTTTATGTGAACTCTGTGTTTGTTTGAGTTGCCAGTTTTATGAAAAACACTTTCATTATTGATTTTACCTACATATAATTTAAATGGAAAAAATTAGTTAATGAGATGAATAAATCTATTTATTTCTTGAAGTTGTGATTTAAAAGAGGTGTTGTTCCTTGATGAATTACTTTTCAGTTCACGTTGTTGAAAATTTGGAATTGAATTATGAAGGTCGTGAATCATATTGAGGCAAAGTGCCAAATTGTAAAATATTATTCGGTTGAGTTGTTCACTCCCGAATATTTTGTTAAGATGTTGTACACATTATGATCGAGTCGCGGGCTCCTTATTATGGAAAAATAATGTATTGTTGATTTCTCTAAAAAGTTATAATATTTGAGCACTTGATGTGCAACTTATGATATGTTGTAATATTTGAGCACTTGATGTACAATTTGTGATATATTGTAATATTTGAGCAGTTGATATGCAGTTTGTGATATGTTGTGATATTTGAGCACTTGATGTGTAATTTGTGATATGTTATAACATTTGAGCACTTGATGTGTAATTTGATATGTTGTAATATTTGAGCACTTGAGGTGCAATTTGCGATATGTTGTGATATGTGAGCACTTGAGGTGCAAGTTGTATTTTGCTGTGATATTTGGGCACTTGAGGTGCGATTTATAAAATATTGTGATATTGATATGCATGCGGTGATATAAGGTCAGGGTATTGAAACGCATGCGGTGAGATAAGAGTGGCTTGAAACGCGTGGCTAGTAGGGAAACTACTAGAAGTCATGTGGTATGATAAGGGTGGCTAAAACACGGGATGCTATTTTGGAAAAAATGATTTCTTTTAAAAAACAAAATGTGAAGGCTTCCGCGGTGATATAAGGAAATAAGATGTATGAATTTATTTATGATTCGAGACTATGAGGCGGTACCTCGGGAGTATCATGTTGATATTTCTCTATTTATGTTCTTGTCTTGGGTGATTTTGTTTTATTTAATATTTAAATTCTTGTCTTCTTCCGTGATGTGCTGATTGACTTTATTATTATGTATTTTGTGCTCCTAGTTGTATTGTGTTGACTTTGGCTTTTTAGCACGAGACTCTGAAGAAGTATATTTATGATTTTTCTTACTAATTTTCGATGATTGAGTTGATTTAAATAAAAAAAATATTATTATATTTTAAATTAAATAGTTTTACATCCAAGTCAGTAGTATATCTGATACTTTAATTTAAGTGCAATGTTATTTTCTTCACCCAAATGATTTCTAAAATCAATTTATTTTTTTGTTGATTTCTTACTTGATTTAAAAATTATAAACTCACTTTAGTAGAAATAAATTGATCATGTGGATCTTATATACATTGATATTATTGGCACGTGAGTTGTCCGTGCAGTTGTAATAGAAATATAGGCACGAGGTGTCGTGAAAATATGAAAGTGGAATGAGACCCGTATGTTTATGATTTTGAAATGAGGTGTCACGAGGTGACTTTTATTTGAAAGAATTATATTCAAAATATTATGCCAAATAATTATATTCGGAAGGTATTTATTCGAAAGAATTATATGTGAAAGATTTATATTTGAAGGACATGTTTAATTGGTTATACTTGTGTTCCTTATTCGTCTGAGCAATAATTATGATGTTTTTGTTGCCTTGCTGTTATATCACTGGTTGATTTTGTTGTTATCATTGCTAGTTATTTTCCAGTACTATTGTATACTGCTATATTGCATAGGTTATTTGACTAGTGAGTGTCTTGACTGTACCTCGTCACTACTCCACCGAGGTTAGTCTTGATACTTACTGGATACCAACTGTAGTGTACTCATACTATACTTCTGCAAATTTTTGTGCAGTGCCAGATATTGGAGATATCGGACTCGAGCAGAGTTAGTGTGTTGATCGCAAGGATTCACGGTAGAGCTGCTTGGTCGTCGCAGTCCCTTGGAGTCTTTCTATTTTATTGTACTGTCAACTCTTATTCGAACAATATTGTATATTCGATCTTTGAGATTCATTGCATTTATTCAGTTAGAGTTCGTGACTCAGTATTACCAGACTTGGGAAGGTGTTATAATTATTTTCGTTGTTGGTTTCGATTATAAAAAAAAAGGCTTGAATTGTAATTATAATCAGCTACCTAGTCGTAGAGACTAAGTGCCATCACGACGCTTGTGATGGGATTTTGGGTCGAGACATAAGCACCAATCAAATAGTGACACGTCTCATTTAAAAAATAAAATAATTAAAATTACAGTTATACCTATCATCTTCCCCATCTAAACTACCATGGCAGTCTTCCTCCTCTCTTCACCATCAAACATCATTGCATCTTCCTCCACCTTTTACTTAATAACAAAGCAACCATTAGCTAACAAAAATCACTAGAAAATACCCCCCAAACTCCATCTTTTCCGCCGAAATTGAATCAAGCTTTAATGGTTAGAAAAAATTTCAAAAAATTCTTGCTTCTAGAAAATTCGACTTCTCCATGGGTTAAGCTGAAGTTAAGCTTCTCTGCAAAAAAAAAATCTTCTATGCAAAAGGTTGAGGCAAGCTTTTGGTAGAGCTATAAAACATTTTAACTGCTGAATCTAATCTAAATTTCTTTACAAAAGATCTGCAAAAAAAAACTAAAAACTAATCAACGAGAGGAGATATGAGAAATCGTGGTATGTCTATTTGAGAAGAAGGAGATCGGGTAGTGGAGCTCAAAGAGTAGCCATCAGAATTTTAAAAAAGGAAGAAGATGACTCAATTTAAAATATTAAAAAACTAAAAAAAATTGACATATGACACAAAATTCTTCTGTTCATGCGACTCATTCGTTGGGAAAAACACGCATTGTTCACGTGGGCAAAGTAGTATGTCTTAGATACACTTTGAAAATATTAGGTGTGTAAAGTAATATTCGTTCCGAGAAAGTGTATAACATGAATTTGGATCATAGTTCAGAGGGTAACTTATGTATTTTGCCTAATACTTCTTTTTGGCCATTGTACTCACGTAGCGTGATGCCAAATCATTCTTAATAGCATCAAGCTACGTGAGTACATATTGTTGAATGTTTCTCATTTTGGTTATTAATCTACAGGCAGGGGTCTCCCTAACCCCCTACCAAAATGGTGGACTTCTAAATTAAAAAAAAAAGTTTTAACTTAAGAAATCATCAATAATAGCTGGGGTTTCACAGCCTACCGGCCCATTTGACACCATTCATTTTTCACATTTAGAAATAGACACCTGGAAGCATTCAATATACAGGTTTTAGATTACTTCATATTTTCTCATGAATCAGTGAAACAATTGAAGAGTTGAATCAAATGATGGAAAAAAGTTGATAGGAGTATTTAATCGACTCACGTTGCTTTAAACAGAAGGATAATGTAGAAAAATTGATCACGATTAATTGAAGTTGTTGTAAATCTCTATCTCCTATAGAACTTCACCTATTATTTATTTGGCTCCCACAACGTGTTTGATAAAGACCTTTCAGCTAGTTTTGTTTATTTTAGACACAACGTGTTTCTTTTCAAAGATATTTTTTCTTTATATGTTCGGTTATGTTTTCGACATAACATGTTTCTTTGCAAAGATATTTTCTTTTTATATATTTAGTGTAATATCTTATTGTAAATACTAGTTTAGAAGACTTACAAGTTTCTTCGTATATAAACAGATTTGCAGTCACCACGAATTGAGTCATCAGAAATCTCACGATTTGAGTCACGATTGTTGGAAATCTTCACAAAGCGGACGAACTTCATTTGTTCACAACCTAAAAATTCTCTAAACGCAAAGAACTCCTCTAAATTGTAGCTATTTTATTATATTGAAAAGAGAGTCTTATTTACACCTAGTAATAGGGTTTGGGCGGAGGATTAATTAATGGCTTGTAACACACTTCATCGAAAAACCAAAAATAATTACAGCTATTAATGAACTAAATATCCAAAAAAAAAATATATTTGTCGGTTATTATTTTCGGAGAAAGCTATACTGTATAGACTTTTCATGAATTATTAATGGACTAATGGGTCTAGCTAGCATCCCTTTTGAGTAAACTCGACGCGATAATATTTTTCAATATTTGGTTATCTTAATATTTATTCTTTCGAGTATTGCCTAGTTTTCTCCAAATAATATATTACCTAGTTCAGTTTTTTTTCACTAAGGAAGTTTGTATTTTGGACATTTTTAATAATAAAATTTCTTATTTTGGAGTTATGCATATCAAGAAAAACTACTAATCTCTATCACTACCTAAAAAATGATTTACACTGACAAAAATGGTCAGGGTTGAAGATTAATGTTATCACACTCTCTAAATAGTAATTAGTTGATTATTATCGGAAAGACAAAATTACAAATATGATACACATATAACCTAAAAGAATATTATCCTTTTTAATCCTTTTGGTTATATTTAATTAGATTGTAAACGATAATTTCTTTTTTCTTCATGTTCCCTTTCCCCTTTTTATTTGCTTATATTTAATTGCAAGTATATGCATTTCTGTATTGCAACTTTGACACGTTATGATAACAAAGCTAAAACTATAAAAATAGGTATTAGCGATAGACAAATTCTGTAGCTAAACAGAAAAATCCGTCGCTAATCCTATGTAGCAGCATATTAGCAATAGATTATCAAAAAATTATGTTAGCTACGAGCGATTTAGCGACGAAGTTCGTAGTTATTTCAAGTTTTTTTTTTGTAGTGTATCGAACGACCCAACTTAAGATAGTATTATAAATAAATATTTTCCCGGGAAAACAACATCATCCCAATGTCGAAGGACCACTTATTCAATGCTTGGGTTCCCTTTTTTCTCAGGCTATTGTAAAATACACTTTAGTTGTGACTACCGATCAGTATTGCTAGGGCATAATTATAATCACATGCATTTTATTCAATAACGTTGGGATATTTACGGGATTACCTAGGCAGCATCAGAAAATTACTCATCTATATCCATGTATAAAATTCAGCCATTAAAAAATATACATCACAATTTTGTAATAATACACTCGAAGGTTTACAACAGTAAGAATAGTTGAAGTATACTATTGTATACTATTAATATGCTATCAATGGTGGAGCCAGAAGCCCGAGTATTTATTCGGTCGAACCCAATAGCTTTTGCTCAAATAGTGTAACTGTGTCAAGAAATCATGATTATTAATTTTTTTTAAACGTCCATCTAATGGCGGAGTTAGGCTCGACTCCCACCTGTATATACCAAAAATAATAATTACACGGAGGAAGACATAAACCTTTGCCTCATAAACATAGTGTAGATTGGTATGTACTAACCTAGTGTAGAGATGTTCAAAAGAGTTCAATCTAGGAATGGAAGACTCCTCCTTACAGTTTGATACCAAATGTAAATAGGTCCAAATAACCCAACTATTGATCTATTATGTAATGGCATCATTGATAGTGAAGTGCTTTCTTCTTGGCCTGAATTTGAAACTTGGAAGGCTCTCTTGGTCTAACTTCAAAGTAGCTCAAACCTTACACGGAAGAGAAACAACTTCTGTGACGATAACTTGCGTCATGGTGTTCTTTCCCATATTTGCTAGCTGAGCAGTAATAATATTTCCTTCTCTGAAAGTATGAACAAAGGTAAACTCTCCATTTTTTGCTATATCCCAGATTTGTTCCACCAAATGAAAGACTTGACATGAAAGTTTCATCTTCTTGTTGATTGATGTTTTATACTTCAATACCACACAAGGGAGGGGTGGGGGTGGGTGGGGTGATTTATATGGTGTTCAATTTTTTGCGTGCATAAATTATAGAAGGACCTGGTTCTTCTATGTGTTCCTTATACTACAGTTACGGAATAATAAATGCAGAAAGTAAAGAACATAAGTATTTAACATGAAAAATACCAGGCTTAAAAGGTGAAAAAACCACGACCTACTACTAGTAGGACTTTTCCCAATATTTCACTAAATCACTGAGCCAAAATAGCGTTTGCAAAACTCTTGTAAACCTAAGGATTTTCTCTAACCCTTTGTGGCAACCAGCCTTAGGCTGTTGCGACAATTTCAAGTTAACTCTAATTAGAACAATACACTCAGAGTACCTACTACAAATGCTTCTACGGAAAGCTGAAAGGTACAACTCAAAAGCCCCACCACAATTGAACTGGAATAAAAGATAGACACTTGGAACTGGTTCTTCTATCTGGTTCATGTAGCTTCACGTTTGCACACTTGGATCAAATATGAATTGCTTGCAAAATGCCTTGCTATTTTGCTCTCGACTCTCGTTTAACTTTAGAGTTTGTGCGTACCTGTAAAATAAGAACATCCTGAAATATATAGAGTTAGCAGTATATGTTTAACTAGAGTTCCAATGCTATACTCTTTCATGGTGGAAGTGTTCTAGTTATCTTCAACTTCTAACTCCTCCCTTATCTAGGATAGAGTTCTCTTCGAGTAAGGAGTCCTACTCCTTATCAATTATGCAACCTTTTCGTTCAGGGGATATCAGATATAATCAACTTAAATTTATCTCCTTCACGTGCATGCCTTGCACTTGAATTTGCCTGTGTTTGTGTACACTGTGTATGGACCTAGTTCATGCTTATGTTCCTTTGTCAATCATCAAAACAAACTTAGGAAAATAAATTCCCCCTTTTTGATGATGACAAACTCTGTGCTTTTCGTAAGCATGAAACATATTTCAACTCAGCTCAATATCAATACAATGTTAGAACACTTTCCATTCTAAAGTCACAAATTATCAAGGACCAGGTTCATTAGGTTATAAACATCACAGTCCAAAGTAAAAAAACACAACCTATCTTCCCCCTTTTTGGCATCATCGAAAAGTTGCATAATTATGTTAAATAATCAGATTTTATTAGATCTTACTCATGGCCATTTAGGCTACTTCAAATGCAAACGTGGAGTCAAGTATCACTTATAAATCTAAGGATATTAGCCATCTAAGAAACATCAACAAACAATTAGAGCAAAATAAGTTGATTAGCATTGATAAAAGTCATCCACAAAGCATAAAAGGAAATAAAAGTACATCACCATGAGCAAAACGACAAAAAAATAATATCCCACTCGGGTCACTGGTTTTCTAACTAGGTTAGGAAGGGTTTAAGGCTGGGAAGGACCAGGTTCTTGGTTTATGTCCTGAAGCAATTTCAACATATCATGAATAATTCCATCATTCTTCTCCCTTTCCTTTGCAAGCTCAGTCCTAAGAGCATCCCTCTCAGTTTCTACTTCTGCCAGTCACTTCTTCAACCTTTCAATTTCAGCATCCTTAGCCCCACTCTCCTGCACCAAGGTTCTCACTTTGCTGTTCACAGGCACTTTCTTGGATAAACCAGATTCTTTGGGAGCAGTATGGACTTCATAGTCATATACAATCAAGGTTTGGCCCCAAAGTGATCTTTGCTTGTGCTAACCTCCCATTTATTGAGGGGAACCTTAAAGTGAGCAAGCACAATAGTGAGAATAAATCCATAGGGTATGGCATGAGTTTTGGTGCTAGTGAGTACCCTATCAAGGAGCTGGATGATAAACCCCGGCCAATTTATCTGCCTCCCACTATCCAGACACTCCATAAGAACCATGTCCATGAAGGTGGCAATGTGCCTTCTTTCCTCCCTGGGCAACACAACCTTGTTGAGAAATTCAAAAGGTAACTTGTGGGCATGCTTCATCTCACTTTTGTACAGAACCTCGGGCTTTAGCTCTACCTCATTGTCAGAAAATTTTCTTATAATTACAAGGGAGGTTGGAAGGTTTTCTAGGCTTGGCCATTTCAGCTTTTTGTAGTCATTGTACCCTTCAGCAGGTACCCCTAGCATTTCTCCCAGTTCCTTGTCATCAAAGCTCATAGTCACCCCTTTTACTACACTGGTGACCCTGACATTATTGCTTTCACAATTTGCCATGAACTCCACAATCTCAGATCTGGCTAGTCTTCCTTCCATCTGAAGGACCATGTCCTTCCAACCATGAAGTTATAGCTTCTCCAGCAGCACCACCATTCCTTCCTTCTCCAAGTCCCTGAGGAGTCTAACCTTTAAGATAGTTCTTTTGCCAAATTTCACCATCTTTTCCCATTCTTCATAAGTTTCCTCTTCTTCTTCACTTTCTTCTTCTTCCACTACTTGCACTTTCCTTGATTTCCTGGCAGACCTGGTTCTTTTTGCCAAGGTAGAAGGCTCTACATCAACAGTCTTTGAAGGAGACTTCTTTTTGGAAGTCTTTCTTTTCTTTTCCTTTGGAGTCATAACCTCCACCTCCTTTGCCTCGTCTTCATCATGAAGAACCAAATCCATCTCCTCACTTTCAATTGGCTCAATAGGCTCACTCACTTTCTTCTTTCCCTTTGCAGCGGTTTTTCTCTTACTCTCTTCTAAGGCTCTTTCAAGTTCAACCACTCGGCTTCTTCTGACTTCTTGTAGATTTTCCTCTTGTAGGAAGGGTCTCTACAAGGACAGAAGAGGCAACCTTTCTCTTCTTGTGTGCCCTAGCAGTTCCATGGTTTTTAACTCCTAAACTTAGTTTCTTTTTCGGATTGTATCTGTCAGACACTCGTTTCAATAAATATTCGAGGGGTTTCTGCACAGATGGAACAGGTTCTTGGAACCTATTTCTTAACATATCTAGCCCCTCAGCCGCACTTGTATCACCAGATCCACTACCACCTTCTTCTCTCCAACTTTCTTCTTCCTCAACAACTTCTTCACTCCATAACACCATAGCCCCTGTTTCCTCAGTAAACCCAATAGGAATAGGTGAAGAATCAACCACTTCTCCTTTTCCCTTTCCCCTTACCTCTCCTTGAATACCCTCACTCTCTTTTTCTTTTTGCTTTTTATTTTTACCACTAATTCTTTCAGAGTTAGCGGTCTCTGTCCCAGCAATAGTACCAACCAGAACAAATTTGTTCTCCAAATTTTTTGCCACTTCAAAAATGATATCAGAAGCAATATTTGGACTAGATATTACCGTTCTGTTTCAGATAAAACCGTTTCTTTTCCCTCAATTGCAGACTTAAAAGATTCTTCAGATTTTTGGGGTTCATCTGCTTGGATTGCTTTCAATTTCTCATTTAATTTCTTGATTTATTCACCTCCAGTGACTACCTTATGAGAAATCATCTTGAACCTTCCTTTCTTAGAGGTGGGTGTGGCTGAATGTGTGATATAGGGTATAGGTGATGATTCTTTGGGTGGTGAAGAAGGATTTTTAGATGGGCTTGCCATTGCTGTGTGTTGAGGAGATATGTGTGTAGAAGAGATGAGATAAGATAGAGAGAATTTTTGGTGGCTGGAAAATTAGAAGTGAAGAAATGGGTAAGGCCTAATCAATTTAAAGAAGGAGAATTTAAGTGGGTAACGATAGCTTTTTAGAAGTTCAGAAGTCTAATCTAACTTGGAAAGTCAGTTTGAAAAGATGTTGGACTCTTCCCTAGAATCTTGGCTATTATTCCGCGTGGGACTCTTTCTTGGTGAAACTGGTTCATTTGTAACGGATAAACTTTGAGGGAGATTGAGATTAAATGGGACTCTCTTTTTGATCATGATCCAAATACTATTATTTCAAAATATACGGAGTGGAGAGTACATACCATGCAATCTTGATGAACCAGGTTCTTCACTGAGAATTCTCTTGTGTAAGTCTGAATTTTCCAAAAAAATAAGGATAATATCATTAGAGATTAATGAGTCATTTTAGCACATGTCACAAGAGTATACTAATAAAATTATGAGACTGAGCAAATTCTAATCTAATTATTTACAAAATTCACAAATTATCTAACCAATTATTGAGTTTGAACTGGTTCCTTTTAGGTGATCTTAGTCATCTCTAATTCTAATATGTTCCTTTCAAAGTGATCTCTACTTAGATATTTTGTAAAAATGTCAGCTATTTGCTTGTCAGTAGCAAAAAATTCCACAGTGATCAAACCTTTTTCATAGTTGTCCCTCAAAAGTGATGCCTAACATCTATGTGTTTAGTTATTTTGTGATGAATCAAGTTCTTCATCATACTAATTGCACTGGTGTTATCAAAAAAGATGGGGATACAACCTATATCAATTCCAAAGTCCATTAATTGTTGTCTGATCGAAAACAATTGAGCACAACATGAGGCAGCAACTACATAATCAACTTCAGCAGTAGAAAAGGCCACATATCTTGCTTTTTGATGGCCCAAGACGTAAGACATGAGCCAAGAAAGTGTGCCTTACCTGAGGTGCACTTTCTATCCATAAAAAAACCTACATAATCAGCATTAACATATCCCACTAAGTTGAAATTACTATCTTTTGGATACCATAGATAAAGGCCAGTGGTGCCTTTTAGGTATCTCAAGATCCTCTTGACAACAGTCAAGTGAGACTCCTTTGGATTTACCTGAAATCTAGCCCAAAGGCCTATACCGAAAACAATGTCAGGTCTACTAGTAGTGAGATATAACAAAGAGCCAATCATTCCCCTACACATCTATTGATCAACAGATAAACCAGGTTCATCTATATCTAATTTTGTGGCTGTAGCTATAGGAGTGCCAATTTCTTTAGAATCTTCCATTTTAAACCTTTTAAGCAACTCTTTCACATACTTCTACTGATGGATCATAGTTCCATTTGAATTTTGTTTTAATTTGTAAGCCTAAAAAGAAAATAAGCTCACCCATCATACTCATTTCAAATTCACTCTCCATTAGCTTAGCAAATGCTTTACTTAACCTATTTGTCGTTGCTCCAAAGATTATATCATCAACATATATCTGAACTACTAAGAAATCTTTAACTTTTTCTTTTAAGAACAAAGTATTTTCAATATTACCTCTCTTTTAGCCATTCTCAAGAAAGAATTTAGACAGTCTTTCATACCATGCTCTTGGAGCTTACTTGAGCCCATAATGTGCCTTGTCAAGCTTGTGTACATGATTAGGAAATTCCTTGCTTTCAAATCCAGGAGGTTACTTGACAAACACTTCTTCCTTTAGATAGCCATTGAAGAAGGCACTCTTGACATCCATCTAATGGAGAGTGAATCCCATGTAAGCAGCAAAGGCTATAAGGAGTCTAATTGCTTCAAATCTTGCAATTGGAGAAAAAGTCTCATCATAGTCTATACCCTCCTCTTGACAATATCCTTGAACCATCAATCTTGCCTTGTTCCTTGTAACTATTCCATCTTCATCAAGTTTGTTTATGAAAACCCATTTTGTGCCAATTACCGATCTGTCATTGGTCTTGGTACCAGATGCCAAACTTGACTTCTCTCAAATTGGTTGAGTTCATCTTGCATTGCATCCACCCAGTCTGCATCCTGCAAAGCCTCAGTAACATTTTTAGGTTTAATAAGAGATAAAAAAAATCAAAAGCACAGAGATTCTTCAAAGAAGATCTATTTTTGATTCCAGAGGTTGGATAAGTGATTATGTTCCCAATGGGATGAGAACTTTGATACTTGTAAGGTTTCACAACCAGATGGTTTCCCTTAGATGTTACTTTAATATTTTGTTGCAGAGGAACAGGTTCATGGACAGGTTCCCTCGAGGTTTGAGGATCAACTCATCTTTGTTCAGTTTCCCCTATCAGGTTGCCCTGGGTGGAAAGACCTGTTCCATCACATGTTCCTTCATCTGGTGCAGCTTCAGTCTGGGATGTGGTTTCATTTTAGTTTCTTATCAGACCAATTGCTTCATCATCCTGTTCCTGCCTCTCAGAAAGAATGTTAGTTTCATCAAAAACCGCATGTACACTTTCTACTACACACATATTTCTTTTGTTATAAATCTTATAAGCTTTACTATATGAAGAATATCCCAAGAATACTCCCTCATCACTTCCGGGATCAAACTTACCTAGGGAGTCTTTTCCATTATTGTGCACAAAGCACTTGCATCTAAATGCCCTAATATGGGATATATTTGGTTTTCTCCCTTAAAGTAACTCATGGAGTCTTCTCAATAAGGGGTCTAGTCATGCACCTATTTATGATGTAGCATGTAGTGTTCACAGCTTCTGCCCATAAGCTATGGGGCAATTTACTAGCAAGTAGCATAGTCCTTGCCATTTCCTCCAATGTACTATTCTTTCTTTCAACTACTACATTTTTTGTGGAGTCCTAGGAGCAGAAAAGTTATGATCTATGCCATGCTCATCATAAAATTCAGAAAATTTAGCATTCATCAAATTCAGTACCATGATCAGACCTAATTGATGCAAGTTGATTACCTAGCTGCTTCTGAGTTTTTCTAACAAATGAAATGAACATGTCAAATGCTTCATCTTTAGATGTTAAGAACAGTGTCCAAGTAAACCTAAAGTAATCATCAACAAGCACCATAACATATGTCTTACCACCTATGTTCAATATTCTCATTGGTCCACAAATATTCATATGGACCAGTTCCATCGTCCTGGTAGTACTTACCATTTTCTCACTTTTGAAAGAGGATCTTACCACAAACTTTATCTTCCTTGAACTTAATGTTAGTCATGCCTATCACCAAGTCTTTGGAGACTAGTTTGTTGAGTTGGCTTAGACTAGCATGTCCAAGTGTCTTGTGCCAAAGGAAGGGATCATTATCCAACACACATAAGCAAGTGAGTTCATTATCTAAAAATGTGGACAGATCCACCACATACATGTTATTCACTCATTTTCCCTGCAAAACTATCTTGTAAGTAGTAAGATTAATCATAAAGTATTTTGTAGAGGTGAAGGCAACCATGTTACCTCTATCACACAATTGTGATACACTTATTAGACTCTACTTTAATCCATCTATCAAGTAGACATTCTCAATAAAGTGAGAATTAGTCTTACCTACATTTCCAATCCCAATGATCTCACCTTTATTTCTGTTTCTAAAAGAGACATTACCTCCTTTAAGGTCCTCAAGTGAAAGGAACTGGTTCTTGCTTCCTGTCATATGCTTAGAACAACCACTATCCATGTACCATATTTGGCTGCTTCCCTTCACTTGGACCTACAAAAAGAAATCAGGGGTTAGTCTTAGGAACCCAAACTAGCATGGGTCCCTTTCTATAGGCAAAAGGATAAATCAAATTCTTTTTAGCCCAACTTAGTAGCTTATTTTTCCCTAGAACAAAATTTTTGTTCTTTTGACCTGCCTTCTCTTTTGCAGTGCATTCACTCTTATATTAACTAGTGTTACCACAGTGTGTGCAAATCTTGTTCTCAAGGAGTGTGAGCTACTAGCTTTTGGGATCCCACTTAGGTGCAGAGTTCCCAAAGCCAAGTCCTTTTCTAACTATGATATTCTTGTAGCCATGAAAGTGTATTAGAAGACCTGTTCCATTTACAAGTTGTGTCTAGCTTATGCTTGACCTTGTTCAGATCCTTCTTTAAGACTCTTACCAGTTCATCCCTCTTATACAACTCATCTGTTATTTTTCCTACATTTTCTACTAAAGTGAGTTGTGTGTGATCAACTGTCTTTTTTAATGTTCCTAATTTCAATTTTAGATTTTCTGATCTAAGTTCTAGGACAGTTGTATCAAGTGCATGAACCTGGTTCTTCAACACAGTATTTTCACTTTCAGTTTCACAAGCCCTAAGTTTCAGGTTTTTGTACTTAGCTTTCAAATCACACATTCTTTTGACAACTTTTCCTTTTCATTATTCACATCCTCATATTCATCAATTAGCTCTAGTAATAACTCATATAGTCTTTTTTTAGATAAAAAATTAATTTTGTCTTTGAGATGAAGGACACTTACCTCAGTTACTTCATCAGATTCTCCAATGGCCATAAGTGCTCTTTCATCGTCATCATCATCATCATCATCATCATCATCATCATCATCATCATCATCATCATATGAGCTTTCATATGAGCTTTCTCCCCAAGCAGCGACCATAGCCTTGGTTGATCCTCTGTTGTTGCTTTTCTTGGGTTGAACATGTTCCTTCTTCCTGTTCTTTCGTTCAGCTCTTTCTTTCTTCCATTCAATTTCCCACAAAGAATAGTTTTTGATCATGTGATTAGTCTTTCCACACTTGTAGTAGCCATTATTGGTTTGCTTCTCCAAATCTCTTGCCTTGCTGTAGCTTCCAATTCTTGAAGAACCCTTTCCTCTCCTTAGGTACTTCTTGAAGTCTTCGGTGATCATTGCCATTTCATCATCTTCTAGATCACAACCTTCAGTGATTTTGATTGCTAAGCTCCTTTTCTTCTTAGGTACATCCATTTTCATGGTTTGTCTCCTATGTTCATAGGCAGTGAGATTCCCAATCAATTCATCTAGTGGGAGATTGGAAATATTATTTGATTCCTGAATGACAATGATCTTGCTTTCCCAAGTGATTGGCAAGCTAGTGAGTATCTTCTCAACTCTTTCTTCTTCAGGGATAATCCTTACAAGAGATTTTAGTTCATTTGTCAATGTAGTGAACCTTGTGTACATCTACTGAATGGTTTCTCCATACTTCATAACAAATTTCTCATATTGAGAGTACATTAGAGTTCCTCTAGATCTCTTCACCTGAGTTGTTCCTTCATGGGCCACCTGCAATGTGTCCCAAATTTGCTTAGCAGTGGAACAACCTTGGATTCTATTGTACTCACCTGGACCAAGTCCACAAACAAGCCACTTCTTAGCTTTGGTATTCTTTTCCCACTTCTTCAGATCCTCAGCATTGCAATTCGCTCTTGTCTTTGGCACATCTACTCCTTCAACATTTTTCTTCAAAGTAGCCAGTGGACTTTCAATGACAATGTCCCATACCTCATAGTCCTTTCCCTGTATGTGATCTCTCATTCTTTATTTCCACCAAGAGTAGTAATGGCCATTAAAGAGTGGTGGCCTAGCAGTGGATGGCCCTTCCCAATTTCCAGGTGGTGCACTCATAGATGTTTTATACTTCAATACCATACAAGAGGGGGGATGGGTGATTTGTGTGGTATCTAATTTTTTGCATCCCCAAATTATAGAAGGACCTGGTTCTTCTATGTGTTCCTTATACTATAGTTGCATAATAATAAATGCAGAAAGTAAAGAACACAAGTATTTTACGCGGAAACAACGTTTACAAATGCGAAAAAACCACGACCTACTACCTAGTAGGATTGTTCCAACACTTCACTAAATAACTTAGACAAAAGCAGTGTTTACAAAACTCTTGTAAACCTAAGGATTCCCTCTAACCCTTTGTGACAACCAACCTCTAGCTGTTGCGACAATTTCAAGTTAACTCTAACTTGAACAACACACTCAGAGTACCTAGTGCAAATGCTTCTACAGAAAGCTGAAAGGTACAACTCAAAAGCCCTACTACAATTGAAATGGAATAAAAGATAGACTCTTTGAACTGGTTCTTCTATCTGGTTCATGTAGCTTCAGGTTTGCATACATGAATCACAAGAAAATGCCTTGCTATTTTGCTCTCAACTCTCATTTAACTTCAGCGTTTGTGCGTACCTGTAAAATGAGAACATCCTGAAATATATAGAGTTAGTAGAATAAGATTAACTAGAGTTATAATGATATACTCTTCCATGGTAGAATTTTAACTCCTTTCTTATCTAGGATAGAGTTCTCTTCGAGTTAGGAGTCCTATTCCTTATCAATAATGCAACCTTTTCGTTCATGAGAGATCAGGTACAACTACTTAAGATTATCTCCTTTACGAGTATGTCTTGTGCTTGAATCTGCCCGTGTCTGTGTGCACTGTGTATGGACATGGCTCATACATGTGTATATTTGTCAATCATCAAAACAAACTTAGACCAACACTGATCATAATTACCGATGATTCTTGATTCTACTATCACTTTTAAATGATCACTAGTACAACATAAATTGATCCCTTGCAAGACCGTTATAGCTTCAACTATGTTATTACTACCCAGGTCATAGAAGTCAACAAATGCAGTCACTAGATTACCAAGGTGATCTCTAAAGACACCATACCCTCCTACTGCCCTAGAATTCCCTTTACTAAACCCATCGACATTCAACTTCATCCAACCTCACTTAGGTTTCTCCCACTTTACTGGTCAGAACGGAATAGTTTGTTGAGCCCTCTCAATACTCTTGCATTTATGAAACCATAGCTAAGGAAGTTGAAGACTAGGAAATTGAGTACTAAGAATCATTCTAAAATTAAATTAAAACTCTCCCATGAATGTTTAATTTAGAACTCACTTATTAGTAATTAAAGTTGTCGTTCTAAAATTCAAAACTAAAAAAGTTTAAATTCTGCCTCCACTTCTATATACTATTAAGGTATACAACATGTGAATTGAATACCTTGAAGGTATACGACATACATACCTATTGGATATTTTTTATATATATTTTTTCTAAATAGTTATAATTGTAATATTTTTAAAATGAGTATTTTTGGATAATTATTTTTGGTCTCACAAGTCACAAGCATTTTAATTAATTTTCCAGTAATGCTAGTGCAACTTGCAATTTGTCCGAAGCTTTATGTATTAGCCCACTCTTAGCCAAGCTGACAAACTACTCTATATTTTTGTTTTCTCTCTGCTATTTTTGGCTGTGTACGTATTTTATTAGGGAAAATGGCACAAGTACCCCTTGAACTATAGCGGAAATTTCAATTATACACTTTATTTTACGTGGGTCCTATTAATTTAACAATGAAATACTACACCTAAATCTGAAGTAAATGGTGAAATACACACACCTATTGATGATTGGCTAAAACTCCATATTTTTGCATGTAATTTGCCTTGCATTATGCCTCGATCTTATTAACTTTAGTGTGGATATTTGTAACTCGAGCTTAATTATGGTATTTATATGTGTAGGAGTTAATTGGAAGTCATTCAGAACGTTTGCATGCAAATTGAAGTAAAAGCGTAAGAATTTGGAAGAAGTGTGAGTTTGGTGCCCAGGTTCGTGCCAAGTGTAAACCAAAATGCCATAGACAACAGGCTAAAAAGTTCACTGTCCAGCTTCGCGCCAGGTGCAAAGCGTGACGCTCAAGGGCGGATTTCGTCCTAATTCGGCAGGGACTTGGTGTCAACCCTACACGTACCCAACATGTATAAAAGGTTTCTAAACTTATTTTTGAGGGTTGGACATTAATTGGAGGTGAGAACATCACGTGGAACAACCTTTGGAGGAGAAAATCATCGAGGTCTTCATTCCTTCATCTTTTCATTGTAATTTGTTTATGCAAATACTTGAATATTTGTTATCACGAACATGAATGTCTAAGTACTCTAGTTTCTAGGGTTGTGGTTGATATGAATATTGGAGTTTATTAATTACACCACCATTAATTCGAGTTATCATCTTTGGTTATTTCTCTAATTTTGTGCATAATTGCTTAATTATTTGGCCAACAATTGAGTTCTATTTACTGTCTATGCTATACTTAGGAAAGCCGTATTTAGATTAGAGTAGAATTAGATAGAGCTTGTTTATGTACCCGTGGCTTGGGAAAAGATTTCGTGGTTAGAATAGAAATATACCTAACGGTCTTGCTTAGTTGAATGCCGTATTTTCTTCGTTCATGATAAATTCAATACCATATGAATATAGGGTTGACATATTATGGATAAACGGATAGTAATGTGGGAACATGCTATTTATATAAACGATCCGGTCAACTAGCAATCATAGATAATTCGGATTAGCATGTATAGTTATGAACTCCATGGGATTGATAAAACCATCACAACCCTGTAATGTTCATCTCCTCTGATTAAAATCCCATCACAATCTCTTGCCCCGTGTTAGTTTAGCTACTTATTAAATTTTTGCAAAAGTAGTTTAGTAGAAAAAAAATATTTTGATTATCTTGGACAGTAAATTAAAATTAATTTGCTTAGTTAACATTTACTCTAAGTCTCTGTGAGTTCGACATCCAACTTTCGAGTCACTTTATTACTTGACGATCACATATACTTGCGTGTACTTGGGGAACCAAGATATTTTTGGCGCCGTTGTCGGGGACTTAGTTATTAATTATTTATCTAAGTTAAGCTTTTACTTGATTTTTGTTTAGGGTTTTAATTTTTTTATTCAGTTACTGTTACAATTATTTTTATGGCATCTTTAAACGAAAAGTGGTGGAATAGTATGTATTCTTATTTTTGTGATCCTTGTCCATATGGTAAAGGATCTCACTTATTGCAACAGTGTAAAAATATATCTAGGAGCGAGTTGTGTGTACCATCTCAATCCTGTACAATTTGTGGTGGCTATTAGAATCATTGTCCGAAGTGTTGTTATCCTACACCAATACCTTATTGTGATGATCCTAATAATGCTTGTAAGATTGATAGGAGTAACGAAGTGGTTGATGTGGAACATGATGTTCGCATTCTGGATATGCACAGGCAATTATTAGAGGAATATGAAGGTCTCTGTGAAAACATTATAAATGAGATGATACACATAATAAAAGGAAGAGCTGAACTTGGACAAGAGATCCATAAATTTGGCATCGCTATTCACTACTTGGAGGCTCAATTGAGTGCAAAGGTTGATGCGTCTAACGACCAACAAATTAGCTATGAGTTGTGTGAAGCTGAAAAATAACTTATATGCCAAATTGAGGAGCTAAAAGTGGAGAGTCAATCATTGGACCATATTTTTGTTGTTGATGCCACTGTTGATGAGAAAAGCATACTAGAGTCATGTGAGAAAGTAGATAATGTTATATTTGAAGACTCTAGTGTGTGTACATATGAGGTTCTAAATAGTAATATAATTCTAGAGTTGGGCGTATTGATCCTCATTCTAAATATGTTTTGACATTATGTTTGGATGATGACATAAAAAAAGAGTCATCTCAGCCTGTGGGGAAGCCAATGAATGAGGAACTAGGTGCTTACATTCTTGAATTTGTCGTGCTAGAAAGAAAGAATTACATACCTCATCTGAAGGCCAAGAAGTGAAAAATATTACATTGGTTACTTAGCCCAATTAGAGGTGTCCCACCACTTAGGGAGCATAGCAAAAATCTTGAAGCCAAATTAGGAGTTCAATTCATAAGTTCGAGGTGGAGGCAAAAAGAGGTTCACGTCGTGCCGCGATGTTAAATCAGGCCCTTATTCGGAGGCAACCCAACTTTACTACTATATATATATATATATATATATATATATATATATATTTGTAGTGTTTATTTTTATTTTGTAGGATTACAAGTATGGGAAGCAAAGCTATTGGAAGTGTGAAAAAGCGAGCTAGATGGTAAGTGTGGGGTGCACACACAAGACCCTGAGCTGCTAATGCTACAGGCTTTGGCCTACCAGGGTGTCTCTTTACCCTCTTATTATTTATAGTATACATTGGGGACATTGCACAAATTTAAGTGTGGGTGAGGAGATTGCCTAGGTAATTTTCTGTGTTATCCTAGCTTAGTTGTAATACTATTTCTTAGTGTAGTGATATTTTGAAAATTAATTTGTAAAAAAAAAACAAAAAAGAAAAAAAAACAGAAAATTTAGACTTTTCCCGACGAAGGATTTTACAGACAACTTTCTTGAGGATTAAGGTCCAATGAAAAATTCAAAAATATTTTTTTTCTTTTTAGTTAGTTGTAGGTAGGTAATAACCCCCCTTAGTTTTTCTTTGGGAATCGGTTCTTTTCCAAGGGATGTATCTTAAACCGGATAATTTTAGTTTTTTAGAAAATAAAAGGAATAAGACTTGATTGCTCCTATGTGCCTTTTGATTTGTTCGATGCTAGAATAACTAGGCCTTAGCATGCAAATTACCTGTCTAATAGGTTTTGACGAAAATTGATGCCATAGATGAATTGGCCAACATGTTTATGATGCCTTCTCTCAGTTTCTTGACTCGTTGTTCATGTAGTGCTTTATTGCTTAATATATCTTGACTATGGGATGACTTGATTTGACTTGAGAGTTGGAATGGATCCGTCCTGAATAGGTCATGTGCATTGTATGATGTAGGTCTTGATTGTATTTTGTGATATCCTATGTTAGTCTAGAACTTGCTCCGTGTGTTAGTCTAAGCGATATTATTACGTTTCGTAAGTCTAAGAGATGTTGTAGGCGTTTCTTTGAACGTTCGTTGAGTATTATGCCACCATAAATAAAATTATCCTTAGATAGCCCAGTTGAGCCTATAAACCTTATCTTTGGCACCCACATTACAAGCTGAATCTCATTTTGTTCTTAGTTGAACCTTGTTGAACCTTTGCCTCCGAAAGCACTTAAGTAGCTAGAGGAATAAGGTGAGAGTTGGGGTACCTTTTGAGTGAAATCATAGAAAGGCCAAAGGGTGCACATATGTTTTGAAAATCATTAGCCGGACACAGTTAAATTTATGGAGAGTGTTGAAATAAAGAGAAAGGCAGAAACAGAAAAGCAAAGAAAATAACAAAAGAGAAAAAAATGAAAAAGAGAAAATATATCTCCTATCCATCTTGATCTAAGCTAGTAAATGTATAGATGTGTTTAAAGAGAAAGGGCTAAATTGTGTATGGTTTCATGGCATGGCTTGAGTTGGTCATGAAGGGTGTGTACTTGAAAGTTAAATGTAGTATATTAAAGTACTTAGGGGGGTTAGTCACTATACCAAAACATATCCTACCCATCCCTCAACCTCCATTACAACCCGTACAGACCTAATTAATCCTAGACTTCACGAGCTTAGATTACTGGAGATATACACTATGGGAAAGCCTATGGTACGACCACATGATGCACATGAATTTCTTTGTGAGAGTGAGTGATTCTTTGTTCATGTATGTGATGTCCATAAATTATATTCGAATGCATATTCGAATATGTGGATAAATTACTCTCTTGTTCTTTGGTGAGGCACATGATTCCATGACGGATAGGTGAAGTTATTAAACATCTCTTGTTGGGTGAGTGCATGAGTTGAGAGTGCTTATTGGCGACGAGTTGGTCTTTGTGGTTAGGTGGTTATGGGCAGGTTGTTTGATTGTTTTAAATTATTCACTAATATTCAGGCATGTGAAAGTTGGGAAAGGTATGAATGTGTATGCAATGACTTAATTGTTGGTATCAACCATGATAATAGGTGTAGTATGTTGAATTTATAAATGCTCCTCCATTGGATGATGTCTTGTGTTGCATTGTTTGGTTAGCAAGGTTTTAGGTTTCTAGAGGATGAGCAAGACCTTAAGTGTTGGGTGATGATGTTTGGAAAAAAATCCATATTTTTTCATGTAATTTGTCTTGCATTATGACTCGATCTTGTTAACTTTGGTGTGAATATTTGTGGCTCGAGCTTAATAATGATATTTATATGTGTAGGAGTTAACTGGATGTCATTTGGAACGTTTGCATGCAAATTGAAGTAAAAATGGAAGAATTTGGAGGAAGTATGAGTTTGGTGCCCAAGTTCATGCCAGGTGCCAACCAAAACGTTGTTGACAGCAGGCTAAAAAGTTCATTGTCCAGCTTTGCGCCAGGCACAAAGTGTGACGTCCAAGGGCGGATTTCATCCTAATTTGGCTGGGACTTGGTGATTTCATTCCTACACGTCCCCAACATGTATAAAAGGGGTTCTAAACCTATTTTTGAGGGTTGGACATTAATTGTAGGCGAGAACATCACGTGGAACAACTTTTGGAGGAGAAAATCATCGAGTTTTTCATTCCTTCATCTTTTCTTTGTAATTTGTTTTATACAAAATACTTGGATATTTGTTACCATGAACATGAACAACTAAGCACTCTAATATTTAGGGTTGTGGTTGACATGGATATTGAAGTTTGTTAATTATATCACCGTTAATTCGAGTTATCATCTTTGGCCGTTTCTCTAATTCTGTGCGTAATTGCTCAATATTTTGGCTAGCAGTTGAGTTCTATTTACTATCTATACTATGCTTAGGAAACCTGTGTTTAGATTAGAGTAGAATTAGAGAGAGAGATTGTGTTTGAACTCTTGTCTCAAGGAAAGATATCGTGGTTAGGATAGAAATATACGTAATAGTCTTGCTTAGTTGAATGGCGCAGTTTCTTCGTTCATGAAAAATTCAATACCATATGAATATATGATTGATATATTGTGGGTAAACGGATAGTAATGTGGGTTGATCTCTTGCTCCATGTAATTCAATACCATATGAATATAGGGTTGATCTCTTGATCCATGTTAGTTTAGCTAATTAATTGTTTAATTTCTTCAAAATAGTAGTTTAGTAGACAAATAACATTTTCGATTATCTTGGACAGTAAATTTGTCACGACCCAAAACCTGTGATAGGTCACGATGGCACCTAACACCGCTGTTAGGCAAGCCCACAAGTGAACCTACAATTTAGTTATCCCTTTTTAAATTTTAAAACAAAAGTTCCCTTTTTAAAAGAACGAAATAAGTAAAATATCATGCAACCGTGCATACTCTTTTCTCAATAAAATACCAGCGCGAGAAACACATCAACCGCAGTGACAGTAATGATAAGTACAACAGTACATAAATATTAAAAGTGCCCAAACCCCGGTACCACAAGTGCATGAGGAATCTAGAGAATACAAAATTAGTACAACTATTGTCTTAAGTGTAATAGACAAAAATAATAAACAAGGTAGAGGAAGACTCCGGTGCTGCAGATCGAAGCAAGGCAAGAAGCTCACCACTAAGTCCCCGTAGAAGTGCGGCTACGCACCGTGTGACCTCCGGTAGTACCTGTCTCAGTACCTGCATATTCGGTGCAGAAGTACAGCGTGAGTACGGAAAATAATGCGCACCCAGTAAGTATCTAGTCTAACCTTAAAGTAGTGATGAGGGGTCGACTTGACACTTACTAGTGGTCAAACAGTAATAGAAATACCTAAAGTAGACATGGAGAATGTACAACATGTAGCAACAAATCAAATAAAAGTAATTAAGTAATTCACATGAGTCTATATCAAATTACTAAACATGTCATAATCGGCCTTCAAGGCGCTAACTGAACTGTTACCAAACCTAATCTAGTCTCACGTATTAAGCACGAAACTTCCGAGGCGAACGGCCCGATTCCATAGGAATAGTGGTACTCAGTACTGCCGAGGCGAACGACCCGATCCCATAAGAGTAATTCAATTCACTACCAAGGCGAACGTCCCGATCCCATAAGAATAGATAAATTTACCTCGCTCGCAGAAGTACATGCGAGTCGAGAAGACACATATCCATAGTTCATCAAATATTTCCCAATTTTTCCAAAGTAAGAGGCTAAATTAGTATCTTTATTCTAATTCTAAATCTCAATCATAATCAAGGAAATAGATACACAGGGTAGATACAAATAGCACAATTAAGGCATGATGTGAATCTAAGTCTACCTAGACATAGCATGAATAGAGCTACGTACAGACTCTCGTCACCTAGTGCGTACGGAGATCCCTACAACAAGTAGCACACAACAATTAATGCACCTACAATGATAAATTTCCTCTTACTAGGTTAGGGAAGAAACTTACCTTGATTCCAAGACCTCAATCCGGCTCTTCAAACTCACTAGAGCTCCTCAAATGACGTCGAGGACTCCAAAACTAATCAAAATTCGTATAAACTTATAAATATATGCTCAAAAGTTCATAATTTAGCTATTAAACTAATTTCCCAACCAAATCCGGGAAGTCCATAAAAATCACCACCAGGCCCACGTGTGAGGATTTCGAAATTGTTTAAATATAAATGTCACCCATGACCTCACAAACTCAAATATATAATTTATTCTCAATTTCATAATCAACTTCGTGGTCAAATCTTATTTTTATCAAACCCTAGGTTCTAACAAAATCCAACATATTTTTCCTTAATTTCATGTTAAATCTACTCATAATCCGTGTATTTAACCCAAGAACTGATAGGGATCACTTATCTCTTGATGTTGATGAAAATCTCCCACAAAATGCTCTCAAAATTGTCCAAGACCAAGTGGATAATGAGAGAAAAGAAAATAAGTCCCGTAATAAATTCAAGTCTGCCTAGCGATCCCTTCTTCGCGATTGCGGAAAATGCCTCGCGATCATGAAGGCCAAAATATTCACTGCCCAAAACCTTCTTCGCCTTCGCGGCTAGGCGGTTGCGTTCGCGGTGCATCACTACCGAGCATTCCGCGTTCGCGATCCCCAAGTCGCGTTCGTGAAGGCCAAAGGCCTCCCTGCCCAACTCCTCAGTTTCCTCTTCGCGGTCGCAGTTGGGCCTCCGCGTTCGCGAAGCACAAACATGCCAACATTCGCGATCACAGACAGTTCTTCGTGTTCGCTTAGGGCAATCACCTGCCCCCTTCTTCGCGATCGTGGGACTATCTCTGCGATCGCGAATCACACAAACACACCAACATACCAGCAATTTTCACCCAAGTTCAAACATGCTCCGGGTGGTCCGAAACACACCCGAGCCACTCGGGACCCCGTCCAAACGCGAAACCTCGGAATGCATAAGATAACCCCGAAAATCAAGAATCGTACCTCAAAACCTAAATAATCAACTTCTAAGCTTCAAACTTATTTCAACCAACTCCGAACGCGTTGAAACATACTTAGACAACTCGGAATGACACCAAATTTTACGCACAAGTCATAAATTACCATTTAAACCTATTCCTAGGCTAGGAATCCCAAACAGACCTTGATTACACCAAAGTATATTTCAAACCATATTTAAAGAACTTGAAAACCTTCAATGTGCCAACTTTCAACATTAAATGCCGAAACACTCCCGGGTCACCCGAAACTCGATCCGAAGACGCGCCCAAATCCAATATTATCATGCGAACCTATTAGAACCATCAAATCCTGGTTTCGAGGTCGTTTACTAAAATTGTTGACCCAAGTCTAACTTGGTTATCTTAGGCCACTATTACGGAACTAAGTATTCCGATTTCAACCCGACCCTTCCAAACTCGAACTAACCATCACCGCAAGTTAGAAAATAGTAAAAGAACATACGAAAAGTTTTAATTAGGGGAACAAGGATCTAAAAATAAAAATGACTGATCGGGTCGTTACATTCTCCACTTCTTAAACAAACGTTCATTATCGAAGGGGTCTAGAATCATACCTGGAATGTTGAATAGGTGTGGATATCTGCTCCGCTCCCAAGTCGCCTCCTCAACTTGTTGACCACTACACTGCAACTTTACTGCAAAAATCTTCTTAGACCTCAACTGGCGAACCTGCCTGTCAACAATGGAAACTGGCTCCTCCTTATTACCCAAACTCTCATCTAGCTAAACCGTGCTATAATATAACACATACGACCTGTCGGGATGGTAATTACGGAGCATAGACACTTGGAAGACCGGATGAACTCCCGATAGACTAGGAGGCAAAGCAAGATCATAAGCAACCTCCCCAACTCACCTCAACACTTCGAATGCGACAATAAACCTCGGACTCAACTTACCCTTCTTTCCAAATCTCATGATACCCTTCATCGGCGAGACTTTCAAGAGGACCTTCTCGCCCACCATAAATGATAAATCACGTGCCTTTTGATTTGCGTAACTCTTTTGTCTGGAATGTGCTGTGCGAAGTCGCTCATGAATTAACTTTACCTTCTCCAAGGCATCCTTCACTAAATATGTGCGATATAACCTAGCCTCGCCGGGCTCAAACCATCCGACGGGCGAACGACAACGCCACCCATATAAAGCCTCAAATGAAGCCATCTCGGTGCTAGACTGATAACTGTTGTTATAAGCAAACTCAGCCAAGGGCAAAAATTTATCTCACCGCTCTCCAAAGTCAATAACACATGCCGTAAGCATATCCTCTAGAATCTGAACTGTCCGCTCCGACTGCCCGTCAGTCTGCGGATGAAAGGCTGTGCAGAGCTCTACTCGGGTACCCAACTCCCTCTCTACTGCTCTCCATAAATGCGAAGTGAACTGAGGTCCTCTATCTGAAATGATGGAAATAGGCACACCATGCAATCGGACAATCTCCTGAATGTAAATCTGGGCCAACCTCTCTGAAGAGTAAGTAGTCACAACCGGAATGAAGTGTGCCAACTTGGTCAGCCTGTCGACAATGACCCAAACGACATAAAACTTCCTCAACGTCCGCGACAACCCAACTACGAAGTCCGTAGTGATACGTTCCAACTTCCACTCTGCTATAACCATCTGTTGGAGTAGGCCACCTGGCCTCCAGTGCTCATACTTAACTTGCTGGAAATTTAGACATCTCGCCACATACTCGACTATGTCCTTCTTTATCCGTCGCCTCTAATAATGTTGCCTCAAGCCGCCATATATCTTTGTAGAACCTGGATGAATAGAATACCGAGAACAGTGTGCCTCTTCTAGATTCGTCTCCCTCAGGCCATCATCATTAGGAACACATAGGCGACCCCGGAGTCGTAGAACACCATCATTACTGATGGTAACCTCCTTGGCACCACCATGTAGTACTGTCTCTCGAAGAACCAACAAGTGTGAATCATCATACTAACGAGCCTTGATCCGCTCAAGTAATGAAGACTGAGCCACAACACATGCAAGAACTCGACTGGGCTCTAAAACATCCAACCTCACAAGTCTGTTAGCTAAGGACTGAATGTCCAAAGCCAATGGATACTCCTCTGCCGAAATGAATGCCAAACAACCCATATTTTCGGCCTTTCTGCTCAAGGGATCTACATCCATATTCCCCTTTCCTGGATGGTAAAGGATGGTAATATCATAGTCCTTCAATAACTCAAGCCACCTGCGCCGTCTCAAATTAAGGTCCCTCTGCTTAATCAAATGCTGCAAACTGTGATGATTGGTGTAAACTTCACAGGATACCCCATAAATATAGTGCCTCCAGATCTTGAGAACATGAACTATTGCGGCCAACTCCAAATCATGTATAGGGTAATTCGTCTTGTGGGGATTTAGATGACGTTAAGCATATGCAATAACTCGCCCCTCCTGCATCAACACACAACCCAAGCCAATGCGCGAAGCATCACAATATACTGTATATATCCCTGAACAAGAGGGAAACATTAACACTAGTGTTGTAGTCAAAACGGTCTTGAGATTTTGAAAGCTCACATCGCAATCATTGGACCATCTGAATGGAGCACCCTTCTGGGTCAACCTAGTCAAAGGTGCTGCAATAGACAAGAAGCCCTCCACAAACCGACGATAATAACTTGCTTGTGCGAAGAAACTCCTGATCTCAGTCGCTGTGGTATGGCGATGCCAACTCTGGACTGCCTTGATCTTCCTGGTGTCTATCTTAATGCCCTCGACTGATACAACATTCCCCAATAAAGCCACGGAATCCAACCAGAACTCGCACTTGGAGAACATAGAATATAGTTTCTTTTCCCGCAAGGTCTGAAGCACTAACCTCAAATATTGCTTGTGCTCCCCCATACGACGTGAGTAAATCAATATGTCATCAATGAAGACAATGATAAATAAGTCAAGATACGACCTGAACACCTGATTCATCAAATCAATAAACGCCGCCAGGGCGTTAGTCAAGCTGAAGGACATCACTAAAAACTCATTGTGCCCATACCTGGTTCAGAAAGCCATCTTCGGTACATCCAAAGAACGAATCTTCAGGTGATGATACCCAGATATCAAGCCGATCTTAGAAAATACCCTGTCACCCTATAATTGGTCAAACCAGTCATTAATGCGCAGCAAGGGGTACTTATTCTTGATGGTGACTATGTTCAACTGGCGGTAATCAATGCACATCCGCATAATCCCATCCTTCTTCTTCACAAATAACACTAGTGCACGCTAAGGCGACACACTAAGTCTAAGGTATTCCTTCTCAAGCAACTCTTGAAGCTGCTCCTTTAACTCCCTTAGCTTATTGAGAGCCATGCGATAAGGTGAAGTAAAAATAGGCTGGGTTCCTGGCACTAAATCAATGTCGAAATCGTTATCCCGATCCGGAGGCATACATGGTAGATAAGCAGTAAATACATCGAAAAACTCTCGTATAACCGGCACTGAATCTAACGTGGGAGTCGCTATAGTAGTATCACGAACGAATGCCAAATAGGCCAAACAACCCTTCTCGACCATATGTTGAGCCTTCAAGAAGAAATAACCCGACTGGACGTACCAACAGATGAACCTCTCCACTATAATCTGGGCAACTCAGGCATCGCCAAGGTAGCAGTCTTGTCATAGCAATCAAGAATGGCATGGTACAGAGACAACCAGTCCATGCCCAAGATAACCTCGAAATCCACCATATCAAGCAATAAAAGATCCGCTCTGGTCTCATAACCACAGAAAGTCACCACACAAGACCGATAGACTCGATCCATAATAACAGAATCACCCACTGGCTTGGACACATATACAGGAACTCACGAGATACATCTAGATAAGAAGAAAATAAAAAAGAAACATAGGTATAATTAGACCTTGGATCAAATAATACCAAGGCATCCTTATGACAGATAGAAATAGTACATATGATCACTGCAATTGAGGCAACTACCTCTGGCCTGGCGAGGAAAGCATATAATCTAGTCAGATCACCACTTGACTGGCCTCCACCTCTACGGCGACCCCTACTTTTACATCCCATGTTTTCGTACGTAAAAATATGCCATAAGTAAATTGATGAAAACTCGGGAACGAGATGTTACATCCATCATTTTCGTATGTTAAAGTTTCGACGTAAGATAATCAACGTAAATCTGGGAATGAGATTATTTTGGGATTATAAGCATTGTGCTATTTCAAACACGTGATGAATAAATTCGTGAAGGAGAGAAGGTAAGCAAATAGAAGAAAATGAGTTTCGTCGAAGTTTAACAATTTGGGATAAAATACGGTCCAAGCTAAAATGCCCGGTATTTATGGACTAGTGCCATACAAGGTACCACATGACCACCATAGTAGGGTATATATAAAGTGCGTTAAAAGTGGGTAGTATTTTAAGTAAGTTGGGATAATTTTTAATTATGCTGGCAATTGGTTAATTATTGATTAGTGAGAGATTAAATAGTTAATTAATTATTAGTAGATAATTAATTAAGATATTGGGATAAGGCATAATAAGCCAAAACGTGGTAGCCCCTTTCTTTCACTTAGTGACTCTTACCTTATAATTGAAAGGTGTCACAATTGAGTAAGATTAAGACTTAGTCATTACTATGTGGGCCCCACTCCATTTAATGCATAAAACCCCTCTAATTCAAAGAGTGGTCTTATATACGGGTGTTAGAAAACGTTCAGGAGGTATTCAACCAAATTTTACACAAAAAACTTTTCATTTGAAGGAAAAACCATGGACTTCTCATCTTTCAATCTATCCTCTTTACTCATCTTTTTCATCCCACCTTTAATCTATCTAATAATAAATCAATCAACTCTACATTCTTTAAAATCCAAAATCTTCCACCAGCGCCATTCCAGTGACCATTAATTAGAAACATACCAAATTTCATAGGCAAAAATCCCCATATCAAATGTGTATAATATAGTAAGGCAGTACATTATAATATAGTACTCTTTCTATTAGAAAGTTAAGTGAGTATATCTTGAAAGAACATCATACGGATTTTTCCCCTATTTCGATCCGCCGTTACTTGTCGTCACAATCAACAGATGTTAAAGAGATTGTCAAGAGAATCCGTTCAGGTATGTTAAGTCTATCCCTTCTTTCTTTTTGGCATGACCGAAATGATACTGAAAGAAACGAGCAAACACACAATTTTCATAAATGACTCTATTCATAGAAATATTAGGGACGTCTATATTCTTGATTCCCCATGTGAATTATTATTATATCTTCTGTTCATGGGTCTCAGAAAAATACGTATTTGATAAAATTTATCCGACAGGCATATTATTTTTATGACATTCCGAGAAAATCTTATTAACGTATTTCTTAAGGCATATTATTTTTATGACATTCCGAGAAAATATTATTAATGTATTTCTTATGCATTTCATGCATTTATACATGTACATTGACTCATGACCAGATGGCGTTATATACGCGTATATTATATGTATATGTGATATGGAAAAAGGCTATGGTTTATATACGCACCACCACCTGATCAGATGGTATACGTTGATGATTTGCCCACAGTGGCTGAAATGATATGATGGAATGCCCTCAGAGGCTTGATGATGCTATGAATGCATATACCTATGCATGGTATGACATTTATATGCATATTCATGACATTATAAAAATAAAATGACTCAAAGAGCTATGCACACGTACATGTCGAGTCTTTTACTCCATGTTTCTCTCATGTCTATTATTTACTGATTTTCATTCCTTACATACTGGGTACATTATTTATACTGACGTACCTTTTGCCTAGGGACGCTACGTTTCATGCCCACAGGTCTCGATAGACATGTCAAAAATCCTCCAAGTAGGCGATCAACTCAGCGGAAGATGTTGGTGCACTCCATTTGTTTCGGAGTTGCTTATGTGGTCAGTATGATTAGAACATGTACTGATTAGTATGGCGGGGCCAGTCCCGACCTTTATGATAATTATGTACTCTTAGAGGCTTTTATACATATGTCGTGTACGTGAAAGATTGTACGGCCTTGTCGGCCTATGTTTTGAGTTTATAAATGATCATGTTGGCTTATTAGGCCCATATGTCACGTGTATATGATGAAGTAATAAGAAAGATACATTACGTGGGTACTTGGTTGAGTAAGGTACCAGGTCCCTATCGCAGCCCATCGGTTTGGGTCGTGACAAAAATGGTATCAGAGCAGTTCTGTCCTAGGTAGTCTACAAGCCGTGTCTAGAAGAGTCTTGTTTATGGGTGTGTCGTGCACCACACTTATAAGCAGGAGGCTACAGGGCATTTAGGATTATCATTCTTTCTTCTTACTCTAGATCGTGTGGTAGAGCTCAGTTGTAAGAACTCAATTTTCTAAACTCTATTCTATTCGTAATACAACGATGCCTACATCCAGAAAGACGGTTGGTAAGAGATATAGCTGTGGAAGAGTTGAGTCAGAGGAACTCAATTTTTGCATCATGCTTATGATGGATAAATATGAGGTATTCAGTAGATCATATGTACACTAAGACGTGTAAGCCTCTTGATAAGGAACCTTAAGGCAAGAATATTTATCCACCTTTATAGTGAAAGACAATGAGAGATTCAGAAGATAAATACAAGTTTCAAGAAGTAAAAGAAGCAAGATGAAAAAGGGTACGAGGTATCCAGTGAATAAAGATTATTATTATTTACCATTCAGGAAGGGAGATATAAGCATTTTGAGTTACCTTCAATAGTGACAGATGTATGTACAATCGGCCACACCGATCTCAGTTATGCCCTATGGGAGCTAACAGACATAGTTTAAGAGAAGGACGAGTAATCAGGATCTGGCTGGGGATAGAGTAACCCAAAAGGGTGGATGGATTGGTAGAGTTAATTGACGTTTTCGAAGGATATAGCAAACATGGTAATGGATCTCCTTGTGAGTCACCTCGATGGTGCACCCTAAAATAGTACAGCTAGATATGTGTACTACAAAGATAGGCACTAGAAGCTTGGAAAGGATAAATATTATCTTAGTATGGCTCCCGTCCGTAGTAGAGAGATAATGCTAGGCAAAACGAAGAGCCAGTGGCTGGAGCAAAGGGGAGCTAAAAGCAAAAGAATATCTTGTTGAAGTTTTTAGAATAAAGTGATAGACAGAAATGTTAGCAGGAAAATAAGAAGAGAGTTAATAAAGCAGTATGAGTAAAATGTGGTACATGGATGACAACGGTAGATCAAAAAGATGACAGTATTATAGAGTCTATTGTCAAGTGAAGGAAAAGACGAGAGGTGAAAGGACTTGAAACAACAAAAAAGTATAGGCCATAAAGCTATATCCTCATTTCGAGAAATAAGTTCGTGACTCTAACGCGACTACCAGAAGGAAAAGTTAGACCCCAGAATAATAAAAATTAGTATGGGCTGGTGAACAAGATAAACTAAACATGAATTAGGGACTGAGTGATTAGATAATGGTCGGCATCATGAGAATTTCAGATTTCGTTCTGGCGATAATAGAATGGACAACAGAAGAAAATTCATGAGAAATTCAGAGAATGGTCATTCAGGAAGACGTTTCGCTAAAGCAAGCAATGTAGCAAAGTTAAGCTTAAGGGATTGTACGTGCCAGTTATGCTAAGTGTCACCCTCATGACTAAGGAATTTTATTATCTCTGATACAGAAGGATTACAGCAAGGCAAGTAAGGGCCATCGATGATGTGAGAAGATGCCAAAGATAAAGAGGTAAAATATCTACAGGTAGATCCTCGTGGCTTCAGCTCTTAGTACGCCCCTAAATGGGGGAATAATATGGAGTGATGTGGCATTAAGTCGGAATTAAGTGGTTCTAGTGACTATGGAATGGTAAAGAAAGAATGCGAAAGGAATGAGAGAGCACTTACCCAAATCCTGCAGATATGCTGCGATTCCAGAATATTTGACAAGCACGACGTCAAGGGGAGGAAGTAAGGGTTCCTGCCCGAGCTGTTATTGATAAATAAGGAGCCAGTGCGAGACGTAAGTTAAGACAAAACGAATAACCCAAGAAAGATTACTCGGAATATCGATATGAGAATGGGCTAACGAGTAGTTAGTAGTTGATTCAGGAAGAGCCCAATTATGGCTAGACCAAAGGAAAAAGACAAATCAACAGATCATGCAAGATAAATGTAGTAAACCCCAACATGGAGAATTCAACCTCGCAGTAATGTCATTATAATACTTGAGATATATTCAAATAGGAGTCGGGGTAGTTAAAGGTACCATATGAGTGTTACGGGGTTAAAAGAAAGTGCCACTGGGAAGGTAGTCAAAATTTCAGTTCAGAAGCAACCCTACAAGCACAAGGGTACGGAGGTAAGCAACTACGGATGATTATAGGCAAGGAAGGACATCAAAAGGTCCATAATAAGCTCACAGCTTTACAAGAGTCAAGGGTTCTCCCTAAGTACTACAACGAAAGACTAGCTGAGGAAATAAGGAAGAAGGCTTCAACCTAAGCACAACGACTTAAATAGGAAATGGTCGTGTAACCACAGTCTCACAATAACATTGTATGAACTCCATAAGAAAATAGCACCTACTGTGACTAACGAACGGGAAGTAAAATTAAAAGTAATATTCAAGATCATATGAGTTGTATGGAATTCCAATATGTGTGGGCACTAAGACAAGCTAAGTATGCACGCAACAAGGAGGCAAAAAGACCAGGAAAAGTAATAGTTTATATTTAAATAAAGTTGAGAAGGAACGAAAGGAATTCTTCGATCAATGATCTAGAGTTAGTTACGTTATGAACACACTTGCAATTTCGGAGTATACATATGTGTTGATAATCATACAGCCGTAGAAGACTCCGGTATAAGTTAAAAGAAAGAATTTAGTCTGGGTCATAGACAAAGGATTGAATTGCTATAAGATTGTATCATGGATATACCATAGCGCCCATGAAAGGCTAAATAAATAACTAATACCATGAGCTGCAGATCGGAAGATAGATTAAGCCTACACAAAGGTTGATCAGAGGGAAGAGGAAACTAAAGAGTTACATCAATGAAGTAAATCAAGAATCTGATTATTGGACCAAGAAAATTATAGAAATTGTGATTGAGAACATTGAAGAATCATTCTTAATATTAGAGGTACAAGAGAGATAGTACAATAGTCATATTCTATAATGGTCTACGATAAAGACAGTTAGAAGAGTATCCACCTCATAAAACAAATCAGTATGGAGCTCTCACTGAATTGTGTATACACCAGAGGTGCAGGTATTATAATAGAGCTTCAAGTTATGGACGTGAATTATATCTATATGGGAGGAAGGTCATGAAAGAGATAGAAGATACGATGAAAGATTTTAAGGCAAGTAAGTTAAAGGTGAACAACATACGAGATACTCAAAAGATTGTGAATAATCCATACTTCAGGTAGAGGGCTAGAAGCGTTGGGATTCAGTATCCAAGAACGATAGCAGCATCGTCAATGGCGTACCTTCTAGCCTATGGTTTCCAAGTACCGAGAAATCTAGTCAAGAGAGTAAAGAAGAGTAAGAGACGATGTGATGTCTCGCTTAATGTTCCAGAATAACATAAGGGAATCAATGGTGCAAGCAAGTTGAAGGAAGGTTGTGAATAGTATAAATAAATACATAGAGGTCGCAAGCTAAAATATAGTAAAGCGACAAGGTTTTATGACAGGAGTAAGGATGAGAAAGGGAGAGTAAGAGGGTGACGAGAACAGGTAAGTTCTCGGGATTAAGGCCGTGAAAACAAGAGAGCTAATGATCTCTCTAAGTTATAGCAAGTTCTGTATAGCCTGAATAAACTCAAGGGAGTCTAAGACTAATAGCATTTAGAAGAGATAGAATGATGCCCTGGTAATAGAATGAGGGTGTAATTATGACAGATAAAAGATAACGGTTGGGCCTTCGACTGAATAATGATTTGAAGAAAGAAAAATAAAGGGGAGAAGGAGAAAAGATTTCGCGAATGGCACTAGATCAGAATACCCCATAAGGCAAATCACACCGAGATACTATGAAATACGATTACGGAAATCACTTCAAATATTCCTCGATGCAACGTAAGCCCTATTGGCAAGGTTTTACGTAAAAAGTTTCAAGTTATAAGTGGTAGATGATAGATCAACATTAGGGTGAATCAACAATAGATGGATAAAAGTTCAACAGTATGAGATGAGATCAGGCTGTCATTCTTAAGATGAGCAGTAATGAGGAAGCATTAAATGACTTAGACTTATACATATGGGATGAGCAACAGGAGTAACCTGGAGTGGAAGCAGACCTCAGTAATGATAAATCGAAGTAAGAGTTTTAGCACAGTATGACCTATCTAGATGCAGTAAAATCATGCAGAGAGATAACCAGGTCTATGAAACAAGATATGGCAACATGCATAAGTTTAACAAAGTGCCGAGCAAAGAACTTCAGTAATGGCTAAAAATCGGAGGAAAAAGGAAAGAAGAGTTGCATAGGTGCACTTACAAGGTCAGAGTCATACAGGCTGCATGATAGAAGGTAGCAACGGTTATGAGATTAGGAGGATTCCGACCACAAGTCGTGGTATGGGAAAGAGGCCTAAAGGGGGGAATGCCTTGGCCTTTGGATTTATTCACAGAACAGTTGCCCAGATGGCAAAGAGAGTAATAAAGTATTCGGAAGACATACGTTATGAGAAGCATAAGTGCATCAGTCAACATTCGAGGATGAATGATCCAAATGGGGGAATACTGTTACACCCCATGCTTTCGTACGTAAAAATATGCCATAAGTGAATTGATGAAAACTCGGGAATGAGATGTTACATCCCGCATTTTCGTATGTTAAAGTTTTGACGTAAGATAATCGACGTAAGTCCAGGAATGAGATTATTTTGAGATTATAAGTATTATGCTATTTCAAACCCGTGATGAGTAAATTCGTGATGGAGAGAAGGTAAGCAAATAGAAGAAAATGAGTTTCGTCAAAGTTTGGCAATTTGGGATAAAATAAGGTCCAAGCTAAAATACCTGATATTTATGGACTAGTGCCATACAAGGTACCACATGACATCGATAGTAGGGTATATATAAAGTGCATTAAAAGTGGGTAGTATTTTAAGTAAGTTGGGATAATTTTTAATTATGCGAGTAATTGGTTAATTATTGATTAGTGGGAAATTAACTAGTTAATTAAGGATTAGTAGATAATTAATTAAGATATTGGGATAAGGCCTAACAAGCCAAAACGTGGCAGCCCCTTTCTTTCATGTAGTCACTCTTACCTTGTAATTGAAAGGTGTAACAATTGAGTAAGATTAAGGCTTAGTCATTACTATGTGGGCACGACTCCATTTAATGCATAAAACCCCTCTAATTCAAAGAGAGGTCTTTTATACAAGTGTTAGAAAACGTTCAGGAGGTAATCAACCAAATTTTACACCAAAAACTTTTCATTTGAAGGAAAAACCATGGACTTCTCATCTTTCAATCTATCCTCTTTACTCATCTTTTTCATCCCACCTTTAATCTATCTAATACTAAATCAATCAACTCTACATTCTTTAAAATCCAAAATCTTCCACCAGCGCCATTCCAGTGGCCATTAATAGGAAACATACCAAATTTCATAGGCAAAAATCCCCATATCAAATGTGTATAATATAGTAAGGCAGTACATTATAATGTAGTACTCTTTCTATTAGAAAGTTACGTGAGTATATCTTGAAAGGACATCATACGAATTTTTTCCCTACTTTAATCCACCGTTACGTGTCATCGCAATCAACGGATGTTAAAGGGATTGTCAAGAGAATCGGTTCAGGTAAGTTAAGGCTATCCCTTCTTTCTTTTTGGCATGACCCAAATGATACTGAAAGAAACAAGCAAATGCACAATTTCCATAAATGACTCTATTCATAAAAATATTAGGGGTGTCTATATTCTTGATTTCCCATGTAAATTATTATTATATCTTCTGTTCATGGGTCTCAGAAAAATACGTATTTGATAAAATTTATCCGACAGGCATATTATTTTTATGACATTCCGAGAAAATCTTATTAACGTATTTCTTAAGGCATATTATTTTTATGACATTCCGAAAAAATATTATTAACGTATTTCTTATGCATTTCATGCATTTATACATGTACATTGACCCATGACCAGATGGTGTTATATACACGAATATTATATGTATATGGGATATGGAAAAAGGTTATGGCGTTATATACACACCACCACCTGTTCAGCTGGTATACGTTAATGATTTGCCCACAGTGGCTGAAATGATATGATGGGATGCCCTCATAGGCTTGATGGTGCTATGAACGTATATACCTATGCATGGTATGACATTTATACACATATGCATGACATTATAAAAATAAAATGACTCACGGATCTATGCACACGTACATGTCGAGTCTTTTACTCCATGTTTCTCTCATGTCTATTATTTACTGATTTTTATTCCTTACATACTCGGTACATTATTTGTACTGACGTCCCTTTTGCCTGGAGACGCTGCGTTTCATGCCCGCAGGTCTCGATAGATAGGTCGAGAGTCCTCCAAGTAAGCGATCAGCTCTACGGAAGATGTTGGTACACTCCATTGTTCCGGAGTTGCTTATGTGGTCAGTATAATTAGAACATGTACTGATTAGTATGGTGGGGCCCTGTCCCGACCTTTATGATAATTATATACTCGTAGAGGCTTGTAGACATATGTCGTGTACGTGAAAGATTGTACGGCCTTATTGGCCTATGCTTTGAGTTTATAGATGATCATGTTGGCCTATTAGGCCCGTATGTCATGTGTATATGATGAAGTAATAAGAAAGATACATTACATGGGTACTCAGTTAAGTAAGGTACCGGATGCCCGTCGCGGCCCATCAGTTTGGGTCGTGACACCTACTCACCTTCCCTCTACCTCTGGCCGGCCGACCGGGCGGTGTGGTTGCTGGTGCGGTAATCAAGGGCCAATGGTCCTGCTGCTCGGCCTTGCCCCGAAGTCCGGGACAAAACCTCTTCAGGTGGCCAAACTCCCCACACTAAAAACAACCCCTTGGAGCAGTGGACTGCTTATCTGAAGTCTGACCTTGATGGCCCGAATACCCACTGGAGAAACCCTGAATAGCTGGCGAACAGTAAGTACTCTGTAGAATAGCACTGAAATAGGTTCATGCTGGAGCATTTCGAGCAGGTGGTAGTGCTGATTGCATGGGCCTACTAGACTAGCCCCTCACGAACTGACCTCTTCCCCCAGGTGGGCTCCACTGAATCCACTAAATTGTCAGGGCCTCTTGTCCCTCGGCGAAAATTCTCTACTGCAGTTACAAATACGCTCGATCCTCCGAGCTATATTCACAACCTAATGAAAGGAAGTCCCCATCTCTGCCTCACAGGCCATAGAATCCTGAATCTTAGGGTGCAGACCTGCAATGAACCTCTGCACCCTCTCCGCGTCTATGGGGAGTATAATAGCTACATCACGAGACAAATCAGTGAATCTCACCTCATAGTGAGTGACAGACATATGAACCTGACAGAATTGCTCAAACTGACCTTGAAGCTCCTCTCTCTCCGAAGGTGGTATGTACTTCTCCACGAACATATGTCTAAACGGATCCCAAGTCAAGGGAGGTGAACCTGCTGGCTTGCTAAGGAGGTACCTGCCACCATCTACGAGACTTGACCTCAAGCTGAAAGGTGGTGAAGTCCACCCTGTTGGACTCCAATATCCTCATGTTACGTAGCCGATCCTTGAACAATGAAATCTTGGGGGTCTTTTTACCGCTCACCCCTAAAGTTAGGGGTCGAAACCTAGTCCATCTATCTAGTCACTTCTGCTGATCAACGGTCGCGACTGGTACGGACTCTGGCACAGCCGTTGTAACTGGCTGGGCTCTGCTTGTAGGTAGCGCACCTACGGTCTGATAAATGGTAGCAGCGTGCCCTGGAGCCTGAGTGGTGGGGGTCTGTGCTCCCCCTCCTTTCCTGAGATGTGGTTGAGTTCGCTGAAAATAAACTAGCCTGCATCATAGAGGCCATAAACCGCAACATACGACCCATGACCTCCTGAAATCCCAGTGCAGTCATGAAATCTGTTGGGGCTGGCTGAGCTGCAGGCGCCTCATCCTGCTCCTCAATAACAGGATCCTCCACTAGATCCACTGGTGGTATAACATGATCAAATCTAGGACGCCCTCGTCCTCTGACAGGAGCTGGAGCCCTCCCCCAACCTCTACCTCTGCCTCTAGCAACGGGGAGAGTAGCTTCTCTACCGCCTGGTACATCTGCCGCGCGCATTCTCACCATCTGTGAGAGATTAGTAGAAAGATACTAAGTACAATATCAACTGCATGATAGGGGATAAAGAAATAGAGGCTTCCTAACAACCTGTAGCATCTCGAAGATAAGTACGGACGTCTCCGCACCGATCCTCAAGACTCTACTTGATCTACTCATGACTCGTAAGACCTATCTGAACCTAAAGCTCTGATACCAAACTGTCACGACCCAAAACCCGTGATAGGTCGCAATGGCACCTAACACCGTCGTTAGGCAAGCTTGCAAGTGAACCTATAATTTAGTTATCCCTTTTTAACTTTTAAAATAAATATTTCCCTTTTAAAAGAATGATATAAGTAAGATCTCATGCAACTGTACATACTCTTTTCTCAACAAAATACCAGCGTGAGAATTACATCAACCGTAGTGACAGTAATGATAAGTACAACAGTACATAAATAATAAAAGCCCCCAAAATCAGGTGCCACAAGTGTATGAGCAATCTAGAGAATATACAAAACTAATACAACTATTGTCTGAAGTGTAATAGACAAAAATAATAAACAAGGTAGAGGGAGACTTGGATGCTGCAGGTCGAAGCAAGGCAAGCATCTCACCACTAAGTCCCTGTAGAAGTGCGGCTACGTGCCCATGTGACCACTTGTAGTACATGTCTCAGTACCTGCACTTTCAATGCTGAAGTGTAGCGTGAGTATGGAAAATAATGCGTACCCACTAAGTATCTAGTCTAACCTCGAAGAAGTAGTGACGATGGGTCGATTTGACACTTACTAGTGGTTAAACAGTAATAGAAATACATAAAATAGACATGGAGAATGTACAACAAGTAGCAACGAAACAAATAAAAGTAATTACAGTAATTCCACACATGAGTCTATATCAAATCACTAAACATGTCATAACCAACCTTGAAGGCTCCAAATCAACTGTTACCAAACCTAATCCAGTCTCAAGTATTAAGCATGAAGCTGCCGTAGCGAACGACTGATACCATAGGAATAATGGTACTCAGTACTGCCGAGGCGAACGACTCGATCCCATAAGAATAGTATTACCATACTGCCGAGGCAAACGGCCCGATCCTATAAGAGTAATTGAATTCACTGCCGAGGCGAACGGCCCAATCCCATAAGGGTAGAGAAATTTACCTCTCTTGAGGAAGTACATGCGAGTCGAGAAGACATGGATCCATAGTTCATCAAATATTTGCCAATTTTTCAAAAGTAAGAGGCTAAATTAGTATCTTTATTCTAATTCTAAATCTCAATCATAATCAATGAAATCAATGTACAGGGTAGATACAAATAGCATAATTAAGGCATGATGTGAATCTAAGTCTATCCGGACATAATATGAATATAGATATGTACGAATACTCGTCACCTCATGCGTACGTAGCTCCCCACAACAAGTAGAACACAATAATTAATGCAACTATGGGGACAAATTCCCTCTTACAAGGTTAAGCAAGAGACTTGCCTTGATTTCAAGTACTCAATCCGGCTCTTTAACCTCACTAGAGCTCCTCAAACGACGCCAAAGACTCCGCAGCTAATCAAAAGTCATATAAACTAATAAATCTATGCTCAAAAGTTCATAGTTTAGCTGTTAAACTAATTTTCCAACCAAATTTGGAAAGTCCATAAAAATTACCCCTAGGCCCACGTGCCCATATTTTGAATTGTTTTTGAATATAAATGTTACCCATGACCTCACGAACTCAAATATCTAATTTATTCCCAATTCCATAATCAATTTCATGGTCAAATCTTATTTTTACCAAACCCTAGGTTCCAACAAAATCCCACAAACCTTTCCTTAATTTCACGTTAGATCTACTCATAATTCGTGTATTTAACTCAAGAATTGATAGGGATCACTTACCTCTTAATGTTGATAAAAATCCCCCATAAAATGCTCTCAAAATCATCCAAGACCAAGTGAAAAATAAGAAAAAAGAGACTAAGTTCCGTAATAAATTCAAGTCTGCCCAGCTATCCCTTCTTCGCGATCGCGGAAAATGCCTCGCGAAGGCCAAAATTACCACTGCACAAAAACCTTCTTTGCGTTCGTGGTGCATCACTGCCCAGCCTTCCGTGTTTTCGATCCCTAAGTCGCGTTCGCGAAGGCCAAAGGTCTCTTTGCCCAGCTCCTCCATTTCCTCTTCGTGATCGCGGTTGGGCCTCCGTGTTTGCGAAGCACTGCCGGGCCAACATTAGTGATCGCGTACCTTTCTTCGTGTTTACTTAGGGCAATCAGCTCCCCCCCCCCCCAATTTCTTTCTCCGAGATTGCGGGACCATCTTCGCGATCGCGAAACACACCAGCACACCAACAATTTTCAGCCAAGTTCAAACACGCTCCGGATGGTTCGAAACACACCCGAGCCACCTGGGACCCTATCAAAATACACCATTAAGTCCATAAACACATTGCGGACTTACTCGAAACCTCGGAATGCATAAGATAACCCCGGAATTCAAGAATTGCAACTTAAAACCTCATTAATCAACTTCTAAGCTTCAAACACATTTCAACCAACTCTGAACGTGTCGAAACGTACTTAGACAATTTGGAATGACGCCAAAGTTTACGCACAAGTCATAAATCACCATACGGGCCTATTCCCATGCTCGAAATCCCAAACGGACATCGATTATACCAAAGTCTACTCCAAACCAAATTTAAAGAATTTGAAAACCTTCAATGCGTCAACTTTCAACATTAAGCCCGAAACGCTCCCGGGCCACCCGAAACTCAATCCGAAGACACGCCCAAGTCCAAAATCATCATACGAACCTATTGCAACTATCAAATCTCAGTTCTGAGGTCGTTTACTAAAAATGTTGACCCAAATCAAACTTGGCCATCTTATGCCACTATTAAGGAACTTAGTGTTCGATTTCAACCAGAACCCTTCCAAACCATCCCCGGAAGTTCTAAAACAGTAAAAGCACATACGGAAAGTCTTAATTGGGGAACGAGGATCTAAAAAGTAAAATGACCAGTCGGGTCGTTACAAAATTAATTTTAGTTTGCTTAGTTAATAATTAGTCTAAGTATCTGTGGGTTTGACATCCAACTTTCGAATCACTTTATTACTTGACGGCCATAAAACTTCAATTTCTCTATTACACGGTGAAAATTGTTAACTTTGATAGATAGAAGAGGGGAGATGAAATTAGAAAAAAATAAAGAATCGCTGAAGTTGAAGATAAGGAAGATGGTGGTGGTTGCCAACTTTTTAAGGATCAAGTTTTGTGTATGACATATTTTTTTTATTATATTAGATGAGAAATATAATGGAAAAGGGGAAAATCAATAGTCGTCGGGGTGAGAAGAGACAGATAGTGGTTGTGGTAATAGCGATGGCTATAGCAAAGTGGTGGGTCAAAAGTGAAAACAAAAAAGAAAAGAAAAGAAGAGAAGAAATCAAATTAAAAAGAAAAGAAAAGAAGAGAAGAGAAGAAAAAGAAAAAGAAAAAAGAAAAATGAGTTGCTTCTCACTCTCTTTGAGTGTGTGAAAAGCTCTTTCTTTGCTACCTTATTAGTTAGGGAGGTAATAATTCTCTTTCAAACAAGTTCACGAGGGGGGAATAGGACCCCGTAAAGGTAAAGTGTATATAAAAATTCGACTGTAGTTTAAGAGAGTACTTATACCTTTTCGCTATTTCATTATGATAGAAACTTTTTTTTTTTAGTGTAATCATTTGGTATTTAGAATCTATTGACCCAATTAATCTAGATTTTTGTAGTGTAGGGTAATATTAAAGAAGAACACATTGTTTACCTTAGATATTTCCATTCTTAGAGTTCGAATCCTAGACCTCTAAGGATGAATAAATCTCATCTATACACTTAAGAGCACGTTTGACTGAGATGAAACTTATGAAGAACAACATTTTTTCTTGGTAAGTCAATAAAAATACATTCTTCGTTTTTGAATATTAATAAGAAATATGATTTACTTGAACCAATAAACGGTCTTAGTAGACTTTCTAATTTTTATCACTTGTTTCATCTATACATAGTGGTGTATACTGATCAAACTCAAATAGCAAACTCGACAGCTCTTTCCAGAATGAAGATAAAAGGCAATCAATTTCATTAGGGAAGCAACCGACATATAAAGTTAGTTGGCTTTTTATTAAGAGTACCACGTTTTTTTTTCCTACTAAAGACACGATATTAAAGGCCCGTTTGGCCATACAAATTTATGTACTTTTTTTTTCTGCACTTTTTTTTTTTTTTTTTCCAGAATTAGTGTTTGACCATGAAAATAAGTGATGCTTTAAATATAACTGTTTTCAGTACAACTATATTTCGTATTGAGGAAGCAATCTTCTTGATCTCTCTTTTTTCAATAACAGTGACTTCCGAATAAATCAAAAGTTGCCGTAGTACACATATACTCAAGAGGCATACAGGCAGTTGCTTTCATCAACAAGAGATTAGTTGAGGTATCAAATCAGAGACACATATAAGGATTATAACACTTGAATACCTAGGTTCTATGTAATGTACCAAAATGAAGTTGGACACACCTGTCTGAGACAAAATATGAGTGTACTAGCTAGCCTATAGGAAATTTTGGGATTTTGATAAAGACAAATATCCCAAATACATCACTCATCAGAGTTCAACTTATTTTTACACTGTCAAATCAGTAAATAGATAAATTCAGGTAATTATTCATAATAAGTGAAACTAATTTGTTTCAACAGTAAGAGGAAGTTCAGTTTTGACAGATATTTAACGTACTTCTAACTCGTCTAATCCAACCGAAGATGATCAAATTGCTACATGTGACTGGCAGATATAATCTCTATATATCTCTATAAAGTTTATCTCATGATCCAAAGCACACTATAGACCGTGACGGCGCCCAATGTCGTTATTAAGCAAGCCAACGGTGAAATATCACGTTAATTGATCATTTTATTACTTTCGAAATGATAAATTTTATTAGGTAACGAAATTTACGCATTTAAAATCGTGGGTATATACGTAATTAGTAAGGCATAAAAATAAAATGAGATAATAATATGCAAACCCGTAAGCATCTACTAGAATATTCAAAACCCGGTGTCACAAGTACATGAACATTTACTAAGGAGTACAATAATAAAATAATATTTGTCTGGAATGTAAAGTAGACATGATAAAGTAAATAATATGATGGAGACTCTATGGCTGCGGTACGTAGCTTGTAATGCACCTCATCATATCTCAGCAGTTGCGCCAACGCGCCAAGATGACCACCAAAGGAACTTGTCAGATCCTGCATATTTAGTGCAGAAGTGTAGCATGAGTACGTAAATCAACGCGTACTCATCAAGTATCTAGCCTAACCCCAGAGAAGTAGTAACGAGGGATCGAATTACGAGTCACGTGCTTACAACACAGGTACAAGAGCATAAAGTGAATATAACCTTTACCGTTTATCAAATATCCTGCCAACAACTCAAGGTGATAAAGCTCGGCCTAATATATATTCCTAAATTAATTTCAATTATAAATTCAATTAATTAAGTTAGCAGATTGAGTTCAAATATTAGATAATAGAATCCTGATTCTACCCGGATATAAACATGCTTTATCTACGTACGGACTCTCGTCACCTCATGAGTACGCAACACCCACAACTAGTAGCACATAACAATTTATTACCTACGAGGTAGTTTTTCCCTCACAAGGTTAGACATGAGACTTACCTCGCTCTGAAGTTCCAATAACGAGCTCCAATGCCTCTCTATCTCCTCCATTCAAAGCCAAACGATACGAAACTAGTCAAACAACATTCAAACCGATAAAAATATACTGCAACACTCATAATTAATTAATTTATAATAATTTCTAACTCCATTCGAAAAGTCAACAAATTCAAACCCTCGGGCCCACGTGCCTGGATTCCAAAACTTTTCGAAAATAAACTTTATCGATAACCTCCACGAACTCAAATATATAATTTATTCTGAATCCCATGTCCAATTTTGTGGTCAAAATCAAATAATACCGAATTATGGGTTTTGTCCTAAAATCCCACAATTTTCATAAATTTTCATGTTTATATCCATGTATTAAACCATGTATTTAACTCAGAAGGTGTAAACATCGCTTACCTCAAGATTAATGATGAAAACGACGCTCCAAAATTGCCCCAAAGTCGTCTTTGTGGAAGAAATAAAGTGAAAATGAGCCAAACCCCCAATTTAAAACAAGTCTGCCCACAATTCCCTTCATCTCGATCGCGGAAACACCCTCGCGATTGCGAAGGCCAAAGGCCCAGCTTCCCAAAAATCCTCCTTCACGTTCGCGGTCGCCATCCCGCATTCGCGATGCCTCCAGGTCCCACTGCTTCGTGTTTACTGTCCTCAAGCTGCGTTCGCGATGGCTTAGCGCCTCCTGGCCCCGGTTTACCTTCCTTCATCGTCTTCACGACGCCCAGTCGCGTTTTCGTAGAGCACCTCAACTTTATCTACCCGTTCGCAACCCATTTGTCACGTTCGCGATGCACAAATTCCTACCCAGCTCCAGCTTCTCTTCGCGATCGTGTCCGTTCAACCGCGATCGTGATGCTTACCAGGAACACTAGAAACCAGCAATCACAAAACAAAGGAAAATGGTTTGAAACCATCGTGAAACATACCCGAGGCCCCCGGGACCCTGTCCAATCACACCAACAAGTCCCAAAAAATGGCACGAACATGCTAGAGGCCTCAAATCACACCAAACAATATCCAAACTATGAATCGACAATCGAAACCTTACGTTAAACTTTCAAACATTCAAACTTCAACGAACGCGTCCAAATCATACTTAAATATTCCGGAATGACGCCAAACTTTACATACAAGTCACAAATCATGACACGAACCTATTCCAAGGTTCGGAACCCCAAACGGACATAGATAAGACCAATGTCTACTTCAAATCAAACTTAGAAAATTCTAAAACTTTCAAAATGCCAACTTTCTATAATACACGCCGAAATGCTCTTGGACCACTCGATGCTCAACTCGAATATATGCCCAAGTCCGAAATCATCATATAAACCTATTGGAACCTTCAAATCCCAATTCCGAGGTCGTTTATTCAAAAGTCAAACCTTGGTCAACTCTTCCAACTTAAAGCTTCCGAATTGAGAGTTTTCTTTCCAAATCTACTCTAAACTTTCCGAAATTCAATTCCGACTACGCGTAGAAGTCATAAATCATAAAGTGAAGCTACTCAAGGCCTCAAGCCACCGAACGATAGGCTAGATCCCAAATGATCGGTCGGGCCATTACATTCTCCCCCACTTAAACATATATTCATCCTCGAACGTGCCGGGAACTGCCCTGGAGTTGCCTAAAACCACTGTTTAACACCTTGTGCACCTACCCGTGCCACCACAACCCATGCGAGCACACTAGCTTGATCCCGACAAAAGATTCTTCTTCTTGCTACCTTAGCCCACAAGCCTTAGAGCCAAATTTCAGCATCTGAAATTCTCTACGAGGCCTGATTCTAACATACGAACACCATATCAATCTCAACACGGTAAACCCAAAACATGATCATCCACCCATGTTTTAATCACACATTGCACCACATGACCCGTATGCCCAGTCTAAATTCTCATATGACGCCATCAATGCGCCAACAAGCTATAACTCGAATATGACTCGTAAGGAAGAAAGAACTCTGGCAAAGAACTACCCGCGGCAAAATAGATACTATGACCCTATCTCAGAAATGAGAAACAAGGCACATGTGCAAATAATCAAGCCGTATCAAAACCCACATGGCATAATAGAGTATTACATAGAGTAGCTGATGACACGAATAACATCTAATGCCCGAAAACTCTTCCATAAGCAATGCTATGGCAAATGAACACATCTGACCTGACGTAGAGCACACATTCACATTATATCTTCCAACAGACCTCAAGTCAATTCTGATCATCCCATACTGGGCAAACAACCTTCCAAAAATCCACAATGACCCTATTCATGACCCATATGAGCAACCATCCAGTCCGAAACAAACTCCCACAGCCACAACCAAAAGGAATAGAGCGCCTTTAAGGCATAAACTCTCATATTAACTAAAGTACCAGAATCTCTGTAACGACCCGACCAGTCATTTTGAGTATTACAACCTTGCTTCCCCCTTTACTGCTCAAATAGTACTTTACAGTTGTTGTGTGAATTGCCGGGGTAAATGGTTTGGGTCTGGTGAGGTTTTGGAATGAATTGGGGTGTAATTCATGGTTTTAGCATTGTTTGAGGTGATTTGAGGGTTCGGCTAAGTCCGTATGATATTTTAGGACTTGTTGGTATATTTGGTTGAGGTCTCGAGGAGCTCGGGTGAGTTTTGGATAGTTAACAGATCATTTTTGGCCTTGGGGAGAATGTTGATATCTGTTGCTGTATTTTTCGGATTTTCTCTTTCGCATTAGCGAGTGGGCCCTCGCGTTCGCAAAGAGGAATATGTGGCAGGCATGATTTACTCTTTGCATTTGCGAGGGGTCTCGCGTTTGCGAATAGAAGCTGAATTGGGCATCGTGTTCGCGTATGGGGTAGCGCATTCGCGAAGGGAAACATAGTGGGCATAGGTTTTTGCCTTCGCGTTCGCGAAGGGAAGCTCGCGTTCACGAAGAAGGGCTCCGTAAAGCATCGCGTTCGCAAACAGTGTCTCGCGTTCGCGAAGAGCAAATGTTGGGAAGCACATTTTGTGCTTCGCAAACACGAGAGACCTGTCGCGTTCACGAAGAAGAGAGGTCTGGACGGGAAAGTTTAAGTTCAGAAAATGGGACTTCGTCCCATTTTCCTTTTTTAACGATTTGGAGCTCAGATTGAGGCAATATTTGGGAGATTTTCAGAGGTAACAATGGGGTAAGTGTTCTTAACTCAATATTGGTTAAATTACCCGAATCCATGGTTGTTTTTATCATTTAATTGGTGAATTAAGTTGGAAAAATTATGAAAAAAACCCTCTTGATTTAATTTGGAGATTTGAGGGTCGAGTTGATGTCGGATTTGAGTAAAATTTATATGGTTGGACTCGTGGTTGAATGGGCATTAATATTTTGTAACTTTTGTTGGATTTTGAGATGTGGGCCCCACGGGTGATTTTTGGGGCATAAATTTCGGATTTTGTGGAAGTATTAGTATTTTGAAATGGAATTAATTCCTATAAATTTTGTGGGCTGAATCAAATTAATTGTGACAAGATTTGAGCCGTTTGGAAGTTATTACACGCAGAGTGGAATTGCTGGAGCATTGCTTAGCTTGCTCGACATTGGATTTGGCTTGTTCTAGGTAAGTAACTCTTCTAATCTTGGAGTTGAGGGTATGAACCCTGAATATATGTATTTTGTGAATTGTTGGGAGGTGACGCACATGCTAGGTGACGGGCGTGTGGGCGTGCACTATAGAAATTGTGACATAATTGTTTATGTGGAATTTTATAGTTAAATAACCTTGGCATTTTTCCATGCGATTTTATAGTTAAAAAGCATATTCAAAATCTCGTTTAGGCTATGTGCCAGTATAATTGGGACCCACAAAGGTCATATTGCTGTGAATTATTGTGTTAAATTGAAAGTTCATATCAGTCATATTCATTTCATTGAATATCATAACTCAGTTTTATGATTCTATTTTGATGCATATAAATGTTTTGGGTTGAATTCCCTGTTTTACTGAAATACCCGAGTGGCTTGAGAGGTTTATGACTGAGTGAGGCCGAGGGCCTGATTTATGTTGCATATTTATGGGATCGGGCTGCACGCCGCAGCATATTGCATATTTATGGGATCGGGCTGCGCGCCACAACATATTTGATATCGGCCGAGGGCCTGATTGTGAGGATGAGTGTGGATCGGGGCTGCCCACCTGCAGCATACTTTAGTACTATAGCACGTGAGTTATCCGTGCAGTAAGTGAGTTGTACGTGCAAATTATAGCATTTGGGCTGTAGGAGCCCCTCCAGAGTCTGTACACACCCCCAGTGAGCGCAGGTACCTACTGAGTGCGAGTGCCGAGTGCTGAGTGACTGGGAGGCACGAGTGATTTGTGAGGTATGCCCGAGTGGCAAGAGTGATTGTGAGGTATGCCCGAGTAGCACGAGTGACTGTGAGGTTTGCCCGAGGGGCTGTATATGAGTGATGTTCTGCCCGAGGGGTTGTTTATGATTTTATCATTGAGTTGCATCGCATTGGCATGCACACATGACATACAGGCATATAGATGTATTTCCTCGTGCTGTACTGTATCACATCATTCATGATTTTTCACACATTTTTGACAGATGGGCGTAGTGATGCATTTGTTTTTACACGGGTTATCCGGAAGGAAAATGAAACATCTTATTTATTATTGTTAAGATTTTGGGAGAAATTTATTGTTTTCAAACTATTCATATTTTTGGCAACTCCGGCAAACGATTTGGGTTTTCACTGATGTATTTGAAAGGAAGAACTATTATTTTTGAAATCATGATTTGGCTGAGCATTTTATCTCTGAGTTACTTCTGGTATTATTTGCTTTATGTTATTATGGACTGTTGTGGACTATTGTTTATGGACTCGACCTTGGTAGAAGCTCGTCACTACTTTCAACCTACGGCTAGATTTGTTGCTTACTCAGTACATGGGGTCGGTTGTACTGATACTACACTTCTGCACATTGCGTGCAGATGTTGGTTGCTGTTGTTGTTGTGCTCGATGGTTGCGGGAGTTGAAGATGTACCTGCATTCCTGTTGTAGTTTGCTCTTGTTCAGGGTAGCCTTAGATTTATAAAAGCTCTGTTTATGTATTATTCAAACAGACTATTTATTTATTTCATTTCTGCTTTGTATACTCTATTCTTGGAAGCTCATGATTTGTACTACTAATTCTTGAGGGATGTATAAGATTAAGATGTTTATTCACTTAAATTACTTTAATAATTGTTATTGGAATTAGATAATTGAAAGTTAGCTTACCTAGCGGGTTGGGTTAGGTGCCACCACGACTAGTTAGATTTTGGGTCGTGACAAGGTGGTATCAGAGCACTCGGTTCATAGGTTCTACAAGTCATGAGCAAGTGTCTAGTAGAGTCTTGCGGATCGGTATGATGACGTCCATACTTATATTCGAGAGGCTACAGGGCATTTAGGATATATATACTTCCCATCTTTCTTTCCTTATCGTGCAGTATTGATTCAGCTTGGGACATAACTTTTTGAATTCCTTCCACGTATTCGTATGCGCACACGAGCGCTCGGTATCAGTTGTGCATCGCCGGCTTGTGATTCCATGAACGAAGTTCGAGATGAGTATTCTATGTATGGGTGAAGGGGCCAGTCTGGAGGACTTGGGGCCAAGTTTTGATCGCACCTTAAGCTCGGTAGCTTCAGTTGTAATTTGTACACTTGGACTCATATGTCTGGTGATGACCCTACAGTGAAATTTGTGGCTCGATGAGCGGTGAAATGGCGGTATGATGGGTATGTTGTGACCGCGGGATATGTTAAGACGATTTGAACATAACGAGAAGTGTTTCCTTCATATGTAAAGGAAAGGTCATTGGGTGCTTGATTTTTCGTTTCTATGTGGCGTACAGTCCCGAGTGTGAATGTTTTGAAGGATCTTTCACGATTGTTAAATTTTGGGACAAATTAAATTCTCATGTCTGGTTAGTGAGTTTGGACTCAGATAGACTAAGTGATTGCATAGTAATTATGACTGCGAAAGGGTATAACAGGATACTAGTTTGAGGCTAAGCAGGTGGGTTATCCCTTGCGGAGTAATCTACGTAGGTGTATTCCTTATGACGTGAGTAGAGAGTTTCTTTTCTGTCGACGGGGTGTATGGGTGGAGATTTGAATCTGAATCTGGTTGAGAAAGTTGACTTGTGTGTTAAGAGGATGAATACGAGCCTAGCAGATGATTGAGGTATTTTTATGATTGGCGTTGTATGAGCTTGAGAAGAATTTTTCGTTGAACTGACTGAAGCATTATGGCAGTAAGAGAGTATTGGTATTGTGAATTATGGAATATTTTGTTCTATGGCTTTGAGCCAAGTGGGGTAGTCTGCTATTGACAATTCAAAATCATGGATATATGTTAAATTTTAGTTTTGGTTTGAGGCATACTTGTGGGTTAGTTATGACTTACAGAGGTGAAGATAGAGGATGACTCGGGTAAGTAAATTTTTGGATACGGGTTACATTTAACTTTATGAAAATATGAAAATTATGGAATGATTAAGTTGTTAATTTGAAGGATGTACTGGGCACGAAGTATGAATTTGATTGGTCATGTTAAGGCAGGGTTACTTCTTTGAGTGTTGATCATGCTAAAATAGCACATATCTTTTGGCCCGTTTGGGGCGGAGTAAATTAGATTTGAGCAGAGTGGATGACTCTCGAGAGGGTTTTAATGGATTCAAAATGTATATATGAAAATTGAAAATTTTTTGAATTTGTATATCACTAGAATCAGTTACTTACATTGGATGGTATCAGGATGTGCGGTAATTCTGTTTGACTATGAATTCTATATTTCAGTATAAGAAAGGAAAGAGGAACAATTTTAGATTCGCATAAGGTATTTTCGGAGTGAGTGTTACAGTTGTGGTATTTATGGAAGTGCTTAAGGAGAATACAATGGCTTATGGGCCGTAGGGCATTGTGGTTCTATGCTAAGTTTGTGGGGTAAGTTGTAGTTAAAGATCATGGTATTTTAGCAAGAAGAAGTATCAATCTGAAGACAAATTCGGAAAAACGTCGGAGAAAAATAGGACAACTGGGTAGTAGGTTGGATCAGTATAGTAATTGATATGATCGGTTCCTTGGGTGCATATGATATGGGGGTTTTCTACAGGTGCTTTGTGAAAAAACACCTGGACTTGGCGACTTGCGTGGCTTGGTCGAGTTAGAGAAATTTTGTTTTAAGGACTTGATTACGTGCAAACGGATTCCAAAGTATTCTTGATGGTTTCTACCGGTGTGGAGAACGTGTTGTGAATTGTGATTTCCTCATGGAAAGAAGCTAGAGAAAGGTTTCTAACTAAAATAGTATGTAAATTATTGGTGACTCAAAGTTGATAATAAGATTCTTGTGCTTTTCACATGATGGCAAGATAGATGTTATGGGTTGTACGAAAGCTAGATTTTCATGTACAAGGTGGCAGTACAGTCTTGAAAAGAAGGTAACGAATGTTGGACAACATGGACGGTTTCAAATAACTAGATGAATACTATTACTACTTGGTGTTGTATGAGAAAGGGGCGGACTTCAGATGGCGCATTGTATTTTTACTTACGGATGTATAAATTAGTATTGCGGTACTCACATAGTTGATAGACTGCTGATATTCAAATTTTTTTAATTGGCACGGAAGAACTTTTAAAGTATTTCTCGTGGTGATCGTGTATGAGAGAAGTGTTAGGCATTCGGGCGGTGGAGATGGAATCAAATATGGTGATTCGTGTGTTCTATGGATTCGGAGATTGAGAGTTAGCAGGAGCATATTGTTTCATGGTTGTGGACTGTGAAGTTGTGGCCGGAGCTAGCCAAATGATAGAATGTGTTATGATTCAGTCATTATGGATTTTCGGAAGAATTTTTATCTATTTGTGGGTAACCCTAGTTGATTTGGGGGTCCATAGGTAGGCCTAATTAAGATGTGCATTCTACACCGAGTCGGAATGCTTTGCTCCATACTGCTATTGTTGAGGGATGTGTCATTCGGTTGATGTTGAGCAGATTCGTGTTCTGAGATGATCTGTGAGTTACTCCCTTATGCTATGAGGAGTTGTGATTCAGTGGTTATGTGCACAGATGGTGTGGTTCTATTTGAGCTTTATAGTGGAATTTGAGCGTGATGAGTATTTGGGTATTGCATGATCGATTGCGTAATGGTTATGTTCTTTCAGGTTTTGTGTGGCATTTATCTCCGTGGTTATTGATTTTGAGCAGGGTGGCTTGGGGTATATAATATGGACCAACGTTTGGATGGGGACACCTATTGCAGCAGAGCTATGTTAAGGTATGAAACTTGTGTTAGAATCGGGTGATGGTTCTACGGTGTATGATGAATTTTCAGCGTTTCGTTGTGGAGGTACTTGTTAATCTGGTGGGGTAGTTCTCTCATTTTAGTCATTTTCCATGACTGGGTACATTTGAATTGTTGCGTATTAGTGCACGGACGATGCGAGTTGTGGCTTCGAGTTATATTGGTGCGGTATGTATGTGGAACAGTTATGTTTAGTAATATAAGGTCATTGGACCTGGAATGGGTACTATCAGGTTTAATTTCGGTATATTCGGGTGTATAACATTAAAAGTCGACTCGAAAAGTGATTATGGTTCCGGTTGGGGCGAGAGACCTCCATGACTTGTTGGTCTGATAAAGGGTTACAAGATTCTGCATGTTTGTTTTATTATCAACAGTGTACGAAGGTTTTGGGATGAGGTTTGGTTCGATATGGGTTTAATACTAGTATGCAGTTGGTTTTGGAGCAGTCACTGCCATCAGGAATGATGTACGACCATGTGAGTTGTGTAATATGCTGGGTGATTATATATGTGGTTATAGTTATAGCTCGATGCAGCTTATTCGGACTTATACAGTGTGTAAATGTAAGGTTCGTGTCTTGAAAGAAATTTTAAAGGTTGGAAATTAAACTCCAAGGTTTATGGGCTAAGGTTAAATTAATGATTTTCAGTTGCATTGTGTAGTCAAGCCTATGTGGGAAAGGGTGACGTGGGTTCACCCCTGGGTACGTGTGTGGTAAGATGGAACGGTGATTTGATGGCTTGAAAACAACTCTTGGCACGTTCGAGGATGAACGTATGTTTAAGTGGGGGAGAATGTAACGACCCGACCGGTCGTTTTGAGTATTACAACCTTGCTTCCCCCTTTACTGCTCAAATAGTACTTTACAGTTGTTGTGTGAATTGCCGGGGTAAATGGTTCGGGTCAGGTGAGGTTTTGTAATGAATTGGAACACTTAGTTCCAAGGTTTAAAGCAACAATAACAACAACCACCTAGTAAAATCCTACTAATGGGGTCTGGGGAGGGTAGTGTGTACGCAGACCTTACCCCTACCCCGAAGTAGTAGAGAGGCTGTTTTCGAAAGACCCTCGGCTCCAAAAACAAAATGACCAAAGGACAAAAAGGGAGACAATATTAGGATCACAGCAACAATCATAGGATAAATAGGAACACCATGAAATCCAGAAGAAAGATACAAAGCAAAGGGAGACAATATTAGTATCACCACAACAGTCATAAGAAAAATAGGAACACCATGAAATCTAGAAGAAAGATGCAAAGCGAAAGCAATAGCTAGTAAATAGGACATGCACTGAAAAGCGAAATAGTAAGCCACAACATTCCCACTAGCTATCTTAGACAAAATCCCTACATGGCTAGTCCCACCATGGTACGAAGTAAGGCACGACTCAACTACCTCCTAACCTATAACCCTAATACACGACCTCCATATCTTCCTATCAAGTGTCATGTCCTCGGAAATCTGGAGCCTCGCTATATCCTGCCTGATCACCTCTCTCCAATACTTCTTAGGCCGCCCTCTACCTCTTCTCGTGCCCTCCACAGCCAGCTGCTCACACCTCTGTACCGGAGCATCTGAACATGTCTGAACCATCTAAGCCTCGCTTCCCGCATCTTGTCATCAATGGGAGCCACATGCACCTTCTCTCGAATATCATCATTCCTAATCTTATCTATCCTAGTGTGCACGCACATCCACCACAACATCCTCATTTCTGCTACTTTCATCTTCTGGATATGTGAGTTCTTAACGGGCCAACACTCAGCCCCATACATCATGGCCGGTCTAACCACCATTTTATAAAACTTAGTAACTTATAAAGTGTAAGTTAAAATAGTGACCGGATGTCGACTTATGTGTAAACAGCCCCGGAATGGAGTTTTGATGATTCCAATAGCTCCGTATGGTGATTTTATACTTAGGATCGTGTTCGAAAAATTATTTGGAGGCCCGTAGTAGAATTAGGCTTGAAATGCCGAAAGTTGAATTTTGAAAAGTTTGATTGGGGGGGGGGGGTTAACTTTTTGATATCGAGGTAGGAATCCAGTTCTGAAAATTTTCATAGCTCCGTTATGTCGTTTATGACTTGTGTGCAAAATTTTAGGTCAATAGGACGTGAATTGATAGGTTCCGGAGTCGTTTGTAGAAACTAGAAATTTCAAAGTTCATTAGGCTACAATTGGGGTGTAATTCATGGTTTTAGTGTTGTTTGAGATGATTTGAGGGTTCGACTAAGTCCGTATGATGTTTTAGGACTTGTTCATATATTTGGTTGAGGTCCCGAGGGGCTCGGGTGAGTTTTGGATGGTTAACGGATCATTTTTAGCCTTGGTGAGAATGCTAATATTTGTTGCTGCATTTTTCTGATTTTCTCTTTCGCGTTCGCGAGTTGGCCCTCGCGTTCGCGAAGAGGAATTTGTGGCAGGTAGGATTTACTCTTCGCGTTCACGAGTGGGTCTCGCGTTCGCGAAGAGAAGCTGGGTTGTTCATCGCGTTCGCGTATGGGGTATCGCGTTCGCGAAGGGAAACATAGTGGGCATGGTTTTTTGTCTTCGCGTTCGCGAAGGAGAGCTCGCGTTCATGAAGAAGGGCTCCGTAAAGCATCGCGTTCGCGAACAATGTCTCGCGTTCGCGAAGAGCAAATGTTGGGATGTACATTTTGTGCTTCGCGAACACGAGGGAACTGTCGCGTTCGCGAAGAAGAGAGGCCTGGACAGAAAGTTTAAGTTCAGAAAATGGGACTTCGTCCCATTTTCCTTTTTTAACGATTTGGAGCTCAGATTGAGGCACATTTTGGGAGATTTTTTCAGAGGAAATAAGGGGGTAAGTGTTCTTAACTCAATATTGGTTAATTTGGAGATTTGAGGGTCGAGTTGACATCAGATTTGAGTAAAATTTATATGGTTAGACTCGTGGTTGAATAGGCATTAATATTTTATAAATTGCATAGAATTCTGAGATATGGGCCCCACGGGTGATTTTTGGGGCGTAAATTTTGGATTTTGTGGAAATATTAGTATTTTGATATGGAATTAATTCCTATAAATTTTGTGGGCTGAATCAAATTAATTGTGACTAGATTCGAGCCGTTTGGAAGTTATTACACGCAGAGTGGAATTGCTGGAGCATTGTTTAGCTTGCTCGACATTGGAATTGGCTTGTTCGAGGTAAGTAACTCTTCTAATCTTGGAGTTGAGGGTATGAACCCTGAATATATGTATTTTGTGAATTGTTAGGAGGTGACGCACATGTTAGGTGACGGGCGTGTGGACGTGCACTATAGAAATTGTGATATAACTATTTCTGTGGAATTTTATAGTTAAATAACCTTGGCATTTTTCCATGCGGTTTTATGTGTTAAAGAAATTGAGCTGAAAGGCATATTAAAAGTCTCGTTGAGGCAATGTGCTAATATTATTGGGACCCACAAAGGTCATATTGCTGTGAATTATTGTTTAAATGGAAAGCTCATACTCAGTCAGATTCATTTCATTGCATATCATAACTCAGTTTTATGACTCTATTTTGATGCATAAAAATGTTTTGTGCTGAATGCCCTGTTTTACTGAAATACCCGAGTGGCTTGAGAGGTTTGTGACTGAGTGAGGCCAAGGGCCTGATTTATGTTGCATATTTATGGGATCAGGCTGCACGCCGTAGCATGTTGCATGTTTATCGGATCGGGCTGCACGCCGCAGCATGTTTGATATCGACCGAGGGGCAGATTGTAAGGATGAGTGTGGATCGGGGCTGCCCGCCTGCAGCATACTTTATTATTATAGCATGTGAGTTGTCCATGCAGCAAGTGAGTTGTCCGTGCAGATTATAGCGCTTGTGCTGTAGGAGCCCCTCCGGAGTCTGTACACACCCCTAGTGAGCGCAGGTACCTATTGAGTGCGAGTGTCGAGTGCCCAGTGCTGAGTGACTGGGAGGCATGAGTGATTGTGAGGTATGCCCGAGTGGCAAGAGTGATTGTGAGGTATGCCCGAGTGGCAACAGTGATTGTGAGGTATGCCCGAGTGGCACGAGTGACTGTGAGGTTTGCCCGACGGGCTGTATATGAGTGATGTTCTACCCGAGGGGCTGTTTATGATTTTATCATTAAGTTGCATCGCATTGTCCTGCACACATGACATACAGGCTTAGAGATGTATTTCCTCGTGCTGTACTGCATCACATCATTCATGATTTTTCACACATTTTTGACAGATGGGCATAGTGATGTATTTGTTTTTACACGGGTTATCCGGAAGGAAAATGAAACATCTTATTTATTATTGACAAGATTTTGGGAGAAATTTATTGTTTTCAAACTATTCATATTTTTGACAACTCCGGCAAATGATTTGGGTTTTCACTGATATATTTGAAAGGAAGAACTATTATTTTTGAAATCATGATTTGGCTGTGCATTCTATCTCTGAGTTACTTCTGGTATTATTTGCTTTATGTTATTAATGACTGTTGTGGACTATTGGTTATGGACCCGACCTTGGTAGAAGCGCGTCACTACTTTCAACCTACATCTAGCTTTGTTACTTACTTAGTACATGGGGTCGGTTGTACTGATACTACACTTCTACACATTGCGTGCAGATGTTGCTGCTGTGCTCGATGGTTGCGGGATTTGAAGATGTACTTGCATTCCTGTTGTAGCTGCCTCTTGTTCAGGGTAGCCTTAGATTTATAAAATCTCTGTTTATGTATTATTCAAACAGACTATGTATTTATTTCATTTTCGCTTTATATACTCTATTCTTAGAAGCTCATGATTTGTACTACCAGTTCTTGGGGGATGTATAAGATTAAGATATTTATTCACTTAAATTACTTTAATAATTGTTATTGGAATTTGATAATTGAAAGTTGGCTTACCTAGCGGGTTGGGTTAGGTGCCATCACGACTAGTTGGATTTTGGGTCGTGACAATCTCCATACTTAGTTTCAATCTATAACAATCAAGTGACTAACTTGTCACACTTATACGATCTTCCCGTAGGATATACTCCCACAACTTTTCGCACCAGGTAGCAAAGTCTGATCATCCATACCACCAACCGTACTAATTATGTAATGCCAATCAAGAATCCGCAAATCAATACACAATGCCTCTTACACAGGACACCATCCTTAGGCGACACTAAGATGGCGCCGGAATACGCTGAACATCTAAAGTCTTCCCCGCTCCTCCGAGCTCGTGACATTCTTATCAATACTGAACCGCAACCTTGATGCTCAACTTCTAATTTCCATAATGCTCAATGCACCTATCATGCCTTTACATGAGAGAATAAGAGTTTCATCATAACCCTAGAACCCCCAGTAGAAGAAACACTTCATTGGGTAGAGCCCCTTTTACTCCACTTATTTCTAAAGAATAATTGCAACACGCAACCAAATTCCTTTAACCGCTAAAAATATAGACCTCAAGTCGTGGTCTGAATCTCCATAACTCTTCCGTGATTCATTTACATATAAAAAGGCCATCAGAATCAAATACCTTTAATCAATCAAATTGCGGTGGTTGTCAAGCCCGTACATACAACCACAAATCACCTGTATAGATTAATACACCGAAGGGACTAATCATTTCCACAACTATGCTGATCCAAACTATTACAAACTGACTCGACTTCTTCCAATTTACTCTTGACTTGTCTTTGAAATAATAATTCTATTTAAACACATAACGGACCTCAAACAACACTAATCCTGAGTGACCCCAAGTCATGAGACCACATCGCCTCAACACCCATCAACCATCTCATACCCTCCTCATGCACTCAATAGTATCTCCGACTAGTACACCCGTTCTGAAATATCTTCTACGAATCCGAAGCTGTTTCCTTCCATCTCTCTAGCATTGCACCGCCGACCCCCGGTGCTAACATAGAAACACTCCAAGACAATCCTTAACCACACAACGGACCCAAAATCCTTAGACTTCGCACTTTAATTCTTGAACCTACTAGAACCATTGTTAAGAGTCACCTACTCTGACCTTGTCCCGAATATAACCAAACTCTAATGCTCTGTTAGCACATGAACACTCCCAAAGAAGCAACCGGATGAATCCTTTTCCTTGTACATCATATCCACAAGAGCATAAAATCTGAGTTATCCTAAAATTTGCACATTAATCGATAAGGCGAAATGTAACATGCATTCCTCAAGTCCTTTGCCAGAAATACCCCTGATGTTTACTTTTCTTAATCATAAATAATCCACCAATGCACCGATAACTAGAAACCGCACAGGCACATAACCATGTGACCCAATCATAGACGGCAGGCTGCCCCACTTAGCTCTAAGCTACAATTATATAAATCTAGAACCCACAATGATTCCTCCTTCTCAATTACCTCGTAATCTCTTGTTAATCTTTTCATGAACATTCCGAATTATCAGCCACAATCGCACATTCGACCTCCTGATGGGTAGAAGTAGAGCTCATTGTAGAAACTTCATCAAAATCACACATGCGCTAACCTGCTCACAGGAGATTGACCATTTGTGGAATTCTATACCGACATCTTCCATCCATGCTGCCCTTGGTACAACTACCATGAAATTAGTAAACCCTCCTTAGCCCATGCTCGTCCGCCAGCTGTAAGAGTCTATTCATTCCCTATTGACATCAACTGAAAGTCCGAAAATACATTCTAAACTCGAAGTCACATTACATTCCATAACGATAATCAAGATTTTACACCCCTCTTCTTCCCAAGCAAACTCATTCTCATCATGTTCAACCTTCCTCAGTACAGTAGCCACCATCCCAAATCAAATTCGTAGACCTAGTCACTATCCACAATGATCCCGAAATTGCTCTAAATTACTCAAGGCATGTGGCTATCCTACCACAGAATCCATACGCTACTCTGACTCTCCCACTTTGGTTAAACTATCTCTTTAAGCAACTTCTTGACCTCTACTATTCCTATTTGACCTTCTAGCAATTCAACCACCGTGAGACACCTCCCATCATGTCCTTCCTCTCCATTTGCTGCAAAACTACTTCCTCAAATCATAATCCATCTTTGTAGCATTCGAACGGATAAATTGCCACTAACTCTGAGCCTCCCTAAAGATCATCTCTTTCGAGCCATCAACATTAGAAGCACTTATTCGACTCTGCAGCAGACATACTTCGCCATCTCTGATAACCGCTGCTTAGGCACCGTTCTATAATACCCTGCCCGGAGGCAAATCAAAGGAGACCCTAACACCGATGGGCCTTAACGCGTTCCATCAAGGACGACAACACCACACCATAATGAGAATTCCACCACGCTCGAAAATATAAAGTCTCGCTACTCCGTCAACCAAGGCTTGAACATCCATTGTCTAATTGCCTTTCCTCTGCCGGAAATAAATGCCCAACCCCTAAACCATGAACCGAATAATCCTCATTTTGAGTCATTCACTATTGCTACATAAATAAGCACTCTACCATTCACACCAACACTGCGCGATAACAACGCATGAGCATCATAATACACCATGCATAACCTCAAAACCACAGGCAACACTTAGCACTGGGCTGAAACGACAGAGCACCCTTCCACAAGACGATGACAATAGCCTTCTTGAAAACTCAGGGAGAAACATCCTACACCACATCAATTGTACCACTATAACTCCTCGATGCCCAATTGATAACAGGAACTCATCATCGTATAAGAATGAGTAGGAAATAAATGAAGGCATAAGCTTCAATGGAATCAAATTGCACGATAAGGAATCAAGAAGGGAAGTGCTCCTAACAGCCTGTAGCATCTCGAAAATAAGTACAGATATCTCCGTACTGATCCGCAAGACTCTACTAGACTCGCTCATAACTCATGAGACCCAAGTGAACCTAGAGCTTTGGTACCAAGCTGTCACGACCTAAAACCCACTATAGGCCGTGATGGCGCCCAACGTCATCGTTAGGTAATCCAACGGTGAACTATCACATTAATTGTTCATTTTATTACTTTCGAAATGATAAATTTTATTAGGTAACAAAATTTATGCATTTAAAATCACGGGTACATACGTAGTTAGTAAGGCAAAAAAATAAAATGTTATAATAATATGCAATCCCGTAAACATCCACTAGAATATCCCAAAACCTGGTGTCACAAGTGCATGAGCCTTTACTAAAAGAGTACAATAATAATACAACATCTGTCTGGAATGTAAAGTAGGCAGGATAAAGTAAATAATACCGTGGAGACTCTATGGCTGCGATACGTAGCTTGGAATGCAGCTCACCATATCCTCAGCAGTTATGCCAACGCGCCAAGATGACCACCATAAGAACCTGTCAGATTCTGCACATTTAGTACAGAAGTGTAGCATGAGTACGTAAATCAACGCGTACCCATCAAGTATCTAGCCTAGCCCTGGAGAAGTAGTGACGAGGGGTCAACATCGACACCTACTAGTGGTCCAATAAAAATATATAATAAATTATGAACAGATGCAAAATACAACAGCAACCAGGAGGTAAAAACTGTAACTTACATAATTCTCCAACATTTCTTTTGGAAATAGAAATCTCTCGAATGTCATATGTTATCTCAACAGATCAGAAATATCAAATGTAGTCTCAAACGAGTAAGGAATACCATATAATTCCAGATCTCACTAGAAGGGCATTTCACGAATATTCGAACTCCTAGGAGTTTTACGCACGATTATGCTGAGGTCGTACGACCGGATCTAGAGTGGTGTGTACACCATCGAGGGTCGACCGACACGAACGAGAGATGCATCTCAATATACTGCCGAGGCATTCGGCTCGATCCACAGGAAATGAAGAAACTTATCGAATTACGAGTCACGTGCTTACAATACATGTACAAGAGCAAAAAGTGAATATAACCTTTACCATTTATCAAATATCTTGCCAACAACTCAAGGTGATAAAGCTCGGCATTATATATGTTTCTAAATCAATTTCAATTATAAATTCAATAATTAAGCTAGCTAATTGAGTTCAAATAATTCAAATATTACATGATAGAGTCCTAAGTCTACCAGGACATAAACATGCTTTAGCTACATACAGGCTCTCGTCACCTTGTGCGTATGCAGCTCCCACAACTAGTAGCACATAACAATTTGTTGGCTACGGGGTAGTTTCCCCCTCACAAGGTTAGACAGGAGACTTACCTCGCTTTGAAGTTCCAATAACCGACTCCAATGCCTCTCTAACTCCTCCAAATAACATGCAAACCGATATAAATATACTCCAACACTCATAATTAATTACTTTATAACAATTCCTAACTCTGTTCGAAAACTAAACATATTCAATCCTCGGGCCCACATGCTCGGATTCCAAAACTCTTCGAAGATAAACTTTACCCATAAAACCACTAACTCAAATATATAATTTATTCACAATCCCATGTCCAATTTCGTGGACAAAATTCAAAAATACCGAATTATGGATTTTCTCCTAAAATCCCACAATTTTAATAAATTTTCACGTTTATATCCACATCTAAACCATGTATTTAACTCACAAGGTGTAAAAATAACTTACCTCAAGATTGATGATGAAAATGACTCTCTAAAATCGCCCCAAAGTTGGCTCCATGGAAGAAATTAGGTGAAAATGAGCCAAACCCCCGATTTAAAACAAGTCTGCCCAGAATTTCCTTCTTCGTGATCACGGAAACACCCTCACGATCGCGAAAGGCCAAAAGTCCAGCTGCCCAGAAATCCTCCTTCGCATTCGCAGTTGCCAACCCGCGTTCCTGATGCCTCCACCTCCCACCTCTTTGCATTCGCAGTCCTCGAGCTGTGTTCGCGATGGCTTAGCGCCTCCAGGCCCTAACTACCCTTCTTTCATCGCGTTTGCGATGTCCAGTCACTTTCGTGTAGAGCACCTCAGTCTCATATCTGCATTCACAACCCTTTTTTTGCGTTTGCGAGGCATAAATTTCTCCCCAGCTCCAGCTTCTCTTCATGATCGTATTAGTTCAACTGCAATCGCAATGCTTACTAGGAATGCTAGAAACCAGCAATCACAAAACAAATGAAAATGGTTCGAAACCATCTCGAAACACACCACCAAGTCCCAAAACAAGACACGAACCTGCTCGAGGACTGAAATCACACTAAACAACATCAAAACTATGAATCGACGATCGAAATCTTTCTTTAAACTTTCAAACATTCAAACTTCGATGAACGTGTCTGAATCATGCTTAAACATTCCGGAATGACGCCAAACTTTACGTACAAGTCACAAATCAACACAAACCTATTCCAAGGCTCGGAACCCCAAACGGACATCAATAAGATCAAACTCTACTTCAAATCAAACTTAGAAAATTCTAAAACTTTCAAAATTCTAACTTTCCATAATAAGCGCCAAAATGCTCCCGGACCACCCGATACTTAAATCGAACATACGCCCAAGTCTGAAATCATCATCCGAACCTATTGGAACCTTCAAATCCCGATTTCGAGGTCGTTTACTCAAAAGTCAAACCTTGGTCAACTCTGACAACTTAAAGCTTCTGAATTGAGAATTTTCTTTCCAAATCAACTCCAAACTTCCCAAAATTTAATTCTGACTATGCGAACAAGTAATAAATCATAAAGTGAAGCTACTCAAAGTCTCAAACCGCCGAACGAAGCACTAGAGCTCAAAATAACCTATCAGTTCGTTATATTCTCCCCCACTTAAACATACGTTCGTCCTCGAATGTTCCAAGTACTGCCCCAGATTTCCCCAAAACCACTATTTAACACCTCGTGCACCTACCCGTGCCACCACAACTTATGTGAGCATACTAGATCGAGCCCTACCGAAGGTCCTACCTTCTACCTAAGCCCACAAGTCTTAGAGCCAAATTCCAACATCCGGAATTCTTTACGAGGCCTGATTCTAACATACGATACTGTATCAATCTCAACATGCTAAACCCAATACAGGATCATCCACCCATGTTTCAATCATACATTGCACCACATGACTCATAAGCCCATAATAACATCCTCCAACCACAATAGCTGCAGTTTCATGTATCTGATGCCCGTAATACACCTCATAACACATATAAGCTCTGTTCCAACTCTCACAATACCGCAACGATGAAAGTGACACGTAGAAGCTCACAACTACCTGCCCAATCAATAAATCGTGGAGTCTCTCCGCTTGACAAGAGCCATTACCTCATCCTGAACTAAATAGTGATATTTTCTACTTAATATACCTTACATAAATTCGATCGCACTGATTTCAGGTCCAATAACCTGGTCTCACACAGTACAAGTTGCTCGAGCAATAACACACCTCAAACACCGTATAAAATTGCATATGACGCCATCAATGCGCCAACAAGCTACAACTCGATTATGAACCATAAGGAAGAACGAACTGCCCAGCGGCCAAATTGTCACGACCCTATCTCTGAGATGAGAAACAAGGCACACAAAACAAGTATAAGGAACCGTACTCAACATCTCGCTGTTGCGACGTGCAACCCGACGCACACATGATACCTTCGCGGTGTGCAACCTGATCCAAACGTGATACTATTGCGGCGTGCAACCCGATCAAAACATGATACTGTTGCGGCGTGCAACCCGATCCAAACATCATGCCCGTGGCGGCGTGCCACCTGATTCGCACATAAAAATCAATAAGGAAATACCTACCGAGCCAAAATGCTCATGCTCCTGAAATTCTCGAATATCGACCACAAGCATGCCAAGTGTATAAATACAACCCTGGGGAGACTGATAGTGCCATGGGCTACAAAAACCCAAGCACAACTAAGGTGCAATACATGACCTGCATCTCGAGAGCCATCTTGCTCATATAACACCATCAGCTACACGAGATCAAAACACATGTGCGAATAATCATGTCATCTTAAAACCCACATGGTATAATAGAGTGTTACATAGAGTAGCTGATGACACGAATAATATACAACGCCCAAAGACTCCTCCATAAGGAATGCTATGCCGAATGAACACATCCGAGGAGCACACATTAACATTATATCTTCCAATGGACCTCAAGTCGATTCCGATCATCCCATACTGGGCCAATAACCTTCCAAAGATCCACAATGCCCCAATTCATGACCTATACAAGCAACCGTCCAATCCAGAACAAACTACCACAATCTACAATAAAAAGGAATAAAGCTCCTTTAAGGCATGAACTCTCACATTAGCGATAGTACCTGAATCTCCAAACTTGGTTTCAATCTATAACAATCTGTAATGCAAATCAAGAATCCGCAAATCAATACACAATGCCTCTTACACAGGACACCGTCCTCAGGCGACACTAAGATGGCCGGCATACTCTGAACATCTAAAATCTTCCCCCGCTCCTCCGAGATCGTGACATTCTTATCAACACCGAACCGCAACCTTGATCCTCAACTTCCAATTTCCATACTGCTCAATGCACCCATCATGCCGTTACGCGAGAATACAAGAGTTTCATCATAACTCCTGAACCACCAGTAGAATAAACACTTCATTGGATAGAACCCCTTTCACTCCACTTATTTCAAAAGAATAATTGCAACATGCAACCAAATTCCCATAACCGCAAAAAATACAGACCTTAAGTCGTGGTCTGAATCGCCATAACTCTTTCAGGATTCATTTACACATAACAAGGCCATCAGAATCAAATACCTCCAATCAATCAAATTGTAGCGGCTATCAAAGCCCGTACGCACAACCACGAATCACCTATCTAGCTTAACACAACAAAATGGACTAATCATTTCCACAACCATGCTGATCCTAACCATTACGAACGGATTCGACTTGTTCCAATTGACTCTTGACTTGCCTTTGAAATAATAGACGGCGGGGTGCCCCACTTAGCTTTAAGCTACAATCACATAAATCTAGAACCCACAATGATTCCTCCTTCTCAATTACCTCGTAATCTCTTGTTAAACTTTTCACGAACATTCCGAATTATCATCCACAATCGCACATTCGACCTCCTGTTGGGTAGTAAGTAGAACTCTTCGTAGAAACTTCATCAAAATCACGCAACTGCTAACCTGCTCACAGGAGATAGCCCACATGTGGAATTCCATACTGACATCTTCCAACTACGCTGCCCTTGGTACAACTACCACGAAATCAGTAAACCCTCCTGAGCCCATTTGATAACCGATGCTTAGGCACCGTTGTAGAAGACTCTGCCCGGAGGCAAATCAAAGGAGACCCTAAAGCCGATGGGACTTAACACGTTCCAACAAAGAAGACGACACCATACCATAATGAAAATCCACCACGCTCAAAAATATCAAGTTTCGCTACTCCGTCAACCAAGGCTTGAACATCCATTGTCTAATTGACTTTCCTTCACCGGAAATAAATGCCGAACCTCTAAACCATGAACCGAGTAATTCTCATTTCGAGTCATTCACTGTTGCGACACATAAATAAGCACTCTACCACTCACACCAACACTGCGTGATAACAACGTATGAACATCATAATACATTATGCATAACCTCAAAACCATAGGCAACACTTAGCACTGGGCTAAAATGATAGAGCACCCTTCCACAAGACGACGACAATAGCCCGCTTGAATACGCAGGGAGAAACATCCTGCACCACATCAGCAGTACCACTACAACTCCTCGATGCCCAATTGATAACAAGCGATCATCATTGTATAAGAATGAGTAGGAAGGAAAAGAAGGCATAAGCCTTAATGGAATAAAATCGCACGACAAAGAATCAAGAAGGGAGGTGCTCCTAACAGTTCTGTAGCCTCTCGAAGATAAGTACAAACGTCTCTATACCGATCCGCAAGACTCTACTTGACTCACTCATGACTCGTGACACCCAAGTGAACCTAGAGCTCTGATACCAAACTGTCACGACCCAAAATCCATTATAGTCCATGATGGTGCCCGACTATAATGTGATACGTAATTAGTAAGGCATTAAAATAAAATGTGATAATAATATGAAAACTCGTAAACATCCAATAAAATATCCCAAAACCCGGTAAGTGCATGAACATTTACTAAGGAGTACAATAATAATACAACATTTATCTGGAATGTAAAGTAAATAATATGATCGAGACTTTGTGGCTGCAATACGTAGCCTGGAATGCACCTCACCATATTCTCAGCAGTTGCGCCTACATGCCAAGATGACCACCAAAGGAACCGTCAGATCCTACACATTTAGTGCAAAAGTGTAGCATGAGTACGTAAATCAACGTGTACCCATCAAGTATCTAGCCTAACCCCGGAGAAGTAGTGACGAGGGGTCGACATTGACACTTAATAGTGGTCCAATAAAACAATATAATAAATTATGAATAGATACGAAATATTACATCAACCGGGTGGTAAAAACTGTAACTCACATAATTCTCTAACATTTCTTTTGGAAATATAAATCTCTCGAATGTCATATGCTATCTCATTAGATCAGAAATATCAAATGTAGTCTCAAACGGGTAAGGAATACCATATAATGCCAGGTCTCACTAGAAGGGTATTTCACGAATATTCGGACTCCTAGCGATATTACGCACGATTATACCGAGGCCGTATGATCCGATCCAGAGTGGTGTGTACACTGCCGAGGGTCGAACGGCGCGAACCAAAGATGCATCTCAACATACTGCTTAGGCGTTCGGCCCGATCCATAGGAAACAAAAAAACTTATCGAATTACTAGTCACGTGCTTACAGTAGAGGTACAAGAGCATAAAATGAATGTAACCTTTACCGTTTATCAAATATCTTTCCAACAACTCAAGGTGATAAAGCTCGGCCAAATATATGTTCCTAAATCAATTTTAATTATAAATTCAATTAATTAAGCTAACAAATAGAGTCCTAAGTCGACAAGGACATAAACATGCTTTAGCTACGTGTGGACTCTCGTCACCGCGTGCATACGTAGCACCCACAACTAGTAGCACATAATAATTTGATACCTACAGGGTAGTTTCCCCCTTACAAGGTTAGACGAGAGACTTACCTCACTCCGAAGTTCCAATAACCGGCTTCAATGCCTCTCTAACTCCTCAATTCAAAGCGAAACGATCCGAAACTAGTCAAATAACATTCAAACCGATAAAAATATACTCCAGCACTCATAATTAATTAATTTATAACTATTTCCAACTCTGTTCGAAAAGTCAAAAAAGTCAACCTTCAGGCCTTCGTGCTCGGATTCAGAAAATCTTCGAAGATAAACTTTACCCATAACACCACGAACTCAAATAATCTAATTTCGTGGTCAAAATCTAAAAATATCAAATTATACATTTTCTCCTAAAATCCCATAATTTTCGTAAATTTTCATGTTTATATTCACATATAAACCATGTATTTTACTCACAAGGTGTAGAAATCACTTACCTCAAGATTGATGATGAAAATGACGCTCCAAAATCGCCCCAAAGTCGGCTCCATGGAAGACATGAGGTGAAAATGAGCCAAACCTTCGTTTTAAAATAAGTCTTCCCAGAATTCCCTTCTTCATGATCGCGGAAACACCTTAGCGATCGCGAAGGCCAAAATCCGAGCTACCCCAAAATCCTCCTTCACATTCGTGATTTCCATCCCGCATTTGCAATGCCTCCACTTCCCACTACTTCGCGTTCGTGATCCCGAGCTGCGCTCGCGATGGCTTAGTGCCTCTAGGCCCCGGCTCCCCTTCCTTCATCACGTTCACAATGCCTAATCGCGTTCGCGTAGAGCACCTCAGCGTCATCTTTGCGTTCGCTACCCCTTTGTCGCGTTGGCGATGCACAAACTCCTCCCCAGCTCTAGCTTCTCTTCGCGATCGCGTCCCTTCAACGGCGATCGCGATGCTTACCAGGAACACCAGAAACCAACAATCACAAAATAAAGGAAAATGGTCTGAAACCATCCCGAAACACACCCGAGGACCCCGAGACCCTGTCCAATCACAAAACAAAATCCTAAAACATGACACGAACCTGCTCGAGGTCTCAAATCACACCAAACAACATCAAAACTACGGATCGACAATCGAAATCTTCTTTAAACTTTCAAACATTCAAATTTTGATGAAGACGTCCGAATTATACTTAAACATTCCGGAATGACGCCAAACTTTACGTACAGGTCACAAATCACGACACGAACCTATTCCAAGGCTCGGAACCCTAAATGGACATTGATAAGAAGAAAGTCTACTTCAAATAAAACTTAAGAAATTCTAAAATTTTTAAAATGCCAACTTTGCATAATAAACGCTGAAATGTTCCCAGATCACCCGATAGTCAACCCGAACATACGCCCATGTACGAAATCATCATACGAACCTATTGGAACCTTCAAATCCCGATTCTGAGGTCGTTTACTCAAAAGGCAAATCTTGGTGAACTCTTCCAACTTAAAGCTTCCGAATTGAGAATTTCTTTACAAATCAACTCCGAACTTCCTGAAATTCAATTCCGGCTACGCGTACAAGTCATAAATAATAAAGTGAAGCTACCCAAGGCCTCAAACCGCCGAACGACGCGCTAGAGCTCAAAATGACCGGTCGGGTCATTACAATATGCATTGTAGTTAAGCCAAGTGGCAAGAAAATATAAAGCCACTTGGTAATTTAGTACAATACTTGTTATAGTATTTAATTTAAATTGAAAGATAATATTTTTTTTAATTTAAATAGAAAGATAGTAAATAAGATTCTTTTGAATTTGAATGAAAATAAAGTTAAATTTGAAATGATTGGTTAATTAATTAGGAAAATTAATCAACACAAATGTTTCATTTCGAACGAGAGGCCCAATGAGTGAGGCGAATTTTTCTAAATAATGAGAAAGAGCTTTTTGAAATTTGAGTTCAAAACAAAACAAATGAAAAAAAAGAAAAAAGTGTTTGTAACGAGAAATAAGACTAAAAAATCTAGGTTTGAACCCATAATTATTATCACCGAGTTGTTGGATCAAAACTTAACTTTCCTAACTACCTTAGGTGATCAATAATGTTCACTTTTCCGTGTGCCCCTAAGACGTTAATTCAACAAATTTAAGTATAACAAATATGAAATTAAGATTTATATTATATTAGTAGTGATAACAGAAGAGTGAAAGTATAAATTGAAGAATCAACTTGCATGGTGATTAATAAGTGAAAATTTCCTTTGGTGATAAAGAACTTTCTTAACCAATCAGTAAACTCAATGTTCTAATCGATCTTTATCTATATCTATATATATTATATATATTAACGGAATAAAATTGGCATTGTGGCTCAGTTAAGTGAGCAGTGGCACGCCTACTATAAAGTCATTTGGCATAGGATAATATTTGTAATACATTTAATTTAATTTAAAAACTGGAAGATAATTTTTTTATTTAAATGAAAAGATAGTAAATAAAATTCTTTTGAATCTGAATAGAAAGAAAGATAATATTTTTATAATGATATAGCCAGCTATCCTATCTTCTAACAAGGGTTTGACGGGAAATAAAAGTTGAATTGAAAGATAAAAACTACACCCCTGCCTTAATTAATTATAAAGATAAATATGGAGGTATTATCAAGACACACTACGAGTACCACTACTCCATTCAACTAAAATATAAAATAAAGATAATAAATAAATAATACTCAAAAATATTATTGATAAATTTAAATATTAATTTGAATAGCACAATAAAAAAATAGTGAATAATAATTTTTATAAGAAGAAAAAGAAAAACTAAGTTCAGTCTATTAGTGGAGTTGTGGACAATATATGAACAACTCTAAGTTATGGGTATCAAAAAAAGAAGAAAAAATATGTAAATAAATAATTTTATGTTTAAATGTATATAAAAGTATAAGACTTATTTGATCTTTGAGAAGAAAAAGTTTTTTAAATGATAATGAGATAAATCATATTATATGGATAAGATACACATATTTAAAACCGTTATAATAGATAAAACTAAAAAATATAGACAATTGACATAATTCCAAGAAATAGATTAAAAACATAAAAATAAAATTTAAATTCTTATATAGTTAATTTAAACGGAAATTAAAAGTCAAACTTCCATATAAATGAAATAATTATATAAACTTTCATAGTAGAGGAAATAATAGAGAGGGGGGGGGGGGACATAGAGATAGTGTGAGTAAATTGATACTTTGAATTAATTTTAAAATAAATCTATATCTCATGCTCAATTAGCATTTAGTTTTGAGAATCAAGATGTATGATTGTATGTAGATTGAATTCGAATAATTTTAAAGAGAATGGTCATAAAAATGCAGTTCGATTCGATCAATTTTAAAACAACTCCAATAATATTGAAAGTGAGCTAATCAATCATAAATTTATACAAAAATAGACGAACTGGTAGCATACATTTTTATGGGGATAATCTTTAAAGTGTAAAGCTACTCAGATATCGGCTGAATTAGATGTCAATTGTGTTGCTTTACAGTAAAATTAATTATCCAATATTTTATAATTTATTTTATATCTCAATTGTTTGGAAGCAATATATACACTTCTTTGTTTTTTATTTTTCTATTAGTGCTAGCAGTTGTTGTGTTAAAATAGATAGGAAGGGGAGCATGGATTCTTCTCTAATGGCTCAGGTATGAGCTATGACTTCTTAGCCCGTTGTTGATATTTATGTTCTCTCAAATTGTATGAGCCAATTGATGGAGCAACCATTGGAGTTGCTATATATGTGTCAATTAGAATGAAATAGATTTGGACAGGATAAACATATAGAGGAATATAATTGCACTATTTGGGATTGCTATTTACGCAAAATAAAGTAAATTACAAAAATCATAAGGTATGATTCATTTAATTAAGAATCACCTGAAATAACTCATCTTCTTTTAGGACATGTGCATAGTAGAAGAAAAATATTTAAAGTAGGTTAACATTTATTTAATTATAAAATATTAATTATTACAAAATAATTGCTAAATAAAATTGAAATTCATAAAGTTGATTAGTTTTATCAATATTCTTACTTTCAAATATGATCTGAACAACCCACTATGTCCCAAAAGTACGATTTAAATTGTTAAAAGCTAAGTTACTTTAATTGTATGGTCAAAATTGAAGTGACATTAAAATTGTTGTGCAAATTACGATCTAACTATTTTATATGTTGGTAACCCTCAAAAGTTAGAATATGTTGGTTGTCAATAAATCATCATGTATGTATATATAATTTGTCATTGTGTAATTTTAGATTGGTAGAAGTTGATGTGAGAAGTCATTATATTGCGATAATAATATAATATATTTTTTTATAATTTAAATTAAGATATTACTAAATGTACTTTTATTAGTTATTTCTCTATATAGTATTACTTCACTCCGTTTTACTTTAGATGAATTAGTTTAACTTGGCACAGAGTTTAATAACGAAAAAATAATCTTTGAAGCTTGTAGTCCTAAAAGCCCCATGTCACGACCCCAGTTTCCCCCCGTAGGATGTCATGACGGCACCTAATCTATAAGATTAGGAAAGCCTAACACTTACTGAATTAATAGAAGAAATCAACCATCAACGAAAAATATGGGATAAAAATTTTATTCACCATTTAAATTATCAAAATTGGTAATACTAGTCATAAACTCTACCGAGTTTGCTACAAAAACCTCTAAATACAACTATTTCGAAATACAGATAAAACAGTGCAAGTACAATAACAGACGGTGACTCCGAGTGTCACGACCAAATTTCTCCTATTGTGATGTCCCAAAATATCATTTTTAATTTAAACATTCATTTATGTGTTCTATGACTCGAACAACACTATTCATCATTCTTCGACTTGCGTGCGCAGTCCGTAAATTATTCCAGAAAGATTTTATGAGAAAAATTGATCAAAATGTGAAATAATGCTTCAAAACTCATTTGAGTTGACTTCGGTCAATGTTTTGAGCAAACAGACCCGGATCAGTATTTTGACAGTTCTGGTAGGTCCGTATCCTGATTTAGGACTTGGGCGTATACCCGAAATTTAATTTGGAGATCCCTAACTTGATTTATCGCCATTTGTTGAAAATTGGAGGTTTCAAAGCTTATAAATTCTAAAGTATGACCACAAATTGACTTCTATTGATATCGGGGTCGGAATCCAGTTCTAAAACTTTTCATAGTTCCGTTATGTCATTTATGACTTATGTGCAAAATATGAGATCAATCGGACTTGATTTGATAGGTTTCGGCATCGAATGTAAAGTTGAAAATTTTTAAGTTTCTTAAGCTTGAATTGGGGTATGATTTATAATTTTAGCGTTATTTGATGTGATTTGAGGTTTCGACTAAGTTCGTATGATATTTTATGACTTGTTGGAGTATTTGGTTGAGGTCCCAGGGGCCTCGGGTGGATTCCAGATAGTTAACGGATCAAAATTTGGACTTAAGAAAAATCTGAAATTTTGGCCTTCTGCGGTAATCGCACCTGCGAATTTTTGACCGCAGGTGCGAGCTTGCAGGAGCGAGCCTGGTCTCGCAAAAGCAGATAGTCCGCAGAAGCGGATGGGGCATCGCAGAAGCGCGATCGCAGAAGCGGAAAAGGGGAAGGGGCAGCCTCATCGCAGAAGCGAGCTAGCCCGCATAAGCGACCTCAATCTCCGCAAAAGCGGAATTGTAGATGCGGTTAAGTGTCTGCAGGTGTGAAAGCACTGGACAAATTACAAAAAATAGAGGGTTGCGACATTTTGATCATTTTGTACATTGCCAACACGGGTTGAGGCGATTTGTGAGCGAGAATTCATGGGAAAACTTGAGGTAAGTCACTTCTGATCATTGTTAGTCAATAATATTGACTTATCATTGATTATTCCGACTTGATTACGTGTTTTGAGCTAAAATTCGAGAATTTGGGCCTATGAATTTGAAAATAAGATTTGGCGATTTGGCGAGTTTCGAGGTGTGGGCCCCACAGGCGATTTTTGAGTTAAACTTTGGACTTTAATTGGAAAATTTTAGTATTTGCATATAGAATTGATTTCTATAATTTGTGTTGAGTATATTGAATTGTTTGTGACTAGATTGGAGGCATTCAGAAACCAATTCGCGAAGCAAAGGTTTATTGGAATCTTGAGTTGGTTGCAAATCGATGTAAGTGTCGTGGTTAACCTTGACTTGAGAGAGTAGGACTTATTTGTCTATTTGTTACGTGATTTAATGTGCGGGTACAACGTATATGTGAGGTGACGAGTACTTATGCATTGTTTTTGAGTCAAAGTGTGCGTGTGGAATTTGTTTATTATGAATAATTACCTATTTAATTAAGATATTCCTGCTTAAGATATTATTGTTTATTTGATTAATTGTCATGAGATTATTGCTAGTATTGTTGAATATTTTGGAAGGTGAGGTCGGTATTATGGTGAATAATTACCATAGACTTGCTCGGATTCAGCTACCCAGAGGAAACTTGAGGTATAACTGCACAGCGTCCGCAGTTCTGATGTCCCCTTCTATCTTATCTTAGCTGTGTATTATCTTTCAAACATCTTGAATTTTGTTCATACCTTTATTTGTATTTTCCTAGTAGCTCGTGCACTTGTGACATTGTGGTCTTCCGCACTTTATTTCAGTAATTGACTTCCGCTTAAATTGATTTGTTTAAAAATGGTTAAGATTTTTCTAATGTTGGCTTGCCTAGCAAGTGAAATGTTAGGCGCTATCACGGTCCCGAAGGTGAGAATTTCGGGCCGTGACAAGTTGGTATTAGAGAACTAGGTTACCTAGGTCTCAAGAGTCACGAGCAAGCTTAGTAGAGTCTGAAAGATTGGTACAGAGACGTCTGTACTTATCTTTCTTAGGCTATGAAGTTTAGGAACAATCTCACTTCTTTCTTATTTTGTCGTGCGATTCTAATTCTATCACCAATTATTGAACCATTATATTCTTATTCTCTCGCAGATGGTGAGAATACGTAATACATCTACCGATGGACAGGGACCAAAACCCTCGGTGGCAACTATGACCATGGGTAGAGGCCGAGGTCGTGCTAGAGGCCGAGGTAGAGGCAGAGGAAGATCTCAATCTAGCGCTCGAGCAGCAGTACCCGTAGTGGAGCTTCAGGTGGATCTTTATGAGGAGGTTCTAGTTCAGACTGTACCCGTTAGACCAGTTCAGGTCCCGGAAGGATTCATAGCTACTCCAGTGCTTCAGGATGCTCTAGTCCATTTGGTGAGCCTTATGAAGGGTGTGACCCGGAATGGTACATTTCCAGTGCCGCCGGTCGTCTCACAGGCTAGGGGAGGAGCACAGACTCCCACTACTCCCGCTCTAGAGCAGATGGCTCCCCAATATCAGGCTCTAGCTGCCCCACCAGTTGGGGTAGTTCAGCCAGTTGTTGCGGCACCGACCGGTGATAGGCCCTCCATGTCTTCTGAGGCTTTATTGAGGTTGTACAAGTTTACTAAGCCATTTCCAGTTCACTTCAGTAGTACACCTTCTGAGGATCCACAGGATTATCTTGACCGCTGCCATGAGGTATTGCGGAACGTGGGTATAGTTGAGACCAATGGGGTCGATTGCTCTCCATTTCAGATGACGGGTTCCGCCAAGAGGTGGTGGAGAGATTATATGTTTACCAAACCAGCTGGGGTTGCCTGAATTGACTTGGGAGCAGTTCTCACAGCTATTTCTAGAGAAATTCCTCCCTATCACATTGAGAGAGGATTCCCGTAGGCAATTTAAGCGTCTCCACTAGGGCAGTATGACTGTTACTCAGTACGAGACCCATTTTGTGGATCTAGCCCGTCATGCTCTCCTTTTACTTCCTACCGAGGGAGAGAGAGTGTGGAGGTTTATTGATAGACTCACTCACCCTATCAGGCTTCAGATGGCCAAGGAAATCGGGAGTGAGATTCCCTTTCAGGCGGCTGCTAATGTTGCTAGGAGGATGGAGGTGGTTCTTGCACAGGAGAGAGGGCAAGGGTCTAATAAGAGGCCTCGTCAGTTCGGTGGGTTCAGTGGTGCCTCGTGTTGAGGCAGGGTAATTTTGGTAGAGGCTATCCTCTAAGGTCGTTTCATTTCGCTCTCCAAGCATCCTATAGTGCACCACCAGCACCTATCAGTGCACCTCTGATCCAAAGTTTTCAAGGTGGTTACTCAGGTCAACAAGGACAGTTTCAGGGCCAACAGTCAGAGCAGCCGAGAGCCTGTTATACTTGTTGTGATCTGAGGCACATTGCTAGATTCTGCCCCAGGTCTTAGGGTAGCATATAGCAGCAGGGTTCTCATGCTATGATTCCAACACTGGTTGCTTCACCGCCAACTCAGCCAGCTAGAGGTAGGGGTCAGGCAGCTAGAGGTAGAGGTCTGGCCATTAGAGGTGGAGGTCAGGCCGTTAGAGGTAGAGGCCAGCCAGTTAGAGGCCGTCCCTGGGATGCAGTTCAGAATGGTGGGGCCCAACCCTAATTTTATGCTTTTCCAGCTAGGCATAAGGCCGAGTCAGTTGATGTCGTGATCATAGGTATTGTTCCAGTTTGCCATATAGATGCTTCAGTTTTATTTGATTTAGGATCTACTTATTCCTATGTGTCCTCCTATTTTGATTCATATCTGGTTGTACCTAGTGATTCTCTGAGTGCTTCTGTATATGTGTCCACAGCGGTGGGAAATTCTATTGTGGTAGATCATGTCTATCGTTCGTGTGTGGTAGCTATTGGGAGTCTTGAGACTAGAGTGGATCTTCTATATCTTGATATGGTAGATTTTGATGTCATCTTGGGTATGGATTGGTTGTCACCTTATCATGCTATATTGGATTGTCACGCCAATACGGTGACCTTAGCTATGCCTGGGTTGCCTCATTTAGAGTGGAAAGGGATTCCTGGTCATTCTATCGGCAGGGTTATCTCTTGTGTGAAGGCTCGACGTATGGTCGAGAAGGGTTGTCTAGCTTATTTGGCTTATATTCGCGATTCTAGTGCGGATGTTCCTTCTATGGATTCAGTCCTAGTTGTCCGTGAATTTCCAGATGTATTTCCTTCAGAGCCGGGGATGCCACCCAACAGAAATATTGATTTATGTATTGATTTGGCTCCTGGAACCCAGCCCATTTCTATTCCACCATACTGTATGGCCCTACTGGAGTTGAAGGAATTAAAAGAACAATTACAAGAATTGCTTGATAAGGGCTTCATTAGACCTAGTGTCTCACCCTGGAGTGCACCAGTGATATTTCTAAAGAAGAAAGATGGTTCAATGCGTATGCGTATAGATTATCAATAGTTGAACAAGGCTACTATCAAGAACAAGTATCCGTTGCCAAGAATTAATGAGTTATTCGATCAGTTTCAGGGTGCCGAGGTATTTTCAAAGATTGATTTGAGGTCTGGCTACCATCAGTTGAAGATTAGGGCATCCGATGTCCCTAAGATAGCTTTTCGGACACGGTATGGGCATTACAAATTCCTAGGGACGTCATTTGGGCTAACAAATGCCCTAACAACATTTATTGATTTAATGAATCGGGTATTCAAGGCCTATTTAGATTCTTTTGTGGTTGTACTCATTGATTATATCTTGATTTACTCCATCAGCCGAGAGGAGCATGAGCAACATCTTCGGATTGTGCTTCAGACTCTGAAGAATAATCAGTTTTATGCCAAATTTTCAAAATGCGAATTTTGGTTAGACTCAGTTGCCTTTTTGGGGTATGTTGTATCTGCAAAAGGCATAAAAGTGGATCCTAAGAGATCGAGGCAGTTCAGAATTGGCCTAGACCTACTTCAGCTACAGAGATCCGGAGTTTCCTAGGTTTGGTAGGTTATTATCGCCGATTTGTGGAGGGTGTTTTCATCTATAGCATCCCCACTGAGCAAATTGATCTAGAAGGGTACACCATTCAAATGGTCAGACGAGTTTGAGTTGAGCTTTCAGAAGCTCAAGACTGCTTTGACTATGGCGCCAATATTGGTATTGCCCACAGGTTCAGGATCTTATACGGTGTATTGTGATGCATCTTAGGCTTGGTGCAGTATTAATGCAAGATGGCAAAGTGATTGCATATGCATCACGACAGTTGAAGGTTCATGAAAAGAATTACCTTGTACATGACTTAGAATTGGCAGCCATTGTTCATGCACTGAAGATTTGGAGGCACTACCTTTACTGTGTCTCGTGTGAGGTATTCACTGATCACCAAAGTCTACAGTGTATGTTCAAACAAAAGATCTCAATTTGAGGCAGAGAAGGTGGTTGGAGCTATTGAAAGACTATGATATCACTATTTTTTATCACCCCGGGAAGGCCAATGTAGTGGCCGATGCCTTGAGTAGAAAGGCCGTGAGTATGGGTAGCCTTTCGTATATTCTGATTGGTGAGAGGCCGTTAGCTACAGATGTTCAGACTTTGGCCAATCAGTTCGTGAGGTTAGATATTTCAGAGTCTAGTCGGATTCTAGCTTGCACAGTTGCTCGGTCTCCTTTGTATGAACATATCAGAGAGTGACAATATGATGATCCTCATTTGCTTGTCCTTAAGGACATGGTGTAGCGCGGTGGTGCTAAACGGGTTGCTGTAGGGGAAGATAGAGTTCTGCGAATGCAGGGTCGTATTTGTGTGCCTAATGTGGATGGGCTTCATGAATTAATTTTGGAAGAGGCCCACTGTTCCTGGTATTCTATTCATCCAGGTGCCGCCAAATTGTAACAAGATTTGCAGCAACATTATTGGTGGAGGAGAAAGAAGAAGGATATAGTTGTATATGTAGCTCGATGTCTAAATTGTCAGCAAGTCAAGTACGAGCATCAGAGACCTGGTGGTTTGCTTCAGAAGTTAGAAATTCCTGAATGGAAGTGGGAGCGTATCACTATGGATTTTGTTGTTGGGCTTCCACGGACTCAAAGAAAGTTTGACGCAGTATGGGTAACTATGGACAGATTGACCAAGTCATCACATTTCATTCCAGTAGCAGTTACCTATTCTTCAGAGCGGTTAGCGGAGATTTATAACCTTCACGGTGTTGCTGTGTCTATCATTTCTAATCGAGGTACGCGGTTCATCTCGTACTTCTGGAGGTCTGTACAATGTGAGTTGGGCACACAGGTGGAGTTGAGTATAACATTTCATCCTCAGACGGACGGACAGTCCGAGCGCACTATTCAAATATTGGAAGATATGCTTCGCGCCTGTGTTATAGACTTTGGAGGTTCTTGGTATCAGTTCGTCCCACTTGCGGAGTTTGCCTAAAATAAAAGCTACTAGTCGAGCATTCGGATGGCTCCATATGATGCATTATACAAGAGACAATATCGTTTTCCAGTTGGCTGGTTTGAACCGGGAGATACTCGGTTGTTGGGTACCGATTTTGTATAGGATGCCTTGGATAAGGTTAACATTATTTAGGATCGACTTCGCACAACTCAGTCTAGGCAAAAGAGTTATGCCGACCGTAAAGTTCGTGATGTTGCATTCATGGTTGGAGAAAGAGTATTGCTCCGGGTTTCACCTATGAAGGGTGTAATGAGGTTCAGAAAAAAGGGCAAGTTGATACCTGGGTATATCAGACCCTTTGAAATTCTTGAAAGAGTGGGTGAAGTAGCCTATAGGCTTGCACTACCACCTAGTTTATCAGCAGTTCACCCGGTGTTCAATATGTCTATTCCCCGAAAATATCATGGTGATCCATCCCATGTGTTAGATTTCAGCTCAGTCCAATTGGACAAGGATTTAACTTATGAGAAGGAGCCTGTAGCTATTCTAGCCCGGCAGGTTTCACAGTTGAGGTCTAAGAGTTATCCTTCAGTTCGGGTGCAATGGAGAGGTCAGCCGATTGAGGCAGCTACCTGGGAGTCCGAGTTAGACATACGGAGTAAATATCCACACCTTTTCACCAGCTCATGTACTTTTCTAATTCCTTTTGAGGATGAATATTTATTTTAGAGGTGGAGAATATGATGACCCAAAATGCCATCTTTAATTTAAACATTCATTGTTGTGTTCTATGACCTCCAACACGCTATTCATTATTCCTCGACTTGCGTGCGCATTCCGTAAATTGTTCTAGAAAGTTTTTATGAGAAAAATTGATTAAAATATGAAATAGTGCTTCAAAACTTATTTGAGTTGACTTCGATCAATATTTTGAGTAAACGGACCCAGATCAGTATTTTGACAGTTCTGGTAGGTCCGTATCGTGATTTGGGACTTGGGCGTATATCCGAAATTTAATTTGGAGATCCCTAGCTTGAGTTATCGCCATTTGTTGAAAATTGGAAGTTTGAAAGCTTATAGATTCCAAAGTCTGAGCACAAATTGACCTCTATTGATATCGGGGTCGGAAAGCAGTTCTGGAAATTTTCATAGGTCCGTTATGTCATTTATGACTTGTGTGCAAATTTGAGGTCAATCGGACTTGATTTGATAGGTTTCGGCATCGATAGTAGAAGTTGAAAATTCTTAAGTTCCTTAAGCTTGAATTGGGGTATGATTCGTGATTTTAGCGTTGTTTGATGTGATTTGAGGTTTCGACTAAATTCGTATAATGTTTTAAGACTTGTTGGTGTATTTGGTTGAGGTCCCTGGGGCCTCGGGTCGATTCAGGATGGTTAACGAATCAAAATTTAGACTTAAGAAAAATCTGAAATTTTGTCCTTCTGGTGTAATCGCACCTGCAGATTTTTGACCGCAGGTGCAATCTTGCAGAAGCGAGCCTTGCCTCGCAGAAGTGGATAGTCCACAGAAGCGGAGGGGCATCGCAGAAGCGTGACCGGAGAAGCAGCACACACATCGCAGAAGAGGAAAAGGGGAAGGGGTAGCCTCGTCGCAGAAGCGGACGCTTCTTCGCAAAAGCGAGTCCACAGAAGCGACCTCAATCTCCGCAAAAGCGGAACCGCAGATGCGGTTAAGTGTCCGCAGATGCGAAAGCACTGGACAATTACACAAACAGAGGGTTGCAACATTTTTGTCAGTTTGGACATTTCCAACACGGGTTGAGGTGATGTTTGAGCGATAATTAACGAGAAAACTTGAGGTAAGTCACTTGTGATCATTGTTAGTCAATAATATTTAATTATCATTGATTATTCCGACTAGATTATGTGTTTTTGAGGTGAAATTCGAGGATTTGGGCCTAATGATTTGAAAATATGATTAGGGGATTTGAAGGTCGAGTTGATGTCGGAATTTAGTAAAATTTATATGGTTGGACTAGTGGTTGAATGGGCGTTCATATTTTGTAACTTTTGTCGGGTTCCAAGATGTGGGCCCCATGGGCGATTTTTAAGTTAAATTTCGGATTTTAATTGAAAAATTTAGTATTTTCATATAGAATAGATTTCTATAATTTGTGTTGAGTATATTGAATTATTTATGACTAGATTCGAGGTATTTGGACACTAATTCGTGAATCAAAGGTTTATTGGAATCTTGAATTGGTTGCAAATCGAGGTAAGTGTCGTAGTTAACCTTGACTTGAGGGAGTATGACTTATTTGTCTATTTGTTACGTGATTTAATGTATGGGTACAATGTATATGTGAGGTGAGGAGTACTTATGCGTTGTGATTGAGTCAAAGCATGCATGTGGAATTTGTTTATTGTCAATAATTACCTATTTAATTAAGATATTCTTGCTTAAGTTATTATTGTTTATTTGATCGATTTTCATGAGATTATTGCTAGTTTAATTATTGTTGAATATTTTGGAAGGTGAGGTCGGTATTCTGGTATTGAATTGATTGATAAGTATATATCCCCGCATTTAAATATTCTTCCGAATTTATTTTATTATTTTCATGGTCAGGAAGAGTGTAAAAGAACGAAGGGTGATGCCGTGCCAGTTTCACATTATTATTTATTGAATTATGAAGTGACGAAGAGAGTTCAAGCATGAAGGGTGATGCCGTACCATTTTCAAATAACGCACGAAGGGTGATGCCGTGCCAGAAGAGAGTTAAAGCACGAAGGGTGATACCATGCCAGAAGAGAGTTAAAGCACGAAGGGTGATGCCGTGCCACTCTTATTATTTATTTATCAGTTTATGGAAAGAATGAGAATAAAAGCACGAAGGGTGGTGCCGTGCCATTTCATATTTTCAGTTGCTCATTTTATTGGTGATGAATTAATTGGCTGCTACGCGACACTTCTCCTGCTGAAATTACTATATCATCCCTCATCGTATGTTCCCTCCCAAATTCATAAATTATTATTTATTGTGCTATTGTTACTTCGTACATGTATATACTTGTACATGTTATTTACGTACGTGTCTTGTCATAGCCTCGTCACTACTTCGTCGAGGTTAGGCTCGACACCTACGGAGTACATGGGGTCGGTTGTACTCATACTACGCTCTCCACTTCTTGTGCAAATTTTGGAGTTGGTCCCAGCGGCGTACCATAGACTTGCTCGGATTCTGCTACCCAGAGGAGACTTGAGGTATAACTGCACAGCGTCTGCAGTTCTGAAGTCCCCTTCTATCTTATCTTAGATGTGTATTATCTTTCAAACAACTTGAATTTTATTCAGACCTTTATTTGTATTATCCTAGTAGCCCATGCACTTGTGACACCAGATTCGAGGATGTATTTTGATAATTCGGTTGTTGTGATCTTCCGCACTATATTTCAGTAATTGACTTCCGCTTAAATTGATTTGTTTAAAAATGGTTAAGATTTTTCTAATGTTGGCTAGCCTAGCAAGTGAAATATTAGGCGCCATCACGGTCCCGACGGTGGGAATTTCGGATCGTGACACCTATAGGCCGTGATGGCGCACAACGACGCCGCTAGGCAAGCCAACGGTGAATTAACTACGTGATTACTCTTTAATAGGTTTCCAAGTAATTCAATTCCATTTATTAAGAGATTTAAGAAATAGAAAGTTTAATAAATAAAACGGAAGCAACTAAGTGCAATGATAGATATATAAATACTCCAAAATCATAAAGTCTACTAGAGTGTATGCCAAGACCTGATGTCACAAGAGTATGAGCACTAGTAGAATATACAAAACTCTAACTACTGTCTGAAATAACATAAACAGAAAATAAGCACAAAAGAAAGGCTCTAGGTGCTGCAGAACGGCTCAGGAAGCAGCTCAGCACTAGGCCTCAGGGTATCGGGGATGCTCGTCAGTATGATAGCCAGATGCACCTGCCTCAGATCCTGCACGATTAGTGCAGAAGTGTAGCGTGAGTACATAAATAACATTTACCTAGTAAGTATCAAGTCTAACCTCGAAGAAGTAGTGACGAGGGGTCGACATCGATACCTACTGTGGGCTAACAGTATAGAAATACAGAATTCTAAATGAGCATGGGTTATGTAAGTAATAATAATAACTCAATAACAAGAAGAACGTAAATAGTTCTTTCACGCATGGTAAGTCCCAAATAGAAATCTGTCTTATAAAATTCTAGCCTCTCAAGCCGGGAAAAGATATCAATTACTCCCTCCGCCTCAATTTATGTGAACCCATTTGACTGGGCACGGAGTTTATGAAAAGAGAGAAGACTTTTAAACTTGTGGTGTAAAATGAGTTACATATATTTTGTGTGGCTATAAATCATTGCACAAAGGTAAATGGATTCCAAATAGGGAAATGGGTCATTCTTTTTGGTACAGACTAAAAAGGAAATATGTTCACATAAATTGAAACGGAGGGAGTATATAATTACACTTCGAGTGTTATCATGCACGATTATGCTGAGGTCGTACGGCCAGATCCAAAATAATGTGTACACTGCCGAGGGTCGAGCGGCACGAACCATAGATGCATCTATCTACTGCTCAACAAGAAGAGAGGATACTTTATAAACAACTAGTTTTAAGAACTAATACAAGGCTAATGTTCAACGAAACACAATTTTTATTATCAGTTGAATAACCCGCCAAACTCAAGTAAGTGAAATTCGGTCTTTTACAAAATCTTTATCAAGTTCCAATATAATTTAGGGACTTTAATTGACAATTATGGTGCAAACATTACAAGTATTTCATGATTCAGATCCTAAACTACCCCGACATAAACATAATTAGTAGCTACGTACGGACTCTCGTCACCTCGTGCGTATGTAGCCCCCACAATTAGAAGAAAATAGCAATTTAAATCACCTATAGTGTAAATTTCCTCTTATAAGGTTAGGCAAGAGACTTACCTCATTATCAAGCTCACTTCAGGTCCACAAATATGCTTTAAATCCTCAACTTGGTGCCAACAACCTGAAACTAGCCAAATGTTATATAAATTAATCAATATGTGTTCAAAAGTTCACAATTTAACTATTAGAGTAATTACCCAACCCATATTGAAAGATTCTAAAAATTCTCCATAGCCCACGTGCCCGGATTCTGAAACGTTTTGGAGATAATTATTACCCAAAACCTCACAAACTCAAATATATAATTTTCACCAAATTCAATAACGATTTTCGTGGTTAAATCCCATTTTTATCAAAACCTAGGTTTTTCATCTAAACCCATAATTTCCACAATTTTACATGTTAAAATTTACCCATAATCTATGAAGATCGAAAATCGCCCAATAACTTACCTCCAATAGCTAGGTGAAAACCCCTCTCTAAGAAGATCGAAAATCGCCCAATAAGTGAAAGAAATGAGTTAGAAATGGCTTAAGCCCCATAATAAATGAACCCTTCTGCACCCAGGACTTCCGCTTCTGCAGCAACATGGCCTTATTTGCGGTTGCGCTTCTGCAGACAAAGCCTCACAGATGTCGACCATGCCCAAGTCATCCCCTCCCGCTTCTGCGTGCGGAGTCTCACATCTGCGGCACGAGAACCGCACCTGCACTCCTAGTCACTTTTGCGATTTCCTCCCCACATCTATGCCTTGGCAGATGCGGCCAACAACCCCGCTTATGCGACCACTGGGCAGCCCATGCTAGACCGCTTCTGTGGCTGCTAGCTCGCTTCTGTGAGCTCGCACCTACGGCTGGCCCTCCGCAGGTGCCATTGCACCAGAAGTTGGATGCTTCAGCTATTCACCCAATGCCAAAACGGCCTCCGTGCATCATCTGAATGTCATCCGGGGTCCCCGAGGCCCCGTCCACACATACCCACAAGTTTGTAAACATAAACTGACTCGCTCAGACCCTTGGAATGCGGAAAACAATATTAAAACTAAGAATCGCAACCCAAAACCATTGGAAATCAACTTATGAACTTCAAATTCTTCCAACTTACTTCGAAAGCGCAGATACTTAAACTACTCGAAACTATTCCTAGGCTCTGAATCACAAACGGACCTTGATAACACCAAAACCTACTCCAAACCAAATTCAAAGAACTTTTAAATCTTCAATTAGCCAACTTTCAACATTAAGCGCTTAATCGCTCCCGGGTCATCCAAAACCCTATCCGAACATACGCCTAAGCCCAAAATCGACATACGAACCTATTGGAACCGTCAAATCCCGGTTCTAAGGTCGTTTACTCAAAATGTTGACCAAAGTCAAACTTAGCCCTTTAAAGCCACACTAAAGAACCAAGTATTTCGATTTTAACCCAAACCCTTCCAAATCCCGCACTAACCATCCCCGCAAGTCATAAAACAGTAAAAGCACATACGGGGAGTCTTATGTAGGGGAATAGGGATCTAGAAAGCAAAACGACAGGTCGGGTCGTTACACCGAGGCATGTGAATGCAGCAACAGGTTTACCTTGAGTCTCCACAGCAATATCCTACAGCTAGCTAGCGATCGACCAACTTTGAATTTCCTGTATCTTCACAAAATGTGCAGAAGCGTAGTATGAGTACACCACAACGGTACCCAGTAAGTATCAAAACTAACCCCGGTGGAGTAGTGAGGAGGGACAGTCAAGACACCTACTGGACTAAATAACCTGGACAAGTATATGTGTAGAACTAGCAGGTTACCATATCTCTAAAAAGCTAGGCATGATAACAACAATAATACGATGCTTGCAAGAGGAACTAGAAGCAACAATTAGCAACTAGACATAACAAGTAATAACACTGTAGAGTAAGCTGGACACAATTTAAATCCGGTGGAACCAAATAAGGGGAAAGAAAGTAGTAACTCAGTAAGAATAATTGCTCTCACACAAGTTTAGCCAATAGTCCCCACGAGGTACCAAACCTCAAAACGCACAATTCACGGTTCCCAATTCATGAACCCTTATCACTTGGAATTTTGTGCCCTCATTACAACTGATAACTGCACGGATGACTCACGTGCCAATTGAACAATTCTCACATAGGAGACAAGTAGACGGGGTATGCTTAAATAGTCAGTAACATTAGTGTTCATCTTCTTAAACCGATAGGGTGATAAAGTACGTGTATGCTTGTGCAAATGTTCTATAAATGTTTGGGCCAAAGAATAAGAGTAAAGAAAAACGAACGGCACATAGGAAACGATCCCCACAAATTGCACAAGGTAAAACTCACACAAGTTGGGCATGCCACTACACAAATATCAACAACAACAATGTCCCCAGGCCATCCCAAGTCATCACAAATCAATCCCCGATATAGCGCACCTTATCTAGCCACATGCACAATAAATAAGTAAATGCCCGCCTTGTCTCGCCGCACGTGCATATAAATGTTCCCACTTTATCTCGCCATATGCACAAGCACACAGATATAGCCCTCCTTGTCACACTGCATGTCCATCACCAATAGTAACAATAGCACGGTAGAAACCTCGTGCAAACACCTGAATAAAATCTCCCTATAATATCACGTGCCAAAAACACAACATCACAATAGAATGATTTTCACAACATGTGCCCATATTCCACAACATTTCCTCTAAACAATGTCAATACCACAACCGCGCATAGCCCCCGGCTCAACAAACTGAATACAATAACGACAACAACAATGTTTACACGAGAATACGACAAGTAAATCAACTCAAGAGCTTTGGATCATAAGAAGCGGTAAAACAAACTCACAAAGAATAAACACAATAGCGAATACTAGTATCAATAAGAATAGCTCAACAAGAGAGAAAACACGAGTCAATAATTCCAAAGAAGGATGAGGCAACTACGATAAAGGATAACTAAACTTCATTTAGGGTCGTGCAATTACAAAGAGATACAACAAATTCAATTAAGGATAAGCAACAAAAAAGATAATCATAACCTCAATTATGGATAGACAATTACAGAAGAGATAATAATAATTTCAATTAAGGATAAGCAATTAGGAAAGGATAGCATGACAATCGAAGAGGCAACAACTTCAGTTAAGGCACACAAGAGTCAAATAGGCAATAAGAGTGGAACATGAAGCAATTAATTCCAATTAAGACACGTAGAGGTGAAACTAGTAAATGAGGAACTTAACATAACAAAACAACTTCATATCTAATGAACATAAGAACCTAAGAGCCCTAAAAGATCAACCTTCCACAAATAAGCCCGAGCACGTACTCATCACCTCGCGTACACAGACTTCACACGACACAATTAGCACCAAAGACTCAAATCCTAAGGGGTAGTTCCCCCACTCAAAGTTAGGCAAGATACTTACCTCAAAGAACCAAGACCGATACTCTAAAATGGCCCTCTCAAGTGAAACAACCTCCGGACGGCTCAAATCTAGCCAAAATTACTTCAATCCATAAATAAAACACATAGAAAATAATTCCGAATAATAAAGCTTCGTTCTTTAATTAAAACTAAAAGGTCAACCCCCGGGCCCGCGCCTCGGAACCCGGTAAAATTTACAAAACACAAACACCCATTCCGATACGAGTTCAACCACACCAAAATTATCAACTTCCGATACCAATTCGTCCCTCAAATCATCATTTTACATTTTGAAAGATTTTACACTAATTTAATGATAAAAATAATAATAGAATAATGAAATGCAATGAATTCCGGGTGAATAATCGCTCAAAACCGAGCTCTACAAGTCAATATATGATAAAAATGGCCAAACCATCGATTTTGAAAACTATATTTTGTTGCTTCGGTGTAACACATCATGATCGCAAAACAAGTAATGCTATCGCGTACAAGAAATTACACTGCCCAGAAAAAGCAGTACGTGATCGCGCGAACAGGAATGCGATCGCGTAGAAGGGTACACTGCCCCACTAGAAACCCCTACGCGAACGCGAATAGAGTGATGCGAACACGGAGAAGGGTGATGCACACATACGCGATCGCGGGCAGTAGCATGCGAACGCGAAGAACAAATATTTCCTGCCTCCAAAATTTCAATACGCGAACGCGGAGAAGTTTGTGCTAACGCGCTGAAGAAAACCAGATACCAGCAAAACAACAGTCCAACAACATGGAGAAATGGCCCGTAGCCCATCTGAAACACACCTGAGTCCCCCGGGACCCCGTCGAAACATGCCAACAAGTTCCATAACATACCACAAACTCGCTCGAGGTCTCAAATCATATCAAACAACGTTGAAACTACGAATCGCGCCAAGAATTGAATTTATGAACTTTTAAATCTTCTAACTTCCAAAACGCGTACTGACACATACCAAATAAATTTGGAATGAAATAACAGAGCAAATCTAACTCTCGGAATTGCATTCCGAACCCGATATCACCAAAGTCAACTCTAGGTCAAACCCCTCAACCTTCCAAAACTTCAACTTTCTAATATTTCGCCGAAATGCTTCAAATTACCCTACGGACCTCTAAATCTAAATCCAGATGCATGCCTAAGTCCAAAATCACCATACGAAGCTATTGGAAACGTCAAAATCCCATTCCGAAGTCGTTTACACAATAGTTAAATTCCGGTCAACTCTTACTACTTAAGCTTCTAAAACAAGAATCCTTCTTCCAAATTGACCCCGAATTATCCGAAAACTGAACTCCGCCATACACGCAAGTCATAACACATAATACAAAGCTGCTCGAGAACTTATGCCACCGAACGGGACTTTAATTCCCAAAATAACCGATTGGGTCATTACACTCTGTGAGGTCATGATATTTGTATGGTTATAAGAGCTTTTCATTACGGGTAAAATAAAAAAAATAAAGTTAAATTATTTCTAAATATAGAAATGTGTCATTCTTTTGGAATGGACTAATAAGAAAAATACTTCGTGTAAATTGAAAGGGAATGAGTAATTTATTTTTGAATCATATTATATTTTTATTTATTTTATCATCGACTATATGTGGGGTTATAATATTTAAGATTATGTCAATAGTTATTGATATAATTTATTTATTTTTTTGTTTATAGAATTTAGCAGGATCATAATATTATCGGCACATTATGCGTGTACTAATACTAGTATGTAGAAATGGAAACAACCTTTTGACCGTTTAAAAATATGCATGTACGGTTCGGGTTAGAAACTTTTTTTATGCACAATCCTACCTCCGAAAATAACATAGTGTATAATGCAAAAATTAATTAATAAATATGATGTTGTGCCCCAAATTTCTCCAATTTACATATGCTCTGATTCATCTCCTCTATGAAAATCCAATAGGGGGGAGGGGGTGAATTGTATCAATTCTTTAGTCGACAAACTTTGTTATTAGTTGACTATAGAGGTTCTGCAGACAATAGTTAGTACAAAAAATAAAAGTAATAGAGAGTAAGAAAAAAAAACTGGAGAGACAAAGATTTTTTTACTGGTTCATGTACCAATGTGACACCTACATTCAGTTCCCTTGGGTCACAAGGGTTTTCTTGAATCTTCAATCGAACAGTTACAAATGAGAGTGTGGTTTTCCCATGTTTACCACAAATGAGTTACAAATGATTTCTTGACACAATCTTTCACTTGCTTTATTTTTCTCTCTTTTTTTTGAGACACTAGTAAGCTTACAAATACAGTGTTTTTCTAAGAAGTAGAAAGGTTGAAAACTTGTATGAAAGCTGCGTAAGTTTCCACGTCTGTCACGCCCCCAATTTTCCTCCGCAGAATATCGTGATGTCACCTAGTTTTAAATATAACTGAGATAATGATAAAACTCTCAAATAACTCAGCAACTATAATAAAAGAACTCCGAAAACAAACTCCCAAAATCTAGTGAGATCAAGTCACAAGCTCTACTAGAAAGTACTGAACATCCTAACACATCTGTATCTAATAAAGGGAAAGAAAATGATTTACAACTAGATAGAGGGTGACTTTGAGGCCTGCGGACGCCGGCAGGTATACCTTGAAGTCTCCGAATAAGGACTCAACTCACTGGTGCCTGGGTTGGTAAGTGGTACCTGGATCTGTACAAAAGGATGTGCAGAAGCGTAGCATGAGTACACTACAACGGTACCCAGTAAGTGCCAAGTTTAACCTCGGTAGAGTAGAGACGAGGTCAAGTCAAGGCACTACTGGAATATATAAGAAACTGAACAGGTATATAACAATGTAATAATGATAAACAATGGAAATGAAACAATAGAGAAATATACCACTAATAATTACACTAAATTAAGGCAAATAATGCATCACGGAATAAAACAAGGAATGATATGCTAAGAAAACAAAGAAACCAAAACACATGTGATATAATAGAAAGGTATCAATAAGAATCACTACCGAGGTACCGCCTCGTAGTCTCATATCACAAAATAATTCACAATCTTTACTTATATCACCACGGGAGCCTTGCATTTAGTTTTAAAAATCATTTTTCCCGAAATAACTTCTCACGTTTTAGCCCACCTTATCACAACGCGTGGCTTCAAGTAGTTCCCCTACTAGCAGCATGCATATGAAGCCCACCTTATCCCACCACATGCGTATCAATATCACAACGTATCACAAATCACATCTCAAGTGCGCAATATCACAACTTGCCAAAGAAATTAAAAGTAATAGTGCTTTTATAATAAATAGCCCAGGCTCAACCAAAATAACAACCGAAAGTGAATAACATAACAAGAATGATTTCCAAATGTGAAAACAGCTCATTGGTGCCAGGACTGATAGGAAGTACCTGGATCTGCACAAAGAGATCTGCAGAAGCATAGCATGAGTATACCACAATGGTAATAAATTAGTGCCAAGCCTAACCTTGGTAGAGTAGTGACGAGGTCAGGTCAAGGCCCTATTGGATATGATAAGAAACATGACGAAAGATTTAACAATATAATAATAATGACAAGGAAATGAAACAAGTAAGGAGTAATCCAAGAGTTAGCTACACAAAATAAAGACAAATAATACATCCCGGAAGGAAACAAAACAACCAAAGACAAGTACATCAAATAGACAAAGATCAACCAGGGTCACTACCGAGGTACCGCCTCGTAGTCCCAAATAACAAAAATAAATCACAATCTTTCCTTATATCACCGCGGGAGCCTTTATACTTAGTTTTGAAAATCATTTTCCCGAAATAGCATCCCGCGTTTTAGCCCACCTTATCACACCGCATGACTTTTAGTAGTTTCCCTACTACTCACGCGTATCAAGCGCACCTTATCTCACCGCATGCTTTTTAACCCCAAAACCTTATACCACCGCATGTGTATCAATATCACAACGTACCACAAATCGCACCTCAAGTGCCCAATATCTCAACTTACCAGAGAAACCAAATAATAACAAACATTTTACTGTAAAGGGCCCATGGCTCAACCACAAAGTACACAAGAGTCTCAACAAATAACAACCAGAATGAACAACTCAACAGAATGGTATTTCACAACTTAATACTTTGCCTCAATGTGAATCAAGACCTTTATATATCAATAATTAAGTAATGAATACGGAATAAAGGAAACACGGACTTCAACTAAATATGTGAAAATAGACTAAGAATGATGAACATGACATGGTAAGATAACACAATTAGGCATGAAAGGAATCTAAATAGCTAAAACTGGTGATTTTCATATTTAACCCGTGTACACACTTGTCACCTTGCTTACACGACTTCCACACATCACAATTATCACAAACAATACCAATCCTAAGGGGTAATTCCCTCACACAAGGTTAGACAAGTCACTTACCTCAAATCACGCTAAATCAATCCACCAATAGGCCTTTCCCTTGATTATCCAACTCCGAATGGCTCGAATCTAGCCAAAACAACTCCACACTAAAAATATAAATCACAGGAAACTAATTCAAACAATGAAATTACTATTTGCAAAGAATAAAAAGTCAACCCACAAGGTCAACTCTGGCCCGCGATTCAGAACCCGACCAAAATTACAAAAATCCGAACACCCATTTGATAACAAGTTCAACCATGCAAGAATTACTCAAATCCGGCCTTAAATCGCCTTTGAAATCCTCAAATTCTAGCCTAAGAAGTTTCTACTATTTTTTCCCAATTTTCCAACTCAAAAACCTAATTAGATGATGAAATTATCAATAGATTCACGTAAATGAACCAAAACCGAATTAGGAATGCTTAACCCAATAATCTCTCTGAACATCTCCCGAAAGTTTGCCTCATACCGAGCTCTCTAACTCCAAAAATGTGAAATATGAAATAAACCCTTGACTTTGAAATTTAAATCTGCTGCCCAATGATCCCTTCATTGCGAACGTGGAATGATCCTCGCGTTCGCGATGCACAAAAATACACACCTGCCATAATCCTCTTCGCGAACGCGAGTTTCCCCATATGAATGCTGTGGCCAAAACTCTCAAGCTTTGCAATCGCGAAGCTTCATTCGCGAACGAGTAGAACAACCATGTGAGGTCTCCCTAGCCTGCCTTTCCTCTTCGTGAACGCGGCTCCCTATCCATGATTGTAGTGCACAAAATCCTGATGCTTCGCGAACGCGTAGCCTTCTTCATGAACGAGAAGTTAAACCTCCAGCAATCCCTGAAGACTCTACGCGAACATGGGAACACCTTCGCGAACGCGTAGAAAGAAACCAGACTTGAGAAAAACCAGAACGTCAGCAATTTCCTTAAGGTTCCGAAATGCGCCGAACAAGGTCTGAATTACGCCCGAGGCCCGTGAGACCTCAACCAAATATACTAATAAGTACTAAAACACATAACGGACCTACTCGAGGCCAAAATCACATCAAACAACATCGATTCTACTAATCGCCACCCAAATTCGAGCCTATGAACTATGAACTTCCGAATTCCGAATTCGATGCCAATTCATACCAGACAACTCCGATTGACTTCAAATTTCGCACACAAGTCATAAATGACATTACGGACCTATTCCAACTTTCGGAATCGTGATCCGGCCCCGATATCAATAAAGTCAACTCCCGGTCAAACTTTCTTAACTTTCAAACCTTCAACTTTCCAACTTTCGCCAAAACTCGCCGAAATGACCTACGAACCTCCAAATCAACATCCATACACGCTCCTAAGTCCAAAATTACCATACGGAGCTATTGGAACCTTCAAAACCGCATTCCTGAGTCATCTACACAAAAGTCAAACTACGATCAACTCTTTCAACTTAAAGGTCCAACTTAGGGACTATGTGTCCCATTTCACTTCGAAACTTTCCCGAACCCAAAACCAAGCACACCTGCAAGTCACGTAACCAAATATAACATAGAGGAGGCAATAAATAGAGGATCATGGCTAATACACTCAAAACGACTGGCTGAGTTATTACATCCTCCCCATCTTAAAACAAACGTTCGTCCTCGAACGAGTGTAGAGACATACCTGAAGTGGTGAAAACATGAGGATAATGGCTACGAATATCATGCTCGGTCTACCAAGTCACCTCCTCGACTGGCTGACCCCTCCACTGAACCTTCACTGACACAATGTTCTTCGACCTCACATTTTGAACCTGCCTGTCCAAAATGGCCACTAGTTCCTCAACGTAAGAAAAATCCTTATCCAAATGGATTGAACTGAAATCCAACAGCCTAGCCTCACTCGACTCGAACCAACCTACCGGAGACCGACACCGCTTCCCATACAAAGTCGCAAACGGATCCATCTGAATGCTTGACTGATAGCTATTGTTCTAGGAAAACTCCGCAAGCGGCAAGAACTGATCCCAAGAATCCCCAAAATCCATCACACATGCACGAAGTGTATCCTCCAGTACCTGAAGAGTGCGCTCGGACTGTCCGTCCGTCTGAGGGTGAAATGATGTACTTAACTCAACTCGCGTGCCTAACTCTTACTGTACGGCCCTCCAGAACCGCGATGTAAACTGCGTAACCCTGTTAGAGATGATGGATACCGGAACGCCATGAAGTCTGACAGTCTCATGAAAATAAACTTAAGCCAGCTGCTTTGAAGAATAAGTTGTCACCACTGGAATGAAATTACCCGACTTGGTCAACCTATCTACAATCACCCAAACTGCTTCGATCTTTCTCTGAGTCCGTGGGAGCCCAACAACAAATCCATAGTAACCCGCTCCCATTTTCGTTCTGGAATCTCTAGCTTGTGAAGCAATCTACCTGGCTGCTGATGCTCATACATCACCTGCTGATAGTTTAGGCACCGAGCTACATATTCCACTATGTCCTTCTTCATCCTCCTCCACTAATAGTGATTTCTCAAGTCCTGATACATCTTGGTGGCACCCGGATAAATGGAGCACCGCGAACTGTGAGCCTCCTAAAGAATCAACTCACGCAAACCATATACATTGGGCACACATAGCCTGCCCTGCATCCGTAACACATCGTCATCCCCAATAGTGACTTCCTTGGCATCGCCGTGCTGAACCGTGTGCTTGAGGATAAGCAGATGGTGATTATCATATTGATACTCTCTGAAACAATCATAAAGAGAAGACCGGGAAACCACACAAGATAAAACTCGACTCCGCTCCGAAACATCCAATCTAACAAACTGGTTGGCCAAGTCCTGAACATCCAATGCTAATGGCCTCTCCGCAGCTGGTATATATGCTAAACTGCCCAAGCTCTCCGCCTTGCAACACAAGTCATCGGCCACCACATTGGCTTTTCTGGGATGGCATAGAATGGTGATATCATAATCGTTAAGAAACTCTAACCACCTCCGCTGCCGCAAGTTAAGATCCTTCTATTTGAATAGATGTTGTAGACTCTGGTGATAGGTATAGACCTCACAAGGGACACCATACATATAGTGCCGCCAAATCTTCAAGGCATGAATAATAGCTGCTAACTCAAGGTCGAGGACAGGATAGTTCTTCTTATGTACCTTCAGCTGTCTAGACACATAGGCAATCACCTTACGCCCTAAATCAACACCGAGCCGAGACCAATATGCGACACATCACAGCACACAGTATAAGACCCCGAACACGTAGGCAACACCAACACTGGGGTTGTAGTCAAAGTTGTCTTGAGCTTTTGAAAGATCTCCTCACACTCATCGGTCCACCTGAGCGGAGCACCCTACTGTGTCAATCTGGTCATAGATGAGGCAATAGATGAGAAACCCTCTACGAATCGACGGTAATACCCTACTAAACTAAGAAAACTCTGGATCTCAGTAGCTGAAGATGGTCTGGGCCAACTCTGCACTGCTTCAATCTTGTTCAAATCTACCTTGATCCCCTCACTCGACGCTACATGACCCAAAAATGCCACTGAATCAAGCCAGAATTCACACTTTGGAAATTTTGCATACAACTTCTTTTCACTCAAGGTCTGAAGCACGGTCCTCAGGTGCTGCTCATGATCCTCCTGGCTCTGGGAGTACACCATAATGTTGTCAATACACACAACGATGAATGAGTCAAGATAGGGTCGGAATACACTGTTCATCATATGCATGAATACTGTTGGGGCGTTGGTCAGCCCAAATGACATCACAAGGAACTCGTAATGACCATACCGAGTCTTGAAGGAAGTTTTTGGGATATCTGTCTCCCTAATCTTCAACTGATGATAGCCTGAATGCAAGTCAATCTTGGAAAACACTCTGGTACCCTGTAGCTGTTCAAATAGGTCATCAATGCGTGGCAATGGATACCTGTACTTCACTGTAACCTTGTTCCACTAGCGATAATCAATACACATGCGCATAGAACCATCCTTCTTTACAAACAAGAGTGGAGCACCCCAAGATGATACACTGAGCCGAATGAAACCCTTAGCAAACAACTCCTACAACTGCTCCTTTAACTCTTTCAATTCTAGTGGGGGCATATGATATGGTGGAATAGAAATGGGCTGAGTGCCCAGTAACGAATCACTACCAAAATTGATATCCCTGTCTGGTGGCATGCCCGAAAGATCCGCCATAAATACATATGGATAATCCGTTACTATCTGAACTGACTCAACGGTAGGAGTATCAACATTGACATCTCTCATATATGCTAGATACGTATCAAACCCCTTTCCAACCATGCGATGTGCCTTAGGGAAAGACACCACCCTGCTAGGAACATAATCTAATGTACCTCTCCACTCTAACCGAGCAACACCTGGCATAGCCAATGTCACCGTCTTGGCGTGACAATCAAGGATAACATGATAGAGCGACAACTAGTCCATGCCCAAAATAACATCAAAATCTACCATACTGAGAAATAATAGATCGGCTCTGGTCTCAAAACCACCAAAAATAGCTTAACACGATTGATACACACGGTCAACGACAAGGGAATCTCCCACAGGCGTGGAAACATAGATAGGGGAACTCAGAAAATCACGGAATATAACCAAATACAGAGCAAAATAAGATGATACATAGGAATAAGTGGATCCTGGATCAAATAAGACTGATGCATCTCTATGACAAACAGGTACAATACCTGTGATAATTGAGTCGGATGCAACTGCCTACGTCCTAGCAGGAAGCGAGGATAATATCTGGCATGCCTTCCCCTTTAGGGAGACCTTTACCTGCCTGACCTCCACCTCTAGATGGCTGGCAGGTGGAGTTGCAATTGGTGCGGTAACCATAGCCGAAGAAGCCTGAGGGTCATGTGGAATACGTGGGGCCTGAGTCGTCTGTGGAGGTGCACCCCTCCTGAGTCTGGGGCAGTACCTCACCATGTGACGAGTATCACCACACTCAAAATAAGCCCTCAGAGGACGTGATTGCTGGATCTGGCTCGGGCCTGATCGACTAGGCTGACCACTAAAAATATCCCGTACAGAAGGTGCACTAGAGGATGGCGGTGCACAATGGGAAACCTGGGGCTTGGGAGTGGCCGGAATAGCGCTGGAAGCTGGAAGTGCAGAATGAACAGGGCGGCTCACATAGCCCCTACCACGACAGGCTACAACTGGGGCACAGGCACCATTGTATGTGGCAAAATCTCGAGGCCTCTTGGCCTCCCTCTCCTCTCTCCCATGGGCTTATATTTCTTCCAATCTCCTAGAGATCTCCACTACCTACTGGTATGGGATGTTCATCTCCAACTCTCTGGCGATGTTGAATCTGATACCAGGGTTGTGCCGCTCGATAAACCGATGAACTCACTCTCTAATAGTAGCAACCAAGGCTGGTGCATTCCTAGACAAATCACTCAACCAGATTACATACTCTGATACTATCATAGAACCCTAGCGTAACTACTCAAACTCTGCGTGACATGTGTCGCTAAGACTCTAGGGAAAAACATCCTCAAGAACATCTCTGAGAACTGATCCTAGGTGAATGAAGCTGCCTTGGGCCGGGATACCCAACTCATACGCTCTCCACCACTGATAAGTCGTTCCCTTAAGCTGGAATATAGTGAAATAGACCCCACTCGACTCTACAATATCCATAGTATGGAGAATACAGTGTCACTCCTCAAGAAAACCCTAGGCATCATCTGACGCCAAACTGCTGAAAGTAGGAGGGTGGTAATTCTTGTACCTCTTGAGCCTAAGCTGCTCCCCTCAGAAGCTGCTTCCCTAACCTCGGGCTGAACTGGGGCGACCGACTGCACCCGTATGACCTCTAGGACCTTGTCAACATGGAACCGCTGCTCTGGGGCACGGGCGGCAGGATTTTGTGCTTCTTCTCCGGCCTAAGATTTGGCAGGAGCAAGTGGGATCAACCCTACCTAAGCTAAAGTGCAAAACATGCTCAAAACTGGGCAAGGGTCTCCTAAAGTGCTCGGGTAGTAACAGGCATCTCAGGTGCCTGCTCTCTAATTGGAGCTACTTGGTGGCTCCTCTGTAGCAGCTCATGCGAGTGCTCTGGCTGCACCACGTGGACGTCCCTGGCCTCTCACGTCTCTAGCAGAGGGCGCGGGTGTTTGATCATCAGATCCAGTTGTGCATGTCCTCACAATTAATGAGAGAATATAAAGACAAGGATTTAGAATTCTGAAGTCAACTAATTCGCACGATAAGCAATCAAAGAATTGAATTTTTTTTTCTAACAGTTCCATAGCCACCTGAAGATAAGTGCAAACGTCTCTGTACCGATTCACGGGATTCTACTAAAATTGATCGTAAATCATGACGCCTATGAACCTAGAGCTCTGATACCAACATGTCACGACCCCAGTTTCCCTCCATATGATGTCTTGATGGCACCTAGTCTTTAAGACTAGGCAGGCCTAACATTTATGTAGAGATCACCAAAATAATAATTTAAAGGCTCAAAATCCAACAACTAGAATAAGGAAAATCTCCACAACTGAGTATATACATATTTTCCCAAAACTCGGAGAAACACAAGCCACAATCTATATGCCAATATTAAAGCCATCCCTATACAAGTGTATCTAGTAAAAGAGGAAAATATAGAAATAGATAGAAGGTGACTCTGAGGCCTGCGGACGTGCAGGTGTACCTTGAAGTCTCCAAATGCGAACTCAGCTCACTGGTGCCGGGACTGATAGGAAGTACCTGGATCTGCACAAAAAGATTACAGAAGCATAGCATGAGTACAACACAACGATAACCAGTAAGTGACAAGCCTAACCTCGGTAGAGTAGTGACAAGGTCAGATCAAGGCCCTACTGAAAATAATAAGAAACATGACGAAAGATTTAACAATATAATAATAATGACAAGGAAATGAAACAAGTAAGGAGTAAACCAAGAGTTAGCTGAATAGAATCAAGGCAAATAATATATCAAGGAAAGAAACAAAACAACCAAAGATAAGTACAACAAATAGAGACATATCAACAAGGGTCACTACCGAGATACCGCCTTCTAGTCCCAAATCACAAGAATAAATCACAATCTTTCCTTATATCACAACGGGAGCCTGTAAACTTAGTTTTGAAAATCATTTTCCCCAAATAGCATCCCGCGTTTTAGCCCACCTTATCACACCGCATAAATTCTAGTAGTTCCCCTACTAGCCACGCATATCAAGCCCACCTTATCTCACCGCATGCGTTTCAACCCCAAAACCTTATACCACTGCATGTGAATATCACAATGTATCACAAATTGCACCTCAAGTGCCCAATATCACAATTTCTTAGAGAAACAAAACAATAACAAAAATTTCACTGTAAAGAGCCCATGGCTCAACCACAAAGTACACAAGAGTCTCAACAAATAACAACCGGAATGAACAACTCAGTAGAATTGTATTTCACAACTTAATACTTTGGCTCAATGTGAATTACAGCCTTCATATCTCAATACCAATTTCAACAACAAGTTATTCCACGATTTAACAACTTCAAGTAAATAGTTCAACAATTAAGTAATGAATACGGAATAAAGGAAACAAGAACTTCAACTAAACATGTAGGGCAATTAGCATGTAAGAGAATAAGACAAGTAAACATGTGAAAATAGACTATGAATGATGAATATGATATGTTAAGATAACTCAATTAGGCATGAAAGGAATCTCTAAAAACCGGTGATTTCCAAATTTAGCCCGTGTACACACTCGTCTCCTTGTGTACATGGCTTCCACACATAACAATTATAACAAACAACACCAATCCTAAGGGGTAATTCTCCCACACAAGGTTAGGCAAGTCACTTACCTCAGCTCAGGCTAAATCAATCCACTAGTAGGACTTTCCATGGATTATCCAACCCAAACGGCTCGAATATAGCCAAAACAACCTCATACTAAAAATATAAACTATAGAAAACTAATTCAAATAATGAAATTATGATCTTTGCAAAGAATTAAAAAGTCAACCCAAAAGGTCAACCCGGGGCCGCACCTCGGCACCCGACCAAAATTACAAAAATCCGAACACCTATTCAATAACGAGTTCAACCATATAAGAATTACTCAAATTCGACCTCAAACAGCCTTTCAAATCCTCAAATATCAGCCTAAGAAGGTTACCATTTTCCCCAAATTTTCCAACTCAAATCCCTAATTAGATGATGAAACTATCAATAGATTCACGTAAAGTAACCAAAATCGAGTTGGGAATTCTTAACCCAATAACCTCTTTGAGAATTTCCCGATGGTTCGCCTCACACCGCGCTCTCTGAGTCCAAAATGTGAAATATGAAATAAACCCTCGACTTTGAATCTTAAATCTGTTGCCCAGCGATTCCTTCATCATAAACGTGGATTGATCCTCACGTTCGCGATGCACAAAAATACACAGCTGCCAAAATCATCTTCGCGAATGCGAGATTCCCCACATGAAAACGATGGCCATAACTCTCAAGCTTTGCGATCTCGAAGCTTCACTCGAGAACGTGTAGAACAATCGTGTGAGGTCTACCCAGTCCACCTTTCCTCTTCGCGAGCGCGGCTCCCTGTCTGCGATCGCAGTGCACAAAATACTGACCCTTTGTGAATGTGTGGCCTTCTTCGGGAATGCGAAGGGTAAACCTCCAGCAATCCCTGAAGATTCTATGCGAACGCGGGAACACCTTCGCGAACGCGTAGAAGGAAACCAGACCTGAGAAAAACTAGAACTTCAACATTTTCCTTAAGGTTTCGAAATGCGTCGAACAAGGTCCGAATTACACCCGAGGCCCCCGGGACCTCAAACAAACATACAAACAATCCAAAAACATACAACGGACCTTCTCGAGGCCAAAAATCACATCAAACAACATCGATTCTACGAATCGCCACAGAGCTATTGGAACCGTCAAAACTCTATTTCGGAGTCGTCTACACAAAAGTCAAACTACGGTCAACTCTTTAAACTCAAAGCTCCAACTTAGCGACTATGTGTCCCATTTTGCTCCGAAACTTTCTCGAACCTGAAACCAAGCACCCCGGCAAGTCACGTAACCACAATATAATATAGAGGAGGCAATAAATAGGGGATCAGGGCTAATACACTCAAAACGACCGGTCGGGTTGTTACATTGCCTCAATGTGAATCACAACCTTTATAACTCAATACCAATTTCAACAATAAGATCTTCCAAGAATGACAACTTCAAGTAGGAACTCAATGGTTAAATAATGAATACAGAATAGAGAAAAAAATAACCTCAACTCAGTAGGTAAAGACAATTAACAAGTAAGAGATAAGACAAGTAAAGCATGGTAAGATAGGCTAACGATGATGAATATAACATATTAGGGTAACTCCATTAAAGGCATGAAACGGATCTACATAGCCAAAACCAGTCAATTACCATATTTAGCCTGTGTACACACTCGTCACCTTCCGTACACGGCTTTCACATATCACAATTAACACAAACCAACACCAATCCTATGGGGTAATTCTCCCACACAAAGTTAGGAAAGGTACTTACCTCAAAACATGCTAACTCAATCCATTAGTAAGCCTTTCCCTCGGTTATCCAACTCCGAACAACTCGAATCTAGCCAAAATAACTTAATACCATAAATATAAACTATAGGAAGCTATTTCGAATAATAAAGTCAACCCCGGGCCTGCGTATCGAAAGCCGACCAAAATTACAAAATCCGAACAAACATTCGATAACGAGTCCAACTATACAAGAATTACTCAAATCCGACTTCAAATTTCCTTTCAAATCTCCAAAATTTAGTCTAAGATGTTTTCACAATTTCCCCCCAAATTTTTTAACTCAAATCACTAATTAAATGATGCAAACAATAATGGATTCATGTAATATAGCCAAAACCGAGTTAGAATCTCTTACTCCGATGATTTCCTTAAAAGTCCCTCAAAATATCGCCACAAACCGAGCTCTCTAGGTCAAAGAATGAAAAATGAGACGAAACCCTCATTTTGAAATTTTAATACTGCTTTCTAGTCGTGCTCTATTGCGATCGCAGACAAAGACTCACGATCGTGTTAAACAATTCTCCCAGCTCAATAAAACACTCTTTGCGATCGCGTGAAGCCAGTCGCAAATGCGATGGCCAACTTCCTCCACCCACGCGACCACGTCCCAGGTCACGCGAACGCAATGCACAAGCATGCCTCAACCCCCAACCTCACCATCCTTATACACGAACGCGATATACCTCACGCGTTCGCGATGAACAAGCTCATCAAACTTTGCGATCGTGCCCTTACCTTCGTGAACGTGAAGAGAAAAATACCAGCAGTCCCTGAAGATTCTACACGATCGCGGAAGAACATTCACGAACGCGTAGAAGGAAACTAGAACAGAAAAACCAACAGCTTCAGCAATTTAATCAAGCCCAAAAATGATCTGATTTTATTCTGACTCACACCCGGGATCTGTGGGAGCCCGTCCGAATATACCAAAAAGTTCCATAACACATAACGAACGTACTCGAGGCCAAAAATCATATAAAAAAACATCAATTCTATGAATCAAAACCCAATTCAAGCCTATTAAAACTATGAACATCCGACTTCCAAACCTAATGTTGATTCATAAAGGCAACTCTCGGTCAAATTTCTCAACCTTCCAAATCTTCAACTTTTTAACTTTCGCCAATTCAAACCGAAATGACATACGGACCTCCAAATCAACATCCGTACATGCTCCTAAGTCCTAAATCACCATACAGAGCTATTGGAACCGTTAAAACTCTATTTCATAGTCGTCTACACAAAAGTCAAACTACGATTAACTCTTTCAGCATAAGCCTCCAAATTATGGACTATGTGTCCCATTTCACTACGAAACTCACCCGAACTAAAGCCAAACACCCCTGGCAAGTCACATAACCATGATACAACATACATGAGGAAGTAAATAGGGGATCGAGGCTACAATGCTCAATACGATCGGCTGAGTCATTACATCCTCCCCATCTGAAAACAAACGTTCATCCTCGAATGAGTATAAAGACATACCTGAAGTGGTGAAAAGATTAGGATAATGGTTGCACATATCATGCTCGGTCTCCTAGGTCGCCTCCTTGACTAGTTGACCTCTCCACTGCACCTTAACTAAAGCAATTCTCTTCGACCTCAACTTCGGGCCTACCTATCCAAAATGGCCACCAACTCCTCAACAAAAGACAATTCCTAGTCCAATGGGACTGAGCTTAAATATAATAAATGAGACGGAACACCGTGGTAATTCCAGAGTATCGCGCCCCTTTTCCTCTCGAAAGCGGGTTTCGACATGTGACATCTCTTTTAAATGGGTATTAAAAGAGAAGAGTCTCCACCTAAAGAATTGAAGGTGCGATAGGGCACCTATTTGCAAATAATTCTGTTTTAACTAGTCAACGTCACCAAAGATCAAGGCAAGGGTTCAAATTACCTCAAAGAGAAGGTGTTATGCACTCTTCGAGGTCCACAACTGTGGGTCCCACCGAAGTTTACGCTATGTGGGATTATGATATTATAATTATCCTAGGTGATCATATAAGTAAGGGACAACAAGGAATTTGAAGATTCTAATATGAAATAAACAAGTTTAAAGAAATTCGTACAAGAACTACACTATATAGATAATCTGTACAAGTCCTTTGAAGTTATAGAGTACAACTTAATTATTCTAAATTCAAGAGATGAGTTGCAAACAATAAACATATAAAGGAGGGGGGGTCCTACTTTTTTTTAGGAGTAGTGGGAGTAACAGTAGTTAAGTAATAGTCCTAGAGACTTAGAAGGGGAACGTGGAAGGGGATTTATATAGTAGTAGAAATTGAATGAACAAACAAGGAAATATAATCAATCAAACACAAATAAGGAAAGATAAGCATGAAAAAATCAATTCAGAATCAATTTAGGAAGCAAATCGGGTAAACCCTAGTTCAAGAAGGAGAACACAAATAGCCAAAAAATCCGACCCATATAGCCTGGTAGTGAGTATATCAGGTTATGAACATGAAGATAGTACAAAATCGTATTTGAACGAACACCCACTAACTCAACTTCCATAAATAATCGAGTACCAAATACTATAACGTTGAGGAAATGGTAAGAACCATCATGTGGTCAAAAAAGGAAAGGGAATGTGGAAGATATTTCATGTGATATCGGATTAGGTACTGGGGTTTCAATAGAGGCGGCTAGGGTTTAATGTGAGATTAGAGAGATGAGAGAATACAGAGGCTGCTATTTGGGGAGATTAGTCTCCAGGGTTAGGGGCGAGGGTTATAAAGAGAAGAGAAGGGTTGTTGTGGGCCGTTGATCATTTAAGATCAACGCTAGGATCAAAAGGGAAGCGGGCGTGTCGTGAGACGGGTCGCGACTGGGTTAGATGAAGAGGTTATTTTGTTTGAGCTGTTGAAGGGTTAAATAAAATAGGCCAAGTGCCTTGGGCCTGCTTTGGTCCAATAATTTGCCATGTACTGGGCTATAAATTAAATATACAAAATTTGTTAAAACTTATTTATAAAAAGTAATTGATAAATAATAAAAATATTATTTATGCAGTATCACATTTGAAAATAATAGCTTAACATTATAAAAATATAAAAATGCTGTTTTAGCCTAAATAATGTAATAAATATAATTATGTATAAAATATATGCTATTATTGCAAAAATTATGTAAATAGTTCAAAAATACAAATATAATTATATGAAATAAAGTAAAATATTATAAATCATACACGTGGGTGTAAATAATAAATTTTGATTATGATGTCATCACAAAATAATTTTAACGGATAATTAATAAATATTTGAACAATTTAAATGCAAGAAAATCAATTTTAAAGATTTAAAAATTATGAAAAATTATAGAAAGTATTTATATGACTATTGTAAATTGGGTAAATGAAAAATGATGTTTGAAAGTATATGGAATACTTTATAAAATATGAGGGCAAAATTGGGTATCAACAGCTGCCCCTCTTTACCCGGGAATGATAGAAGAGTTGTCGGGTAAAGAAAATGATGACCAATATTTTTCGAATGAACGAGGATGAGGTATTAAAAAATTGGGGCCGAACCCTGGTTCCAGAGTTGTCTTCATATCCATGGTATTACGGGAATCAGGCCGCATGTAGTTCCGGATCCAACGGCGAACGAAACCGATGGAGTTGGTATAAGGATGGTCATTTGTTTCGAAAAAGGATCTCTTGCATAGGATAGTGTCATGAGAAACGGTTTATTTTGCGTGGAGCTATGAATGCTAATTTGAATGTTATGGATATTCAAGATAAACATGCGATTATAGGACAAAGAGTAATCAATTGCCGGTCATCGGTTACACTGGAGATAATCAAAGGATGTGAACATTGTGAATGAAAATCGGAGGGAGAATTGCTCCCGTTTGTAGAACGGTTTCCTCCCGAGTTACCTGCTAAACTTAAAACATGATACTATTGAATATATAGGGTTATTGCAGAAATTAAAACATGATGCAATTCCTTTCGGACCATGAGAGTTGTCTTTCGACGATGAGGATGATGTCCTGGGCCATGGAGCATATGGTAAGGGGTTCGCAGGCCATGAAATAGTATCCTTGAGCCATGAGTATGGTGCCTTTGGACTATGATGCCTTTGAACAATGATATGTAGTTTCGAGAGATCATCAGGCCATGACATGATGTCTTCGGGCAATGAGGTCGATGCCTTCAGACTATGATGCATTCGGACAACGTGGCGATGTTCAGCCGATGAAATGCAAAGATGTAGTGATATCGATCGTTTGATAGAGGGAATAGGTGATGCTTATTTGTATGCGAGAACAAGACAAGGCAACGCTTTGCCTTGTATGTGATGAGGGTTGCTTAGGCCTATGAAGTGAAAGGCAACGTTTAGCCTTATGCAATAGTGGAGACAGTGCTTAGCCTTATACAAGTGTAATGGAGATAGTTCTTAGTCTCATCCAAAAAAGGCAGCGTTTAGCCTTATGCAATAATTGAGGCAATGCTTAGCCTCATGCAATGTAATGGAGACAAAGCTTAGTCTCATGCAAGAAAAGGCCGCGTTTAGCCTTATGCAATAGTAGAGGCAGTGCTTAGCCTCATGAAATGTAATGGAGACAGTGCTTAGTCTCATGCAAGGAAACGCAACGTTTAGCCTTATGCAATAGTGGAGGCAATGCTTAGCCTCATGTAGTGAATGAGGGAAATGCTTAGCCCTATGCAGACGAGGGCAATGTTTAGCCTTATACAATGTAATAAAGATCATGCTTAGTCTTATGTAAGGAAAGGCAGTGCTTAGCCTTATGCAACGATGAGGGCATTTCTTAGCCCTATGCAAATACTGAGGGCAATGCTTAGCCTTATGCGATAATGGAGGCAGTGTTTAGCCTCATGCAGAGAAAGGCGAAGATTAAATATAAGAAAGAAAGTGAATCTTAGCTTAACGCATTTGTACTGGGCGATATATGTCAGTTAAGCTAGTGGTCTTGTTGTATATTTGTGGACATGCTTGTCATGTCTGTTATGCCTAAATCCTAAGAAAAATCATGAGTTTTGGGGGAAAAGTTTGGTCCGTGCATTTGATTCATCATTTCGCCTTTGCTCCTTGTCTTGATGCCTTGCCCGAGTCACCCTGGGTAACATCTGGCTACTACAGAAAATGAAATTTTCGAAAATATGCATTTGTGATAAATCATTTGTGAAAAATGCAGTTGTTCAAAATATGTGGTGATGCATGAAACAAATAATTTTATGGAATCAAAGAATGTGACACGTTTCGAGACATTGCAACCTTCTCAACTCAAAATTTTGAGGACCCTCCTCAATATTCTGCCCCAATTTAAATACATATTTCCTGCAACATATTTCTTGGTGATCCTTGACAAAATTCGAAATCTTGCCCCGATTCCTGATCATGGAGGGGAATGAAGATTTTATTATGTTGTGACCAAACCCATAGGGCTTCCTACATATCCCTTCTTAAACGGGAATCAGTTCAAGCGTAGTTTAGGTTACATTAAAAGAAAGTGCAAACATAATCTTAAACATAATATCTCTTGACTGCATCCGAATTGATAGGTTTTGACCATATTTCTGCATCCATCTCGTCTGGTATAAGCACTCCTCCTGTCAGTACTCGGTGAACCATGCAAGGACCTTTTTAGTTAGGTGAGAATTTCCCTTTTGCCTTATCCTGATATGGGAAGATCTATGTTAACACCAATTGCCCCCGCGTGAATTTCCTCGATCTAATCTTTTTGTTGAAAGCCCTTGCCATTCTATTCTGGCAGAGTTGACCGTGGCACACTACGTTCATCCTCTTACCGTCAATGAGAGTCAGTTGCTCATACTGGCTCCGTATCCATTCTGCATTGCTAAGCTCGGCTTCCTGAATTATTCTCAGGGAAGCAATCTCTACCTCGGCAGGTCTAACAGCTTCAATACCATAGACCAGTAGATAGGGGGTTGCCCCAGTTGACATACAAATTGTGGTGCTGTACCCGAGCAAAGCAAATGGTAGTTTCTCATGCCATTGCTTGTAGTTGTCTACCATTTACCTTAATATCTTCTTGATGTTCTTGTTGGCGGCTGCCACGGCTCCATTCATATGTGGCATATATGCTGTAGAATTTCGGTGATTGATCTTGAGTGTTTCACACATGGCTTTCATCAGGTCATTGTTGAGATTGGCGAGCCGTTGTCAGTGATGATTGACTCAGGTACTCCAAATCGACAAATAATACAATCCCGAATGAAATCTGCTATGACCTTCTTAGTCACAGCTTTATAGGAAGCGAGTTCAACCCATTTTGTGAAGTAATCTATGGCAACAAAAATGAACCTGTGTCCGTTTGAAGCAGCGAGTTCAATTGGTCCGATGACATCCATGCATCTAGTAGAGAAGGTCTAGGGTGAACTCGTTATATTGAATTCGTTGGGTGGCACCCGTATCATATCAGTTTGTACCTGGCATTGGTGGCACTTCCGTACATACTTGATGCAATTTGTCTCCATTGTCATCCCCAAATACCCTGCCCTTAATATCTACTTGGCCGGAACAAACATGTTCATGTGAGATCCACAGGTTCCGGCGTGTATTTATTCGAGCAGTCTAGATGCCTCCCTGGTATCAACACATCGCAGCAATCCCAAATCAGGAGTCCTTCTATACAGAATTCCTCCTCTTTGAAAGAAGTGGCCTGGTCGGCCAATGTTCGAAGCGTGCACTTCTGAGTGTGTGTGGTATTTTATGGGTATTCTCTTTTCTCCAAATACTCCTTAATATCATGGAACCATGGATTTTCATCAAACTCTTCTTCAATATGAGCACAATAAGCTAACTACTTACAAATCTCTATCGGGATAGGAACGATGAAATTCTTGTCTGGATGTTGTATCATGGAAGACAAGGTAGCCAATGCATCTATGAACTCATTCTAAATCCTTAGAACATGTTTGAATTCTATCAACCTGAACCTCTTGATCAAATATTGCACACAATGCAAGTATGGCAATATTTTAGTGTTCTTGGTTGCCAATTCTCCTAATACTTGGTGTACCAATAGATCTGAATCTCCAGTTACCAGCTACGCCTGAACATTCATGTCGATGGCCAATCTTAGTCCTAATATGCAAGCCTCATATTCTGCCATATTGTTGGTGCATTGAAAATTGAGCTTTGCAGATACCGGATAATGTTGACCGATTTTAGATACTAAAACAGCTCTAATGCCCAATCACTTGAAGTTTTCTGCTCCGTTGAAAAACATCCTCCAACTATCATACGTACCGGAAATATCTTCACCCACAAATGACACTTCCTCTTTGGTAAAATACGTCTTCAATGGTTCATATTCTCCATCTATGGGATTCTCTGCCAGGTGATCGACAAATGCTTGCCCCTTGACTACTTTTTGAGTAACATAGATGATGTCGAACTCAATTAGCAATGTCTGCCACTTTTCTAACTTACCTATAGGTATGGGTTTCTGAATGATGTATTTCAGTGGATCCATCCTGGATATGATGTATGTAGTGTATGCACAGAAGTAGTGTCACAACTTCTTGGCTATCCATGTCAACGCACAACAGGTGCGTTCGAACAAAGAGTAACATGCCTCATAAGGTGTGAACTTCTTACTCAAATAGTATATCGCCTGCTATTTTCTCCTGGCTTCATTATGTTGCCCTAAGACGCAACCAAAGGCTCCATCCAACACGGACAGGTATAGCAGCAAAGGTCTTCCTAGCTCTGGCGGGACCAGCACTGGCGGCTTAGACAAGTAATCCTTGATTTTGTCGAAAGCTTTTTGGCATTCTTCGGTCCAGCTAGTCGCAACATTTTTCCTCAACATTTTGAAGATTGACTCATATATCACTTTTGATTTTACTATAAAACGGATAATATAATTGATGTGTCCCAGAAAGCTCATCATATCCTTTTTGTTCTTTGACAGCGGCAAGTCCTGAATAGCTTTGATTTTTGATGGGTCTAGCTCAATATCGCGGCGACTGATAATGAAGCCTAGAAACTTCCCTGCAAGGACTCCAAAAGTACATTTTGTAGGATTTAACTTGAGATTGTACTTTCGAAGTCGGTCAAAAAACTTCCTTAGGTCTGCTATGTGATCTGAACTCCTCTTTGACTTAATGATAACGTTATCCACGCACACTTCTATTTCCTTGTGTATCATGTCATGGAAAAGAGTCGTCAAGCACCCCCAGCATTTTTCAAACCAAATGGCATCATTTTGTAACAATATATCCCCATGGCGTGATGAAGGCTATCTTTTCATCGTCCTCTTCATCCATCCAGATCTGGTGGTATCCTATGAAGCAATCCACAAAGGATTGGAGTTCATGCTTGGCATAGTTTCGATCAGTATATGTATGTTGGGCAATGGGAAATCATACTTAGGACTAGCTCTGTTCAGATCTCGATAATCAACGCACACTCTGACTTCTCCATCCTTCTTTGGAACCGGCACAATGTTGGCTAGCCAGATTGGGTACTCGACCACTCGAAAGAACTTGGCTTTGATTTGCTTGGTAACCTCTTCCTTTATCTTTAGACTCATATCTGGCTTGAATTTCCTGAGCAAAGCTTTACCTATGGACACATGGGTTGGTAGGTAGCTTGTGAGCTACTATAGATGTGCTTAACCCAGTCATGTCTCCGTAGGACCATGAAAAAATATCCTCATATTACTTTAGGAATCTGATGTACCTTCCTTATCTAATGGCGATAGAAGAATGCTAATACATGTTTTTTTGACTATTTCAGAATCATCTAAGTTGAGTGCCTCAGTTTCTTCCAAATTGGACTTTGGTTTGTTCTCAAAACTCTCTACCTCTTTGAAAATTTCCTCAGGTATCATATCATCTTCCAAATCATCCAAATCACTTTCCTTATGTTGCATTGTCTCATTAAATATCACAGTCGTAGGATCATCAAGATATGTAATAATTACGCTGAAAAGAATGTAGAAAGATAAGAATAAATAAATGAAAAGTAATAATGCATTAATAAAACTTAAAATTGTCAACAAGTATGACTCGATGGCTCGAGTAATTATTTCAAAACAAAACACTGAAAATGTCTTAAATGCCCAAAAACAATTTTAAAATAAATCATGTTAATTCTGCCAAGGCTACCTAGGTACTCGACGAGCCCTGGATGGTGCAGCAGTCTAGTTCTTGAGAACAACTCCTTCTCCTACTGTCTGAATGGTAAGGTCTTCCTCCTCCTCCTCTAAAATTGCACTCTACTCCATATCTTCCTCATCCAGAAACAGCTTCCTCATACCAGCCAAAACCTCATCTTCCTCGGATCTCCAAATCACATCAGTCTGGCGGAATGTCTGGTGCAGCGGTAGTATGGGTTTGTTCCAATGGATAGTAAGAGCCATGCTATGGCAGTGTCCAATCCTAATATTCTTGCATGGTATATTCATACCCGAGACCAAAGGTTGTGCCATGATATTGTGGTTGTATTGTTTCCCTGATCCCTTGAAGTTTTGGGCCAAGACCCTTGCCTGGTTCATACCTCAACCACATCATTATGCTCTCTATCTTATTGCTCCATCATCGACCTTTCTCAGTTGCGTTTACTCACTCAATGTGGTGGTATGTTTCTCCTCCCAAATTCCTCTTGTTCTCGATAACTGGCACAGTCTGGTTGGTGTAGATATGGTTGCTTCTATCTCCATGAATAATCACCTCTTGATGATTCCACTCGAACTTCACGGCCTGGTGCATAGTAGATAGGGCCTGCCCCAGCTGCATCCATGGTCGTCCTAATAACAAGTTGTAGGTGGCATATATATCTAGCACTTGGAATTCAATGTCGAACTAGGTCTGGCCCACCTACATATCAAGGTTGATTTCTTCGAAATTAGCTCTCTGAGATCCATAGAATGCCTACACATTCATGCTTCATATTCGTATCTTATGCAATCCTTTACCTAGTCTTTTCAGAGTAGTCAGCGGGCATATGTTCAGGCTCGAACCCCCATCTTTCAGAACCCTGGCAATGAACTTGTCTTCAAATTGCACAGTGATGTGCAACGCTTTGTTGTGACGCAACCCTTCTGGTAGTAGCTCGTCTTCGTGAAAAGTAATCTTGTGACTCTCTGGTACCTGCCCTGCCATATTTTCCATCTCTCCACTGGTGATATCGGTGGGCACATAACCTTCACTTAATACCTTCATCAAGGCATTCGTGTGCGCATCTGAATTTTTCAACAGCGACAAGATGGATATTTGGGTGGGAGTGTTATTCAGGTGATCAACAACAGAGTATTCCCTTTCATGTACCTTCCTCCAAAGATCATCAGTGCATGTCTCCATGACATGTGCTTAGATTGTGTCTTTTTTCTTGTTCCTCCAAGATTCTTAAGGGTATAAATGCTGCCAGTTCTGGTCATTCCTTGCGCAACACCTATCTCTTCCATCTTGGCTTTTCCTTTTCTTATCTGCTAGGAAACTGGAGAAGGGGATTGGAGAGATAGGGTCTACACCAATATTGTTACAGTTGGCATATCAAATGACTTTAAAACCCGAGGGGATAGTGGAAGATGTGTTAGTTCGGGTGAACAAGTTCATATTTCCTGTGGATTGTATAGTGTTGAATATGGAGGAAAACAACGAGGTCCCCCTCATCTTAGGAAGACAATTCTTAGCAAAGGGCAGAGCGATATTAGATATACATGAGAGAAAACTCATGCTTAAAGTGGGTGAGGAAACAGTGACTTTCAAGATGGATATAGAAAAGGGGGTACAAAAGGATAAACCAGTTGCGCGTATTTCGTGGAAAGTAAAGGGCTCGAAAGAGAAGGATGAGGTGAGCGAGAAAGATAAGTGTGGGATGTATCCAAAGAAGGCCGAGAAGAAGCTGTCCATATGGATGTGTGCATTAGTTCGGGCGTGAGGAATTGAACTCGATTGCGACTCAGACCCCGACTAGATATTCAGGGAAGTTTCCTTTACCTTATGCTTTTCACTTGGGTGTCATGGGGACATGACACAACTTAAAGTGTGGGGTGGGAGATATTTGTATTTATGTTTGTATATGTGTTTCTTATTGTTAGTTGTAGTAGTTAGAGATAGAAAAACAATTAAAATTTTTTATTTTTCCCGACGATGGATATCATCGACAGGTTTCTTGAGTGATTTAAGTCAAAGTAAAAAGGTAAAAAGATTTTCTTTTGCAGGTAGTGTAATAATTCCCCCTTGGTTTTTCTTTGTGTCGTGGTTCTTTTCCAAGTGTTTTGTTTGAACCGGGTGTAGTTAGTTTTTATTTTTTTTAGGAGTAGGAAACCTTATGTTGTGATTTGAAATGAAGGCAATATCTCTTGACTTTATTATATCTTGAGAATATTAAGTTTTTTAGTTGTGACGCTTAGGCGTAGTTTTTGACTCTTGTATAAGTACCCTAAATTGTATGATCTTAACTTTGCTTAACTGCTTTGACTAGAGTATCTTGATAGACCTATCCTGAGTGAGTTATGTGCCATGTGTGAGTGAGGTTTTATGTATTCTGTGCATTGCATTTGATGTCTAGAACTTTTCCCGTGTGTTTGCAAAGTGATATAGTAGTTTATTCAGTCTTGGAAGTGATATAGGCATTTCTTTGTTGAGTTAGTTATATGTTTTTGCCCACCTAATTGTTATGTATCTTAGTTATCCCAGTTGAGTTTGTAATCCTATTTCCTTGGAAACCACATTACAAGCCCTAACCATTTGTTTGAATTGACAATCTATTTGAACCTTATACCTCTCGTGAGTACTTGAATTTGTTATGAACTTTGTAAAGGTTAAAGTGTGGGGTGGTTGGTTTGGCTTTTGAGTGGAACTATTGAAATAAGGAGAAAAGTGCAATGTTTTGAAAAAGTAAGAGCCACTTGAATTGAAAAGAAAGAAAGAAATAAGTGCATGATTGTGAAATATATTCCCTGATAGTGGACTCTTGATGTAATTGTGCTTAAAGAAGTAGGGAGTTAATGTATATTGATGTGAAGGTTGAGTTATGGTTTGACGTAGATGTGGGGTTTTGAATGGTTAATTTTATGTATTAAAATGCTTAGGGAGGTGTAGTCACTCTTATATCCAAATGTATCCTACCCATCCCGTAGCCTACATTACAACCAATAAAAGTCCTACTTGATCCTTGACTGAATGAGCTCAATTAGTAGAGTAGTACACTACGGGCAAGCCTATGGTACGTCTTTTGTGGAATATGAATGTTATATCTAAGAGTGATTGAATTCTTTATATTGTGAGTTCCTAATTGTTAGTAATTTTCATTGTGTGTAGAAATACTCTCTATTATTATGTGAGGGCATTTGATTCATGAAGAAAAGGTAATGTCGTTGACCTCTGTGTTAGAATAAGTGAGCGAGTTGTGAAAAATGTGTGTTGCTTTTGAGTCAAAGGCGAGGATGTTACGGTATTGTGAGTTGTTTAAAAAGGCCGTGTCTATAATCTCGAGTTGTGTGGTGTTGACGGTAGACTATAATCTCGTGTTTTAGTAGCTTATTGCACTCTAATTCACTACACTTTATTTGTATTTGAGCTTTAATTGGTAGTGTTTTGCACTTATTGTGTGTTTTATGCCTTGTAGGAGTGATTCTGTGGAGCTAATTTGCGCTATTTGGAGTTTTGAAGTCTAAGTAAAGGCCCAAGGGATTAAGATGAGATCGTATTCGTGGGTCAAGGACCAAGTGTGGACATCAAAAATAGAAGTTTGAACCGTACTCTAAGAAAACTCCACAACCGTGGCACGTGGTGCGCTGCGGCTGTATAAAACTTGTTGTCTGACAGATGTTGAGTTCTCTGGGTTTCCCCACTAATGCCCCGCATGGCATGTCACCCCATGCGGCGCGCCTGTGCAATTTTTACAGAGTTAAAATCGTATTTCAGCTGGGAAAGAATGGTTTTGTCTGGGCCCAACCCAACTTGGTATAAATACATGAAAAAATATTATTTTCTGGACTTTTCTTTGACATACTTTATACCTAAGGAAGCTAAGGAGGAGTTGGAGGAGCAAAAGCACGAGGATTTCATCATTCCTTCCTCACTCAAGACTCGAGCTTGGATCGAATTTATGTTTTCCTATACTCTAATTTTATTTGTGATGACTTACTCCATATCTATGGAGTAGTTCTCTTTAGGGTTTATGGATTTGGTGTATTGATGATTTTTTGTGGATTATAACTCTAGTTTTTTGGATTGAAGCGATTTTGGATGATTTTATTGTTGCATCTATATTCACTAGTTCATGTAATCGAGAGAGGCATAACTTGTAATATCTTTGCATTATATTGGGTGTTGAGTTCATTAATTCTACTTAGTAATAGAAAAAGGCTAGTTGAATTATTGATTAAACCTAGTTAGGAGAATAATAGAGAGAGGTTCTCCTAAAGACTAACCACTACGCATTCTTGCATATCTTCACGTGCTTAAATTGGTTCATCTCGCGAGGTTGACACTTAATCGAGAGAGGGGTTTTTGCTGAATGTGTGAACTAATAATTGAGTGAATTCAAGAGACTCACTTAAATATTAGAAGTGAATTATCTAGAGTTAGATACCAAATAATTATCTTGCACCTATATTATCAAAACCCCATCTACTCCCATTGATAACCTTCTTTGCTTATTCCTTGTTTCGATCTTCATTAGTCAATAGCTTTAGAATCTTAGTTAATATTAGTTAGAAATTTTATAAATCTCAACTGTTGATCATCTTGGATAGCAACCAAGCTAGAAACTACGAGAACACCATTTAAATCTAATCCATGTGGATACGATATTATACTATACTATATTTGATTAGCGAATATAATTTAGGTGTCTGTTTTGAGCTTGTCAATATGCACCTTAGGATCACCTGTGCCATCAAACATCTAGAACTTAGGAGGTATGTAACCCTCTGGCAATTCTACATCTGGCTGGATACACAAGTTTTTGTAGTTCAACCCTTCAATAACCTTCCCGCCTTCAACAGTCTGGACTCTCCCTGTCAGTTTCTTGAGTTCCTCTGCCATGTTTCGATGAGCATGTCATTCTCGGTCGGTTCAGGTATGTATAGGGTTTGTTGCGGGGTATGGGATAAGATTTCCACGTACATCGGGTTTGCTTGGTGTGTTCCTGGAACTTGGGTATATGATTGATCATTGATCGAAGTTTGAGGGGGATCGGGAGTGAGTTATGGTGCATTTTGAGGGGTGTGATAAGTGGTTATTTGTGGATACTGGGTTTGATGATGGTGGTGGTGTTGATGGGTTTGCACTGGTGGTGGGTTAAGGTTTTGAGGAGGTGCGGGATTGTGATACTGGTGCGTTGCGGGAGGATTTAGTGGAGCTATAGGTGGTGGATTTTGGGCTTGGGTTTTCTACGGTGGTGTTTGGTTCTTGGTGGTGGTGTTCTGATGGTTAATGTCAGGAACATTTAGAGTAAGGGATAGGTTTGCGAGATTTCAGACCTGCTAAAGCTCACCTTGTAGCTCCAAGATTTACTATTCCAACCGTAGGACCAACTAGTCATGTCCTGGCATACTTCTTTCGTCCGAGGTTTCAACATTTTTTGCCATGGTAGCATGGTCTTTTCGATTACCACTTAAATGATCCATCTGCCCTTTGCCATTGACTTTGCCTTTTGGGTCGCTAGGTGGAGGAGGAGGTGGAGGACCTCTGGATCTGGTGTGGTATGTTGATGATGCCAGAATGCACGAACCAACCTTTGGGAATGGGAGTAATCAAAAGAAATAAAAACAAAAGGTAGCCAAGCCAGTAAGACGAAGTAAAATAATATTTGCAATATTTAAGCAGGTATCACATAAGGTCATGCAATAATACGCGTCCTAATTTGTGGAACTCATTGTGCCTGAGGTAGGCCTAAGCGCCACATAGACTTGGAGAAAATTCATGTCAACGTTGCCTCATTCCACTAATGTGAAAATAAGCGAAATCAATCTTTCACTAAATCAAAATAATAATTATAAAGTCACTAATGACATTAAGCCTTATTACATCGAAATCTAACAAAATCTAATCAAGAAAGAAGTAAAGAACATTATCTCCTAGTCTACTTGGTCCTAGAAGGACCTTATCCATTTTTGGCTCTTTTGACTCCATCAATCACATTTCCCAAATCGCGCATGTCAAGTAGCAAGTAATCCATTTCCAGCTTCCCTCCTTCATCTTAGTCCACGCCTTGACAATCCCAAAATCTCTTTCTCATATTTCCCTCTAGCTCCATCAATCCTTGCTCTAGATGCTCCAACCTCTTTGTCGACTTATTTGCTATCTCCTTCCATTCCGTGATCGCCTCCATATCCACCTTATGCTATTCCAAATGCTTAGCTTTAGATTTGAACACCCTTTTACGTAGCCTCTTGTACTTCACCTGTGCCTCAGCCACCTCATCTCTGATCCTATCTTTCAGATTGACCCCTGGTTTGATGTCCCCGACTATGTCGTCTTCCAACCATGAGAGATAGTAGTACATGTGACCGGAGTGATACATGTTTGGTTCAATAGTCTCTCCCTCCACGATGATCTTTTGGTTCCACATGTGTTGGGCTTCAAACTTGAATGGGATGACATATCCTTCGAAATCTGCTCTACATTGAACCATGATAGAAACTCGAGGTATGACTTATCTCCTCCCAGCTTGCCTCATTACCCTTATAGGAGCGTAAGGGTAGATGCCTCACAGCCCGATCAGTACTAAGTGTGTGGTTCCTTTGGACCTGATGATGAACTTACTACTAGAAAACCATTCAAACATCCAATGCACTTGCTCGTCTGTCAGATTGCTAAAGAAACGCACCCAGCCTACACTATTTCCAGGCTTTGAAAACCTTTCTGGAATGAATGTCATCTTCTTTGGATGATGGCTAGCTATGTAGTCATTCAACGGCCCTCGTAAAAGATCCTGGCAATAATCACCCCTCCGAAAGTGTTTTAGCAGCCATACTTGTAGCAAAAGGTTACAACCCTCGAAGTGTCCGAACCCATGCTTGCACCGATCAAGAGTGCGGTACATCTCAGCTAAGATCATCGGGATGATAGTGCATTTCTGCCACTCGATACCATCCATTAAGGTCCTGGCAACCATGGCTAAGCGAGTATGAATTTTTTCCCTTGCATTGGAAAGATCAACAAACCCAAGAAACATGATAGCTCCTCATGATCAAAGCGATATGATTTTCTATGCCCATAACGCTCATAGAGAAATTGAAAGGGGATATATGATTTCTTCAGGCAGACCAGTTCATCGTTCTTCTTAAAACCAAGCATTTTCAGAAAACGCGTAAGGTGCAATTTTCCGGCACCAACAGTCCTAGACTATCCCATGGTAATGATCGTAGGCTATAATCTCGTATTTTAGTCGCTTATTGCATTCTAATTTACTGCACTTTAATTGAGTTTGAGCTTTAAATGCTAGTGTTTGTACTAATTGTTTGTTTTATGCTTTGTAGGAGGATTCTAAGATATGTAGATGTTACAGAATGAATTTGAGTGATTTGGAGCTTTGACGTCTGAGTAAAAGCCCAAGAAGTTAAGTCGGGATCGCGTTCTAGGGTCAAAAACTACGTCTGGATTTCCAAAAGTGAGGAAAATTCCGTACGCATCCCAAAACATAGTGGCTGCCTCACTTAGTCCCCTATTAGGTTGAATTTTCATCAAAGATGGTAGGTTACCCAATACTCTCCCTCACATGGTTTCTATCACAAGGTGCAAGCTCGTTCCACTAGTCAATTAGCAGAGGCGGGATATTCTGGACCATATCAAACTTGGGGATTTCGTGCTTTATTTTCTGCAAACAATAAAAGTTATCCCTTCCCCCTCCATATTCAACTATTTGCACAATAATGGTCAACATGTTGGCACATTTTCTCCAAGTAATGCACATAATATGATGATGTATTTTGGGATTATGGAAATCCCGTTGGACTTTGGACAAGGTTCATCTAAGCCGGTTGATTCGTCAATGACGTCTCAATCCATATTAGGTTTAGCATGATGGATGTACATTTCAAATCAGAGTGTGTTTTCTAGAAGGGTCTAGAATTGTACTCTCAAGTGGACAACTTGAGAAGGGAAAGGTACGGGACCGTCGACTGCACCGCTGATCGACTAGTCTACTACTAATAAGCCTTTCCGGTTTAAAAGGGTATTATTTAAGAAAGTGCGAACACATCAAGCGCCACTACGTTAATAATAAGCACGAGTGGAGTATGATGTTGAAAGCATGCTTTATGCGAAAATATTAACACGTTGCCAGATATTTGCATGATTAAATTGCGTAAAAACAGTAAATAATATGAACAAGAGAAAGAAAATACTAAAGGAAACACAAAAGAGAGAAGTTAGTTTAACTCATGAAAATGTGCGAGAATGTAATTAAATGAATCAAATAGGGGGATAGGGACGGGAGAAACATGATATAACAAATTTAAACAAGATGAAGGAAACAGAGAGGGGGTGTTCATGTCATAGCAGTTTAAGCAAACAAAAGAAATCGAGGGAAGATGTGCATGTCATAGTGGTTTAAGCAAGTAAGGGAAATAGGGAGGGGATGTATATGTCATAGCAATTTAAACAAATAAAGGAAAATAAGGGAAGGGATGTACATGTCATCGAATAATCTACATAAGTCAACTTTATTATGGTAAGAGCCTAAGTATATCCCCAGCAGCGTCGCCATGCTGTTGCGCCTAAAGGTTTTGAGGCGCGTTAGGGCACCTATTTGCAAATATCTCTGTTTTAACTAGTCAACGTCACCAAAGATCTGGTGTGGGCTCAAATTACCTCAAAGAGAAGGTGTTAGGCCCTTGTCAAGGTCCACAACTATGGGATTATCGGATTATAATTATCCTAGGTGATCATATAAGTGAGGGACGACAAGGAATTTGAAGATTCGATTATGAAATAAAGCAATGTAAACAAATTCATACAAGAACTAAAATATGTAGATAATCAGTACAAGTCCTTGGAAGTTACACAGTACAACTTAATTATTCTAAATTCAAGAGACGAGGTGTGAATAATAAACATATAAAGGAGGGGGTGATATATGTTTTTAGCCTAAAGGATCACCCCGTGTAACATAAATAATGCTTTGCAACTCCCTTAGGGTAGGGGGTTACACATATTATTCAGCGGGCATCGACTATCATCTCATACTACCCAATTACTATGTTAAAGTTGTTTACTTAAAGTGCTCTAATTCGATTCCAGATCATGTCCTATGCATGCGCTACCCATCCCATTCTTATGGTCCATGAGGCTTTGGACCTACTATTTGGGTGGTTCTAGACTTTACTTAGGATGCCCAAAATGATAAAAGCCAGGTGCATATTCAAAACAAGTAGGACTTTACATATAGACAATAAAATGCTCAAGTTAGCCTCCACATATAAACAACAAATGCACGCGGGCAGATTAGGCAGTAGACAATTTCAGAGTTAAGACGCATTAGAGTTGTTAAGTCCTATAGGCATGGTTTTTATATGATTCTGATTTCAAATGTCGTACAAGTACTGCTGATATTTTTAGACTAAGGAATCTGCAGGTTATAGGTATTACAGACCCTATAGTATTGATCTCTAACTTGTTTGCGCAATGAGGCAGTAGAACAGGTCAAAAACTCAGAATTACCAGCGTTGATTTTATAAACAGGCTTTCTAGGCGGATGATAGTATCCTATAGGCAAGATTTCTAGTAGTTGGCATTTGAACTTGAATTTATCATACGTATCTCTATAGGCATGTCATCTAGATCAGGCAGTATAATGAAAGCAACAAAAGTAATTGATTAATTAATTAAAATCCTATAGTCATGATATCTAGATGAGCATTAGGGAAGGCATGTGTTACTGCATCCTATAGGCATGTTGTCTAATAATTAAACAAGTAGTTTGATTCCTATAGACATGCTGTCTAAGAGCGCTCAATAGTAGACATGGAAACAAGTACAATATTTACTCAAACTAACATGCTTTGGATAGTGTACGAGTATTAGACAAGTTAAGTGAAGTGTGTGATTTTCTATAGGCACAATTTCAATGTGTAGCACATCAAGCAAACAACAAACAAGTCAATTAAATCCTATAGACTGGTTTTTACCCGTTTATGCGAGAATTAGGATACCCAACCCCTTTTTTCCACTAATTTTTCCATCATTCGTTATTACAGATTATTATAGGTCTAAATAGGATAATAAAACAATTTCTAACTTAATAGGACGACTATAGGCCCAAATACAGGATACTCAGGGCTGCTTCTGGGCCTTCAACTAACCCTAGAACCTTAGGTGACGAATAGGCCCACACTCTAGGTGGTTATTAATATGCTTCAATTCTAAGTACCAAACTGGCCCAACAGCTAGGCCCAAACCATAAGACAATTATCTTGCTTACCTATAGAATACTAAATAGCCATAACAACACAAGTGACAAGCTAGGTACTAAGCCAGCCAAACAAACTTCAAGACTTATGAATTTTATCCCTTAACACTATAGCTAATAGAGAGCATGGATTTCCAAACAAAGACACACAAATAAGGTTACACAAAATCCTTTACAGGCACGTATGGCATAGATAGAAACAAGTTCCCAATGATAGGTTTGAACATCATAGGACAACAAAAGCATAAGTTTAAAGTAGGCATGATTCCAAACCAATCTCAATAGGACTTTAGACATAGGAGTCCTAACATGGAAGCCCAAAATCCATAATCATAACTAACAAAGAGTGAAACAACTTCACAAGAAAGCTTTGGCAGGAGAGCCTAATGATCACAACTAACTTGCATAACTTAACATGTGAAATGTTCAGGCAAATACCAGTCACAACACAAGGGTTCTAAATCCAACGTGTAAGCATTCATGGAAAATAAGAATAAGCTAACTTCCAGATTAATAAGGCAAACATGCATCACATGAAGAGGGCCAGGACTTATTCTAATTGACATAAGGAGAATAGACTAGACATATATTGGAATTTCACCCTAGGAGTCTTAACCAATTAGTGAGCATACGACATCACAAAAAAGAAACTATTCTTGCCTGGGAATTGTAATAATACTGGCATACAGAATTCATATAATCACAGGTTGATTTCAGGGAAGTAGCAGGTTGTACATGAAATACTTAGCAAAAAAACATTCAAATAAATTCTGGCATGCATTAGCTCCCTAGGAGAATCTAAGTCATGGATTCATGATAGGAAACAGAACTTTATACTTAAACATGAAGGTTAGCAATCAATTAGGTTGAAGACTTATAGTGGGCATGCATTTAGTCTAGTAATGTCATGAAAATGTATTAGGCTAAGCATTTAGACAATGTCACTACGTGATTTGCAGACAAACAACAAACTATGCATACAAGATTCAATAGAGAGACATTTAGGCAATTTTGAGCAAGAACCTAGTTTCTTACAGTTTCAATACAAGAAATCAATACAAGGTGCAATCGACGTCAATCAGGTAGGCATCATGATTTAACTTAGATAGCCATACATGAGCTAAAATTTGGAGTTGAATAGAATTGAAGCTAGTGGAACTACAGAGTAGTACCAAAACAAGCCGAATTGTATACGAAGTGGCATAATATTGAAATTAACTCAAGAAAATTCAAGTAGCACTAGTGCACATGACATAAACACAAATAGAAGAAAGTAGAATTGCGAGAGTAAAGAGTACTAACCAGTTGCAAACAAAGAAATAAATAATAAGAAACTCAATCTCAGGAATTGCAGCGATTACAGGAGAATAATGAAACCCCAAATCTCCAATGCTTCAGAGTTCACAAGAGCCTCGAAGTGGGCTCTAAGCAGTGCTTGCACTGGAGGAGGCTAATGAACAGATTCCAGTGGCATTGGCTTTCAGCCGGCCAAAATCAAAGTCTCAAAATAGTATAGAATGAGTGAGAGAATAGTGAGAGTAATAGTAGTTAAGTAATAGTCATTGGGACTTAGAAGGGGAACGGGGAAGGGGTGTATATAATAGTAGAAATTGAACGAACAAACAAGGAAATATAATTAATCAAACACAAATAAGGAAAGAGAAGCATGCAAAAATCAATTAGGAGAAAAATCGTGTAACCATAGTTCAAGAAGGAAAACACAAATAACCAAAGAAACTCAATAAATCAGACTCATATAGCCTCGTAGTGAGTGTATCAAGTTAAGAACATGAAGATAGTACAGAATCAGAGTTGAACGAACACCCACTGGCTCAACTTCAATAAATAATCGAGTACCAAATACTATAACGTTGAGGAAATGGCAAGAACCATCGTGTGTGCAAAAAGGTAAAAGGGAATATGGAAGATTTTCCACATGGAAGATTTTCCATGTTATATCGGATTACAGGCTGGGTTTTGAATGGAGGCAGCTAGGGTTTAGTGTGAGAGTGGAGAGATGAGAAAATACAGAGGTGGCTAGGATGGGAGATAAGTTCTCTACGGTTTGGGGCGAGGGTTATAAAGAGAGAAGAAGGGTTGTTGTGGGCCGTTGATCATATAAGATCAACAACCAAGATAAAAAAGAAAGTGGGGCAGGTCGGGAGATGGGTCGCGACCGGGTTAGATGAAGAGTTCATTTGGTTTGGGATGCTGAAAGGTTAAATGGAATGGGCCAAGTTCCTTGGGCCTACTTTGGTTCGATAATTAGGCCTGTATTGGGCCATAAATTAAATACACAAAAATTGTTAAAAATAATTTATAAAAAGTAATTGGTAAATAATAAAAATATCTTTTATGCTGTAAAACATTTGAAAATAATAGCTTAACATTATAAAAAATATAAAAATGTTATATTAACCTAAATAATGTAATAAATATAATTATGTATAGAATATAGGCTATTATTAAAAAGATTATGTAAATAGTTCAAAAATACAAATGTAATTATATGAAATGAAGTAAAATATTATAAAATATACATGTGGGTTTAAATAATAAATTTGGATGATTAAGTCATCAAAATAAAATTGAAAGGATAATTAATAAATATTTAAACAATTTAAATGCAAGAAAATCAATTTTAAAGCTATAAACATTATGAAAAATTAAAGAAATTACTTATACGACTCTTGTAAATTGGGTTATAATGCAAAATAATATTTTGAAAGTATATGGAATACTTTATAAAATATGAAGGCAAAATTAGGTATCAACACGGAGCATAGAAAAATGGAATACTGGATGAGCTGCAGTTAGACTAGGTGGCAGTGCAAACCTGTAGGCCACCTCTCCAATCCTCTCAAGAATCTCAAAAGGTCTGATATACCTAGGGCTTAACTTTCCCTTCTTTCTGAACCTCATAACTCCCTTCATGGGTGAAACCCGGAGCAAGACCCACTCCCCAACCATGAATACAACATCACGAACCTTCCGATCCGCATAACTCTTCTATCTCAATTGGGCTGTACGAAGCCGATCTAAATCAATTTAATCTTTTTCAAAGCATCTTGAACCAAGTCAGTACCCAATAGCCTAGCCTCACACGGCTCAAACCAACCCACCGGAGACCGACACCGTCTCCCAGACAAGGCCTCATATGGAGCCATCTGAATGCTCGATTGGTAGCTGTTGTTGTAGGCAAACTCCACAAGCGGCAAGAACGGATCCCAAGAACCCCTGAAATCCATGACACGGGCACGAAGCATATCCTCCAATATCTAAATAGTTCGTTCAGACTGTCCGTCCGTCTGAGGGTGGAATGTTGTACCCAATTCAACCCGTGTGCCCAACTCATGCTGTACGACCCTCCAGAATCGTCATGTAAACTGCGTACCCCGGTAAGAGATGATGGATACCGGCATGCCATGAAGTCGGACAATCTCCCAAATATAGACCTGAGCTAGCTGCTCTGAAGAATAAGTAGTCACCACTAGAATGAAATGAGCCGACTTGGTCAACCTATCCACAATCACCCATACTGCATCAAATTGCTTCTGAGTCCGTGGGAACCCTACAACAAAATCCATGGTAACTCACTCCCATTTCCACTCGGGAATCTCAAGCCTCTAAAGCAACACACCTGGTCGTTGATGCTCATACTTCACTTGCTGACATATTAGTCACCAAGCTACATACTCCACTATGTCTTTCTTCATCCTCTTCCACCAATACTGCTGCCCCAAGTCCTGATACATCTTATTGGCACCCGGATGAATGGAGTACCATGAACTGTGGGCCTCCTAAAGAATCAACTCATGCAAATCATCTACATTGGGTACACTTAGCCAGCCATTCATCTATAACACATCGTCATCCCCAATAGTAACCTCCTTGGCATCATTGTGTTTAACTGTGTCCCCGAGGACAAGCAAATGGGGGTTGTCATACTGACGCTCTCTGATACGACCGTATAGAGAAGCCCGAGAAACCACACAAGGCAAAACTCTACTTGGCTTCGAAACATCCAATCTGACAAATTGGTTGGCCAAGGCCAGAACATCCAATGCTAATGGCATGTTCGCTGCCGGTAGATATGCTAAACTTCCCAAGCTATCCGTCTTTTGACTCAAGGCATCGACCACCATATTATCATTCTCGGGATGATATAGAATGGTGATATCATAGTCCTTATGAAGCTCTAACCATATTCGCTTCCGCAAGTTAAGATACTTCGATTTGAATAGATGTTGTAGACTCCGGTGGTCGGTATAGACCTCACAAGGGACATCGTACAAATCGTGCTGCCAAATCTTCAAGGCATGAACAGTATCTGCTAACTCAAGGTCGTGGACATTATAATTCTTCTCATGCACCCTTAGTTGTCTAGACGCGTAGGCAATCACCTTGTCGTCTTGCATCAACACCGCGTCGAGGCCAATACATGACGTATCACAGTACACAGTGTAGGTCCGCGAACCCGTATGCAACATCAACACTGGGGCTGTAGTCAAAGCAGTCTTGAGCTTTTGAAAGCTCTCCTCACATTCTTGGTCCACCTGAACGGAGTACTCTTCTAGGTCAATCCCGTCATATGAGCAGCAATAGATGAGAAACCCTTTACGAAATGACAGTAATACCCTGCAAACTAAGAAAACTCTGAATCTCATTAGTTGAAGACGGTCTAGGCCAACTATACACTGCTTCAATATTCTTTGTGTCTACCTTGATCCCCTAACTCGACACTATATAACCCAAAAATGCCACTGAATCAAGCCAGAGTACACACTTTGAAAATTTTGCATACAACTTCTTTTCCCTCAAGGTCTGGATCATGATCCTCAGGTGTTGCTCATGATCCTCCCGGCTCCGAGAGTACACCAAGATGTCGTCAATAAACACAATGATGAATGAGTCAAGATAGGGTTGGAATACATTGTTCATCAAGTGCATGAATATTGTTGGGGCACTGGTTAGCCCAAATGACATAAAAAGGAACTCGTAATGAGCATACCGAGTCCTGAAGATAGTCTTCAAAATATCTAGATCCCGAATCTTAAACTAATGATAGCCTGACCACAAATCAATCTTTGAGAACACTCTGGAAAGCTGTAGCTGATCAAATAGGTCATCAATGTGTGGCAATGGATACATGTTCTTCACTGTAAACTTGTTCAACTACCGATAATCAATACATATGCACATAGAACTATCTTTCTTCTTTACAAACAAGAATGGAGCACCCCAAGGTGACACACTAGGCCGAATGTGTAACGACCCGGCCGGTTATTTTGGATATGTTAGCACTGATCCCCTAATTTATGCTTCATATATGTTATATTGTGGTTATGTGACTCGTCGGGGTGTTTGGTTTTGGTTTCGGGCGAGTTTCGAAGTGAAATGGGACACATAGTCCCTAAGTTGGAAGGTTAACTCGTAGGAGCTAACCGTAGTTTGACTTGTGTGAAGACAACTCCAGTATAGTTTTGATGGTTCTGATAGCTCTGTATGGTGATTTTGGTCTTAAGAGCATGCTGGGATGTTAATTTGGAGGTCCGTAGGTCGTTTCGGTGTGACTTGGCGAAAGTTGGAAATTTGAGGAATTTAGAAAGTTTGACCGGGAGTGGACTTTATTGTTATCGGGGTCGGATCCCGATTCCGAAAGTTGAAATATATTTATAATGTCAATTATGACTTGTGTACAAAATTCGAGGTCAACCAGAGTCGTTTTGGTATAAATCAGCATTGGTTTCGAAATTCGAAAGTTCATAGTTTTTTAGGCTTGAATTGATGTACGATTCATGATTTAACATTGTTTGATGTGATATTAGGCCTTGAGAGAGTCCTTTATGTGTTTTGGAACTTGTTTTTATATTTGGACGGGGTCCCAGGGGGCCCGGGTGTGAATCGGATGGAAATCAGATCAATTTGGACTTGCTGAGTTTTTGGCTGAAGGTTGGCAATTATGTTGTCTTCGCACTAGCGGAGGGATTGGCCGCATGTGCAGGTTCACAAAAGTGAGTACTTGGTCACAGATGCTGATTTGGGAATGCCCAGCTGGGGGCGCAGAAGCGGAATATGTTCCGCAACAGAGGCATCGCTTCTGCGATGGGGAGGATCGCAGGTGCGACACGTTTTGTCGCAGGAGCGCACGCGCATGTGCGGCCCTTTTCTCGTAGAAGTGGGGAGTGAGGAATAAGTTATGTCCGCACTAGCGATGGAATTTTTGCAGGTGCAGAGCCGCAGGTGCAGCAGTACGGTTCGCAGTTGCGGATTCACTAGGCAGAAAAAGGGATCTTCAAGGGTTAGTCTTCATACTTCATTTTGGATTTTTGGGAGCACAGTTTGAGGCAAAATTTCAAGGGATTTTCATAGGAATTGTTGGGGAAAGAGTCCTTGACTCGATTTTGGTTAAACTATACTAATCTATCATTATAATTAGCATGTAATTAAGGATTTGGGTTGGAAAATTTGGAAAAAAGTGTAGAAGTTCTTAGACTAAGTTTTTGGGTTTTGAAAGGTAAAATGAGGTCGGATTTGGATAATTCTTTTATGGTTGGACTCGATATCAAATAGAGGTTCGGATTATATAATTTATGTCGTGTTCCGAGATGCGGGCCCAGGTTGACTTTTTGGGATGATTTTTCAATTCTTTGCTAAGATCATAATTTCATTATTTCATTTAGTTTCCTATAGTTATATTTGTAGTATGAAATTATTTTGGATATATTCGAGCCGTTCAGAGTTGGAAAATCGAGGGAAAGTCCGTCTAGTTGATTTATTTAGTGTGGTTTGAGGTAAGTGACTTGTCTAACCTTGCGTGGGGGAAGTTCCCCTTAGCATTAGGTATTGTTGTGATATGTGAAGGTCGTGTACACAAGGTGACGAGTGCATACATGGGCTAAATATTGAAATTCCAGTTTTTAGCTACGTAGTTTTCTTTTCATGCTTTAATTGAGTTACTTTAACATGTTATAGTCACCATGTTTGGCCTAATTTCACATGTCTACTTGTCTTATCTCTTATTTGCAACTTGTCCTACATGTTTAGTTGAATTACCTGTTATTCTTTAATTATGTATTCATAATTTAACTATGGGATTCTTTACTTGAAATTTGCTATCCTTGGAATATCTTATTGTTGAGTCTGGTATTGAGTTGCAAAGGTCGTGGTTTCTCTTGCGGGAAAGTGTAAGTTGTAAAATATCATTTATTGAGTTTCTCTTCAGTTTCTATTGTTGAGACTTTGTGTACATTGTGGTTGATCCGTGGGCTCCTTATTGTGAAATTTTGTTATTGTTGGCTTTTTTTCTGGCAAGGTTTGTACGAGGTTTTTGCCATTTTGTTGTTAATATTGATACTCATGCAGTGGTATAAGGTTTTAGTGTTGAAACACATGCGGTGAGATATGGTAGGCTTCATATTCGTGTCTAGTTAGGAAACTACTAGAAGCCATGTGGTGTGATAAGGTTGGCTAAAACGCGGGGTGCTATTTCGGGAAAATAATTTTTAAAACTAAATGTAAAATCTCCCCCGGTGATATAAGGAAAAGAGTGTGAGTTACTTTTATAATCTGGGACTATGAGGCGGTACCTCGGTAGTAGCCCTTGTTGATCTTTCTTTATTTGTAGTATTTGCCTTGGTTGTTTGTTTCCTTAATGTGTAAATCCTTGTTTCCTTCTGTGTTGTATTAACTGTCTTGATGTTGTGTTGTTAGTTATCCTTAAATTCCTTATTTGTTTCATTTCCTTTGTCATTATCATTATATCGTTATATCTTTCGTCTTGTTTCTTATTATCTACAATAAGGCCTTATCCTGACCTCGTCACTACTCTACTGAGGTTAGACTTGGCACTTATTGGGTACCGTTGTGGTGTACTCATACTACACTTCTGCACATGTTTTTGTGTAGATCCAAGTACATCTTATTAGTCCCGACACTAGTGCGCTGAGTTACATTTGGAAACTTCAAGGTACACATGCCCGAGTCCGCAGGCCTCGGAGTCCTCTTCTATACTATTCTTCCTTGTTTCATTTCACTTTTATAGACAGTGATGCATAGGATTGTTCAGCATTGTACTTAGAGCTTGTTATTTATATTTCACGAGGTTTTGGGAAGTGTACGTATTGAGTTTACATATTTTATTTATGAAATTGTTGGAGTTTTAAAATTCTAAGCTTGTATTTAATGTTTCTACGTGTTGTTAGGCTTAACTAGTCTTAAAGACTAGGTTCCGTCACGACATCCTACGAAGGGAATTAGAGGTCGTGACAAGTTGGTATCAGAGCTCTAGGTTCATAGGTGTTATGAGTCATAAGCAAGATTAGTAGAGTCTCGCGGATCGATACGGAGATGTATGTACTTATCTTTGGGAGGCTATGGAACTGTTAGGAAAAGCTTTACTTCTTTTATTCCTTATCGTGCGAAATTTTTGACTTTCGGATTCTAAAGTTCTATCTTTCTATTCTCTCACAGATGGTGAGGACACGTATAACTGGATCGGATGACCAGACACTCGCTCCCCCTACTAGAGCCGCGAGAGGTCGGGGCCGGGGTAGAGGCCGAGGATGTCCACATAGTGCAGCCAGAGCACCTGCACGAGCTGCTACAAAGGAGCCACCAGTAGCTCCAATTGGAGAGCAGGCACCCGAGATGCATGTTACTGCACCAGCACTCCGGGAGACTCTCGCCCAGTTTCTGAGCATGTTCGACACCTTAGCTCAGGTAGGGTTGATCCCACTTGCTCCTACCACATCTCAGGTCGCGGTAGGAGTACAGACTTCCGCCGCCCGTACCTCAGAGCAGCGGGTCCAGGTTGACCAGATCCTAGAGGTCATACCATTACAGCCGACCGCCCCAGTTCAGCCTAAGGTTAGGGCAGCAGTTTCTAAGGGGTAGCAGCTTCGGCTCGAGAGGTACAAGAAGTACCACCCTCCTATTTTCAGTTGGTTGGCATTAGAGGATGCCTAGGGTTTTCTTGAGGGGTGACACTGTATCCTCCATACTATAGGTATTGTGGAGTCTAGTGGGGTTGCTTTCACTACTTTTCAGCTTAAGGGAGTGGCTTATCGGTGGTGGCGAGCATATGAGTTGGGTAGTCCAGCCGAGGTAGCTTCACTCACTTGCACTCATTTCTCGGATATGTTGTTGAGGGAGTTTGTTCCCCAGAATCTCCGAGATGCATGGCGCATAGAGTTTGATCAGTTGCTCCAGGGTTCTATGACCTTGTCGGAGTATGCGATCTGGTTCAGTGATTTGGCTAGGCATGCACTGGCCTTTGTTGCTACTATTAGAGAGTGAGTCCGTCGATTTATCGAGGGGCTCAACCCCGTTATCAGATTTAGCATGGCCCGAGAGTTGGAGATGGACATCGTATACCAGTAGGTAGTGGGGATTGCTAGGATATTGGAGGGTATATGGACCCGGGAGAGAGAGATGAGGGAGGCCAAAAGGCTTCGATATTTTGGCACAGATAGTGGAACTCGTGCCCCAATTGCAGCTCGTCATAGAAATATCTATGTGAGTCACCCTGTTCATTCAGCATTTCTAGCCTCCAATGATATTCCGGCCACTCCTAGGCCTCAGGCTCCCTATGATGCACCACCATTGTCTAGTCCACCTCCTACATGAGGTGTTTTCAGCGGTCAGTCCAGCCGATCAGGCCTGATCCAGCCACAATAGCCATTTCCTCCGAGAGCTTGTTTTGAGTGTGGTCACTCTCGTATTATGGTGAGGGATTGCCCCAGACTCAGGAGGGGTGGTCGTTCATAGACTACTCAGTATCTGCGTGTTCCACCGGGTCCTCAAGCCATGGTTACTGCACCAGTTGCCACTCCACTTGCACAGCTAGCCAAAGGTGGGGGTCGAACAGGTAGAGGTCGCCCTAGAGGGGGAGGCCAGGCCAGATATTATGCTCTTCCTGCTAGGACAGAGGTAGTGTCATCCAACTCAGTCATCCCAAGTATTGTTCTAGTCTGTCATAGAGATGCATCAGTCTTATTTGATCCAGGCTCCACTTATTCCTATATGTCGTCTTATTTTGCTCCATATTTGGGTGTATCCCGTGTTTCTTTGAGTTCTCCTATCTATGTGTCCATACATGTGGGATATTCTATTATTGTTGACTATGTATATCAGTCGTGTTTAGTTTTTCTTGGTGGTTTTGAGACCAGAGCTGATCTATTGTTGCTATGTATGGTAGATTTTAATATTATTTTAGGCATGGACTGGTTGTCGCCCTATCATGCTATTCTTGATTGTCACGACAAGACTGTGACGCTAGCTATGCTAGGATTACCACGGTTAGAGTGGATAGGTGCTTTAGATTATGTTTCTAGCAGGATTATCTCATTTCTAAAGGCTTCGCGTATGGTTGAGAAGGGGTGTAATGCTTGTCTAGCTTTTGTGAGGGATGTCAATGGTGATACTCCTACAGTGTAGTCAGTCCCGGTAGTGAGGGATTATCCAAATGTATTTCAGGCTGATCTTCCGGTCATGTCACCTGATAGGGATGTCAGATTTGGCATTGATTTGCTACTGGGCACTCAGCACATTTCTATTCCACCCTATCGTATGGCCCCAACAAAGTTGAAAGAGTTAAAGGAGCAGATGCAAGAGTTGCTTGATAAGGGCTTCATTCGGCCCAATGTGTCACCTTGGGGTGCTCCGGTCTTATTTGTAAAGAAGAAGGATGGTTCTATGCGTATATGTATTGATTATCGCCAGTTGAACAAGGTTACAATGAAGAACAGGTATCCATTGCCACATATTGATGACCTATTTGATCAGCTACAGGGTGCCAGAGTGTTCTCTAAGATTAACTTGCATAGAGGCTATCATCAGTTGAAGATTCGAGAGCAAGATATCTTGAAGACTGCCTTCAAGACTCGGTATGGTCATTACAAGTTCCTTGTGATGTCATTTGGGCTGACCAACGCCCCAACAACATTCATGCACTTGATGAACAGAGTAGTTTAGCCCTATCTCGACTCATTCATCATTGTGTTTATTGACGACACTATGGTGTACTTCCGTAGCCGGGAGGATTAGGAGCAACACTTGAGAACCGTGTGCCTGACCTTGAGAGAAAAGATGTTATATGCAAAATTTTCAAAGTGTGAATTCTGGCTTGATTCGGTAACATTTTTTGGGCAATATAGTGTCGAGTGAGGGGATCAAGGTAGATCTGAATAATATTAAAGCAGTGTATAGTTGGCCCAAACCGTCCTCAACTACGGAGATCCGGAGTTTTCTTGGTTTGACGGGATATTACCATTGATTTGTACAGGGTTTCTTATATATTCCAGCACCTATGACCAGATCGACCCAGAAGGGTGCTCCGTTTAGGTAGACAGAGGAGTGTGAGGAGAGCTTTCAAAAGCTCAAGACTGCTTTGACTATAGCCCCAGTGTTGGTATTGCCTATAGGTTTGGGGTCTTATACTTTGTATTGTGACACGTCGTGTATTGGTCTCGGCGCGGTTATGATGCAGGATGGTAGGGTGATTGCCTACACATCTAGACAGCTGAAGGTGCATGAGAAGAACTATCATATCCACGACGTTAAGTTAGCAACTATTGTTCATGCATTAAAATTTTTGTGGCACTATTTTTATGATGTTCCTTATGAGATCTACACCGGCCACCGGAGTCTGCAGCATCTGTTCAAATAAAAGGATCTTAACTTGCATCAGTGGAGGTGGTTATAGTTTCTTAAGGACTATGATATCACCATTCTATATCATTCCGAGAAGACCAATGTGGTGGCTGATGCCTTGAGTCTTAAGGCAAAGAGCTTGGGCAGTTTAGCATATCTACCAGCAACGGAGAGGACATTAGCATTGGATGTTCAGGCCTTGGCAAACTATTTGTTAGATTCGATGATTTTGAGCCGGATCGAGTTTTGGCTTGTGTGGTTTCTCGGTCTTCTCTTCATGATCGTATCTGAGAGCGTCAGTATGACGACACCCATCTGCTTGTCCTTAAGGACATGATTCAGCACGGCGATGCCAAGGAGGTCATTATTGAAGATGACGATGTATTATGGATGCAGGGCAAGCTATGGGTGCAAAATATAGATGGTTCGTGTGATTTGATTCTCCAGGAGGCTCACAGTCCGCGGTACTCCATTCATCCAGGTTCCGTAAAGATGTATCAGGACTTGAGGCAACATTATTTGTGGAGGAGACTTCAGAAGGACATAGTGGAATGTGTACCTTGGTGCCTAAATTGTCAGCAGGTGAAGTATGAGAATCAGCGGTGAGATGGATTGCTTCAGAAGCTAGAGATTCCAGAGTGGAAATGGGAGCGAATTACTGTAGATTTTGTTGTTGGGCTACCATGGACTCAGAGGAAGTTCGATGCAGTTTGGGTGATTGTGGATAGGTTGACCAAGACGACTCATTTCATTCCAGTGGTGACTACTTATTCTTCTGAGCAGCTGGCTCGAGTTTATATTCGCAAGATTATCAAGCTTCATAGCGTGCCAATATCCATCATCTCTAACCGGAGTATGCAGTTTACATCGCGGTTCTAGAGATCCGTATAGAATGATTTAGGTACTCGGGTTGAGTTGAGCACAACATTTCACCCTCAGATGGACGGGCAGCCCGATCGCACTGTTCAGATATTGGAGGATATGCTTCGTGCTTGTGTGATGGAGTTTGGGTGTTCTTGGGATCGATTCTTGCCACTTGTAGAGTTTTCCTACAACAACAACTACCAGTCGAGCATTCAGATGGCCCCATACTAGGCTTTGTATGGTAGATGGTATCGGTCTCCGGTAGGTTGGTTTGAGCCGGGCGAGGCTAGGCTATTGGGTACAAACTTGGTTCAGGATGCATTGGTAAAGGTAAATTGATTCTGGATCAACTTCGTACAGCCCAATCTAGATAGAAGAGTTATGTGAATCGGAAGGTTCGTGACATTGCATTCGTGGTTGGGGAGAGGGTCTTGCTCTGGGTTTCGCCCATCAAGAGTGTTATGAGGTTCGGGAAGAGGGGCAAGTTGATCCCTAGGTATATTAGACCATTTGAGATACTTGAGAGGATTAGAGAGGTGGCCTACAGGCTTGCACTACCACCTAGTCTAGCTGCAGTTCATCTAGTATTCCATGTTTCTATGCTCCGGAAGTATCACGGCGATTCGTCTCATGTGTTTGATTTTAGTTCAGTCTAGTTGGACAAGGATTTGCCTTATGTTGAGGAGCCGATGGCCATTTTTGATAGGCAAGTTCGAAAGTTGAGGTCAAAGAATATTTCTTCGGTGAAGGCTTAGTAGAGGGGTCAGCCAGTCGAGGAGGCCACTTGGGAGACCGAGCATGATATGTATTGCCGTTACACTCACCTCTTCACCATATTAGGTATATCTATATACTCGTTCGACGACGAACATTTATTTTAAGAGGGGGGATGTAATGACCAGGCCGGTCGTTTTGAGTATTTTTAGCCCTGATCCCCTAATTTATGCTTCCTTTATCTTATATTGTGGTTACGTGACTCACCGGGGTGTTTGGTTTTTGTTTCGAGTGAGTTTTAGAGTGAAATGGGACACATAATCCCTAAGTTAGAAGGTTAAGTCGTAGGAGTTGACCGTAGTTTGACTTGTGTGAAGACGACTCCAAAATAGAGTTTTGACTATTACGATAGCTCCATATGGTGATTTTGTTCTTAGGACCGTGTCTGGATGTTTTTTATTTGGAGGTCAGTAGGTCGTTTCAGCGTGATTTGGCGAAAGTTGGAAATTGGAGGAATTTGGGAAGTTTGCCTGGTAGTGGAATTTGTTGATATAGGGGTTGGATCCTAATTTCGGAAGTTGGAATAGGTCTGTAATGTCAATTATGACTTGTGTGCAAAATTCGAGGTCAATCATAGTCGTTTTGGTATTAATCAGCGTTGGTTTCGAAATTCGAAAGTTTATAATTTCTTAGGATTGAATCGATGGGTGATTCATGATTCTATAATTGTTTGATGTGATCTTAGGTCTCAAGAGGGTCCGTTATGTGTTTTGGAACTTGATGGTATGTTCGGACGGGGTCCAGGGGCCCCCGGGTGTGAATCGGATGGAAATCAGATCAATTTGGACCTACTGAGTGTTTGGCTGAAGGTTGGCAGTTCTCATATCTGGCAGTTCTGGTGTGTCCGCACCTACGGAGGGATTGGCCGCAGGTGCAGGCTCGCAAAAGTGAGAACTTGGTCACAAATGCAGATTTGGGCATGCCCAGTTTGGGGTGCAGAAGCGGAATATGTTCCGCAGAAGCGGCATCACTTCTGTGATGGGGAGGATCGCAGGGGCAATAGTGGTCGCAGGTGCGACACTTTTTGTCGCAGTCGCGCACGCACAATTGCGTCCCTTTGCTCGCAGAATCGGGGAGTGGGTAATAAGTTATGACGGCACCTGTGATGGAATTTCCGCACGTGCGGCAATAAGGCCTGCAAATGCAGATTCACTGGGCAGAAAATGGGATTTTCGAGGGTTAGTCTTCGGATTTCATTTTTTGATTTTGGGAGCTTGTTTTGAGGAGAATTTTGGAGGGACTTTCAGTGGAATTGTTGGGGTAAGAGTTCTTGACTTGATTTTGGTTCAATTATACAAATCTATCATTATCATTACCACGTAATTAAGGATTTGGGTTGAAAATATTGGGAAAAAAGTGTAGAAGTTTTTAGACTAAGTTTATGGGTTTTGTAAGGCAAAATGAGGTCGGATTTGGATAATTCTTGTATGGTTGGACACGATATCGAATGGGGGTTCGAATTTTATAATTTTGGTCCATTTTCGAGACGCGGGCTCGGGTTGACATTTTGGGATGATTTTTCAATTCTTTGCTAAGATCATAATTTCATTATTTAAATTAGTTTCCTATAGTTATATTTATAATCTGAAATTGTTTTGTCTAGATTCGAGTCATTTAGAGTTGGAAAATCGAGGAAAAGGCCTTCTAGTTGATTGGTTTAGCGTGGTTTGAGGTAAGTGACTTGTCTAACCTTGTGTGTGGGAAAGTCTTCTTAGGATTTGGTATTATTGTGATATGTCAAGGCCGTGTACGCAAGGTGGAGAGTGCATACACGAGCTAAATATTGAAATTTTGTATTTTAGCTACGTAGTTTTCTTTTCATGCTTTAATTGAGTTTACATTAACATGTTATAGTCATCATGTTTAGCCTAATTTCACATGTCTACTTTTCTTATCTCTTATTTGCAACTTGTCCTACAATTAATTAGCCTAAATGTCGAGGGACTTTCAGAGGAATTGTTGGGTTAAGAGTTCTTGACTTGATTTTGGTTCAATTATACTAATCTATCATTATCATTACCATATAATTAAGGATTTGGGTTGGAAATATTGGGGAAAAAGTGTAGAAGATCTTAGACTAAGTTTTTGGATTTAGTAAGGCAAAAGGAGGTCGGATTTGGATAATTCTTATATAGTTGGACTCGATATCGAAAGGGGGTTCGGATTTTTTAATTTTTGTCCAGTTCCGAGACGCAGGCCGGGGTTGATATTTTGGGGCGATTTGGCTATTCTTTGCTAAGATCATAATTTTATTATTTAAATTAGTTTCCTATAGTTATATTTATAATATGAAATTGGTTTGTCTAGATTCGAGTCATTCCGAGTTGGAAAATCGAGGAAAAAGCCTTCTAGATTATTGATTTAGCGTTGTTATAGGTAAGTGACTTGTCTAACCTTGTGTGCGGAAAATTCTCCTTAGGATTTGGTATTGTTGTGATATGTGAATGCCGTATACGCAATGTGGCGAGTGCATACACGAGCTAAATATTGAAATTCTGGTTTTTAGCTACGTAGTTTTCTTTTCATGCTTTAATTGAGTTTACATTAACATGTTATAGTCACCATGTTTAGCCTAATTTGACATATCTACTTTCTTATCTCTTATTTGCCACTTGTCCTACATGTAATTAGCCTAAATTTTGAGGGATTTTCAGAGGAATTGTTGGGGTAAGAGTTCTTGACTTGATTTTGGTTCAATTATACTAATCTATCATTATCATTACTATGTAATTAAGGATTTGGGTTGGAAATATTGGAAAAAAGTGTAGAAGTTCTTAGACTAAGTTTTTGGGTTTTGTAAGGCAAAACGAGGGCGATTTGGATAATTCTTGTATGGTTGGACTCGATATCGAATGTGGGTATGGATTTTATAATTTTGGTCCAGTTCCGAGACGCGGGCCCGGGTTCACATTTGGGGCAATTTGGCAATTCTTTGCTAAGATCATAATTTCATTATTTAAATTAATTTCCTATAGTTATATTTATAATTTGAAATTGTTTTATCTAGATTCGAGTCATTTGGAGATGAAAAATTGGGGGAAAGGCCTTCTAGTTGATTGATATAGCGTGGTTTGAGATAAGTGACTTGTCTAACCTTGTGTGGGGGGAATTTTATTTAGGATTTGGAATTAATATGATATGTGAAGTCCGTATACGCAAGGTGGAGAGTGCATACACGGGCTAAATATTAAAATTTTGTTTTTAGCTACGTAGTTTTCTTTTCATGCTTTATTTGAGTTTACATTAACATGTTATAGTCACCATGTTTAGCCTAATTTCACTTGTCTACTTTTCTTATCTCTTATTTGTAACTTGTCCTATATGTAATTAGCCTAAATTATTAGGGACTTTCAGAGGAATTGTTGGGGTAAGAGTTCTTGACTTGATTTTGGTTCGATTATACTAATCTATCATAATCATTACCATGTAATTAAGGATTTGGGTTGGAAATATTGGGGAAAAAGTATAGAAGTTATTAGACTAAGTTTTTGGGTTTAGTAAGGCAAAATGAGGTCGAATTTGAATAATTCTTGTATGGTGGGACTATATATCGAATGGGAGTTCGGATTTTGTAATTTTGATCCAGTTCCGAGACGCGGGCCCGGGTTGACATTTTGGGACAATTTTGCAATTCTTTTCTAAGATCATAATTTCATTATTTAAATTAGTTTCCTATAGTTATATTTATAATATGAAATTATTTTGTCTAGATTCGAGTCATTCGGAGTTAGAAAATCGGGGGAAAGGCCTTCTAGTTGATTGATTTAGCGTGGTTTGAGGTAAGTGACTTGTTTAACCTTGTGTTGGGGGATTTCTCCTTAGGATTTGGTATTGTTGTGATATATGAAGGCCGTGTACGCAAGGTGACGAGTGCATACACGGGCTAAATATTAAAATTCTGGTATTTAGCTACGTAATTTGCTTTTCATGCTTTAATTGAGTTTACATTAACATGTTATAGTCACCATGTTTAGCCTAATTTGACATATCTACTTTCTTATCTCTTATTTGCAACTTGTCCTACATGTAATTAGCCTAAATTTTTAGGGACTTTCAGAGGAATTGTTGGGGTAAGAGTTCTTGACTTGATTTTGGTTCAATTATACTAATCTATCATTATCATTACTATGTAATTAAGTATTTGGGTTGAAAATATTGGGAAAAAAGTGTAAAAGTTCTTAGACTAAGTTTTTGGGTTTTGTAAGGCAAAACGAGGTCGGATTTGGATAATTCTTGTATGGTTGGACTCGATATCGAATGTAGGTATGGATTTTATAATTTTGGTCCAGTTCCGAGACGCGAGCCTGGGTTCACTTCTTGGGGCGATTTGGCAATTCTTTGCTAAGATCATAATTTCATTATTTAAATTAGTTTCCTATAGTTATATTTATAATATGAAATTATTTTATCTAGATTCGAGTCATTTGGAGTTGGAAAATCGGGGGAAAGGCCTTCTAGTTGATTGATATAGCGTGGTTTGAGATAAGTAACTTGTCTAACCTTGTGTGGGGGGAATTCTCCTTAGGATTTGAAATTAATATGATATGTGAAGGCCATGTACGCAAGGTGGCGAGTGCATACACGGGCTAAATATTGAAATTTTGGTTTTTAGCTACGTAGTTTTCTTTTCATGCTTTAATTGAGTTTACATTAACAAGTTATAGTCACCATGTTTAGCCTAATTTCACATGTCTACTTTTCTTATCTCTTATTTGCAACTTGTCCTACATGTAATTAGCCTAAATTATTAGGAACTTTCAGAGGAATTGTTGAAGTAAGAGTTCTTGACTTGATTTTGGTTCAATTATACTAATCTATCATTATCATTACCATGTAATTAAGGATTTGGGTTGGAAATATTGGGGAAAAAGTATAGAAGTTATTAGACTAAGTTTTTGGGTTTAGTAAAGCAAAATGAGGTCAAATTTGGATAATTCTTGTATGGTTGGACTCGATATCGAATGAGGGTTCGGATTTTATAATTTTGGTCCAATTCCGAGACGCAGGCCCGGGTTGACATTTTGGGGCGATTTTGCAATTCTTCGCTAAGATCATAATTTCATTATTTAAATTAGTTTCCTATAGTTATATTTATAATATGAAATTGTTTTATCTAGATTCGAGTCATTCGGAGTTGGAAAATCGAGGGGAAGGCCTTCTAGTTAATTGATTTAGTGTTGTTATAGGTAAGTGACTTGTCTAACCTTGTGTGGGAGAAAATCTCCTTAGGATTTGGTATTGTTGTGATATGTGAAGGCCGTGTACGCAAGGTGGCAAGTGCATACCCGAGCTAAAGATTAAAATTCTGGTTTTTAGCTACGTAGTTTTCTTTTCATGCTTTAATTGAGTTTACATTAACATGTTATAGTCACCATGTTTAGCCTAATTTTACATATCTACTTTTTTTATCTCTTATTTGCAACTTGTCCTACATGTAATTAGCCTAAATTTTGAGGGCCTTTCAGAAGAATTGTTGGGGTAAGAATTCTTGATTTGATTTTGGTTCAATTATATTAATCTATCATTATCATTACCTTGTAATTAAGGATTTGGGTTGGAAATATTGGGAAAAAAGTGTAGAAGTTCTTAGACTAACTTTTTGGGTTTTGTAAGGCAAAATGAGGTCGGATTTGGATAATTCTTGTATGGTTGGACTCGATATCGAATGGGGGTTCGGATTTTATAATTTTGGTCCAGTTCCAAGATGCGGGCCCGGGTTGACATTTTGGGGCGATTTAGCTATTCTTTGCTAAGATCATAATTTCATTATTTAAATTATTTTCCTATAGTTATATTTATAATATAAAATTGTTTTGTCTAGATTCGAGTCATTCGGAGTTTGAAAATCGAGGAAAAACCTTCTAGATTATTGATTTAGCGTTGTTATAGGTAAGTGACTTGTCTAACCTTGTGTGGAAAAATTCTCCTTAGGATTTGGTATTGTTGTGATATGTGAATGTCGTGTACGCAAGGTGGCGAGTGCATACACGAGCTAAATATTGAAATTCTGGCTTTTAGCTACGTAGTTTTCTTTTCATGCTTTAATTAAGTTTACATTAACATGTTATATTCACCATGTTTAGCCTAATTTGACATATCTACTTTCTTATCTCTTATTTGCAACTTGTCCTACATGTAATTAGCCTAAATGTTGAGGGACTTTCAGAGGAATTGTTGGGGTAAGAGTTCTTGACTTGATTTTGGTTCAATTATACTAATCTATCATTATCATTACTATGTAATTAAATATTTGGGTTGGAAATATTGGGAAAAGAGTGTAGAAGTTCTTAGGCTAAGTTTTTGGGTTTTGTAAGGCAAAACGAGGTCGGATTTGGATAATTCTTGTATGGTTGGACTCAATATCGAATGTGGGTATGAATTTTATAATTTTGGTCCAGTTCCGTGATGCGAGCCCGGGTTCACATCTTGGGACGATTTGGCAATTCTTTGCTAAGATCATAATTTCATTATTTAAATTAGTTTCCTATAGTTATATTTATAATATAAAATTATTTTATCTAGATTCGAGTCATTTGGAGTTGGAAAATTGGGGAAAAGGCCTTCTAGTTGAGATAAGTGACTTGTCTAACCTTGTGTGGGGGAAATTCTCCTTAGGATTTGGAATTAATATGATATGTGAAGGCCGTGTACGCAAGGTGGCGAGTGCATACACGGGCTAAATATTGAAATTTTGGTTTTTAGCTACGTAATTTGCTTTTCATGCTTTAATTGAGTTTACATTAACATGTTATAGTCACCATGTTTAGCCTAATTTTGCATGTCTACTTTTCTTATCTCTTATTTGCAACTTGTCCTACATGTAATTAGCCTAAATTTTGAGGGACTTTCAGAGGAATTTTTGTGGTAAGAGTTCTTGACTTGATTTTTGTTCAATTATACTAATCTATCATTATTTTACCATGTAATTAAGGATTTGGGTTGGAAATATTGGGAAAAAAGTGTAGAAGTTCTTAGACTAAGTTTTTGGGTTTTGTAAGGCAAAACGAGGTCGGATTTGGATAATTCTTGTATGGTTGGACTCGATATCGAATGGGAGTTTGGATTTTATAATTTTGGTTCAGTTCCGAGACGCGAGCCCGGGTTGACATTTTTGGGGGATTTTGCAATTCTTTGCTAAGATCATAATTTCATTATTAAAATTAGTTTCCTATAGTTATATTTTTAATATGAAATTGTTTTATCTAGATTCGAGTCGTTTGGAGTTGGAAAGTCGAGGGAAAGGCCTTATAGTTGATTGATTTAGTGTGGTTTGAGGTAAGTGACTTGTCTAACCTTGTGTGGGGGAAATTCTATCTCTCTCTCGACCCTACATACCCTCTAATCTCCAAGCGATCTCTACAACCTGCTGGTATGGGGTATCAATTTCCAACTCTCGAGCCATGCTGAATCTAATACAACAGTTGAGCCCCTCGATAAATCGACGAACTCGCTCTATGACTGTGGAGACTAAGGCTGGTGCATGTCAGGACAACTCACTGAACCTGACATCCTACTCTGACATGGTCATATCACCCTGGCGCAACTGCTCAAACTCCATGCGCCATGCATTCCGAAGGTTCTAGGGAACAAACTCTCTCATGAATATCTCTGAAAACTAAGCCCATGTGAGTGAAACTGCCTTGGCCGGGCTACCCAACTCGTACGCTCGCCACTACTGATAAGCTGCTCCCTTAAGCTGGAACATAGTGAAAGCAACCACACTCGTCTCCACAATACTCATAGTACGAAGGATACGGTGAAACTCCTCAAGAAAACCATGTGCATCCTCTGAAGCTAAGCCGTTGAAAGTAGGGGTGGTACTTCTGGTACCTCTCGAGCCTGAGCAGCTCCCCCTCTGATGTTGCTGCCCTAACCTCGGGCTGAATTGGGACAACTGGCTGCATTGGTATGATCTCTGGGACTTGGTCAACCTAGGCTCGCTGCTCTGGGGTACGGGCGGTAGGAATATGTGATCCTTCTCCTGCCTGAGATGTGGCAGGTGCAAGTGGAATCAACTGCACCTGAGCTAGAGTACCAAACATGCTCAGAAACTGGGCGAGAGTCTCCTGAAGTGCGGGGTAGCAATAGGTGCATCAGGTGCCTTCCCCCCAACTAGAGCTACTGGTGGCTCCTCTGTAGCTGCTCGGGTAGGTGCTCTGGCTGCACCATGTGCCACTCCTCGACCTCTGCCCCGGCCTCTCGTGACTCTAGCAGGAGGCACAGGTGTCTGATCGTCAGATCTAGCTGTGCGTGTTCTCACCATCTGTGAGAGAATATAAAGACAGAGATTTAGAATTTCAAAGTCAACAAATTTGCATGATAAGGAATCAAAGAAGTGAAGCTTTTCCTAACAGTTCCATAGCCTCTCGAAAATAAATACAGACGTCTACGTACGGATCTGCGAGACTTTACTAAACCTGCTTGTGACTCGTAACACCTATGAACCTAGAGCTCTGATAATAACTTATCACGACCCCAATTTCCCTCTGTAGGATGTCGTGATGGCACCTAATCTCTAAGAATATGTAAGCCTACATACATGTAGAATATAACTGAGATAATGATAAAACTCACAAATAACTCAGCAACCATAATAAAAGAACTCCGGAAAAAAACTCCCAAATCCCGATGAGATCAAGTCACAAGCTCTACAAGAAAGTACCGAACATCCATATACATCCATATTTAATAAAGGGAAAGAAAATGATATAGAACTAGATAAAGGGTAACTCTGAGGCCTGCGGATGCCGGCAGGTATACCTTGAAGTCTTCGAATATGGACTCAACTCACTAGTTTCTAGGCTGGTAAGAGGTACCTGGATATGCACAAAAGATGTGCAGAAGGGTAGCATGAGTACACTACAATGGTACCCAGTAAATGCCAAGACTAACCTAGGTAGAGTAGTGACGAGGTCAGGTCAAGGCCCTACTGGAATAAATAAGAAACTAAACAGGTATATAACAGTGTAATAATGATAAACAATGGAAATAAAACAATAAAGAAATATACCAAGAATAATTACACTGAACTGAGGCAAATAATGCATCACGGAAGAAAACGAGGAATGATATGCCAAGGAAATAAAGAAACCAAATCTCAGGTAATATAATAGAAAAGTATCAACAAGAATCACTACCAAGGTACCGCCTCGTAGTCTTATATCACAAAACAATTCACAACATTTCCTTATCTCACCGCGGGAGCCTTGCATTTAGTTTTAAAAATTATTTTTCCTAAAATAGCTTCCCGCGTTTTAGCCCATCTTATGACATCGCGTGGCTTCAAGTAGTTCCCCTTCTAGCAACACGCGTATCAAGCCCACATTATCTCTCCACATGTGTTTCAACCCTAAATACTTATACCACCGCATGCGTATCAATATCACAACGTATCACAAATCGCACCTCAAGTGCCCAACATCACAACTTGCCAACGAAATCAACAATAATAGTGCTTTCACAATAAATAGCCCATGGCTCAACCACAATATGCAAAAGCATCTCAACAATAATAACCGTAAGTGAATGATTCAACAAGAATAGAATTTTACAACTTTACAACTTTGCCTCAATATGAATCATGGCCTTCATAACTCAATACCAATTTCAACAATAAGATATTACAAGAATAATAACTTAGTAGGATTTTAGCGGTTAAATAATGAATACGGAATAGAGAAAATAATAACTTCAACTAAACATGTAAAGACAATTAACAAGTAAGAGATAAGACAAAAAAATCATGGGAAGATAGGCTAACGATGATGGATATAACATATTATGGTAACTCCATTAAAGGAATGAAAGGGATCTACATAACTAAAACCTGTCAATTATCACATTTAGCCCGTGTACACACTCGTCACCTTACGTACATGGCTTTCACATATCACAATTAACAAAAAACAACACCAATCCTAAGGGATAATTCTCCTACACAAAGTTAGGCAAGACACTTACCTCAAAACATGCTAACTCTATCTACTAGTAAGACTTTCCCTCAATTATCCAACTTCGAACAGCTCAAATCTAGCCAAAACAACTTCATACCATTAATATAAACTATAGGAAGCTATTCCGAAAAATAAAGTTGGAAACTTTAAAGAGAAATAAAAGGTCAACTCAAAAAGTCAACCCCGGGCCCGCGTCTCGGAACCCGACCAAAATTACAAAATTCGAACACACATTCAATAACGACTCCAACCATACAAGAATTACTCAAATCCGACTTCAAATTACTTTTAAAATCCCCAATATTTAGTATAAGAAGTTTTCACAATTTTTCCCCAAATTTCCAACTCAAATCACTAATTAAATGATGAAAATGACAATGGATTCATATAATATAGTCAAAACCGAGTTAGAATCTCTTACCCCGATGATTTTCTAGAAACTCTCTCGAAAAATCGCCACAAATCGAGCTCTCTAGGTCCAAGAATGAATAATGAGATGAAACCCCTGTTTTAAAATTTTAATACTGTTGCCCAGTCGTCCTCTATCGCGATCGTGGATGAAGACTCGCGATCGCGTAGAACAATTCTCCCCAGCGCAATAAAATACTCTTCGCGTGAAGCCTGTCACAAACGTGATGACCAGCTTCCTCCACCCACGCGACAGTGTCCCAGGTCACGCGAACGCGATGCACAAGCGTGCCTCAGCCCCCAGCCTCACAATCCTTATATGCGAACGCGATATACCTCACGCGTTCGCGATGAACAAGCTCAACAAACTTCGCGATCATGCCCTTACCTTCGCGAACACGAAGAGAAAAATGCCAGCAGTCCCCGATGACTCTACGCGATCGCGGGAAAACCTTCGCGAACGCGTAGAAAGAAACCAAAATAGAAAAATCAGCAGCTTCAGCAATTCAATCAAGTCCAAAAATGATCTGATTTCAATCAGACTCACACTCGGGATCCCGTCTGAATATACAAACAAGTTCCATAACACATAACGGACCTACTCGTGGCAAAAAATCATATCAAACAATATTAATTCTACGAACCGCAACCCAATTCAAGCCTATTGAAACTATGATCATCCGACTTCCAAAACTAACACCGATTCATACCAAAACAACTCTGATTGACCTCAAATTTTGCACACAAGTCATAAATGAGATGAAGGACCTATTACAACTTCGGAAATTAGAATCTGAACCCGATATTAATAAAGTCAACTCTCGGTCAAACTTCTCAACCTTCCAAACCTTCAACTTTCTAATTTTCGCCAATTCAAGCTGGAACGACCTACGGACCTCCAAATCAATATTCAGACACTCTCCTAAGTCCAAAATTACCATACGGAGCAATTAGAACCAAACTCTATTCCGGAGTCGTCTACACAAAAGTCAAACTACGGTCAACTCTTTCAATTTAAACCTCCAACTTAGGGACTATGTGTCCAATTTCTCTTTAAACTCACCCGAACCAAAACCAAACACCACCGGCAAGTCACATAACCATGATACAACATAGAAGAGAAAACAAATAGAAGATCGGGGATAAAATACTCAAAACAACCGGCCAGATCGTTACAATGTCCTTCCTTCTCTTCTTATATAGTTCTTGATGGGGATATCTATTCCTTCCTCTGCGATTTGCAAAATCTTTGATTATGATTTTCCTTTTGAGGCAATGTATTCTAAGAGTAAGACCTAAAGTTTACCTCTTGAATCCAGCATATGAAACAGGGCTAGATTCCAGCATATGAAACAGGGCTAGATTCAAACATAATCAATGTGCTGGATCTTCCTTGACGGCCTTGGACTCTAAAGCGTTCCATTCTTGTAGTCTTCTTTCCAATCGCTTAATTTGAGTCTTCCATAGGTTTTGCACGGTTGATTGATTCCATTTCTTTTCTTGTTTCCCTGATGTACGCATTTGATGGAGGGATTCGAATGAAACAGTTGTTGTTGGACCCTCTTGATTTCTTTCCTATTCTGGTGCACTGATTTGGGAACTTCCCTTTTTGTGCTTTGGATAGCTGGCCTGCGCAAGTGGTAGATATATTAGTAGAGTGTTTTTGACTTTTGTTTTTAGTCATCGTTAAAATTCGAAACCTAACACTCTAATGATGTTAAATGGAGCAAAGAGTTGATCCATCAAAGGAAAAAAAAAAGCACATGTGGTTACGACCAAATTGAAACTAATATCTAGAACACAAAATAGATAAAATAGAGATACACATAAAACTGGCCGTGTAGTACAACAAAAATGGCTTCTTGCGGCAATAGATTTTCCCAATAGCGGCAATAACAGTTGTCGCAAAAACATTAACATGCAATTGAATATTTGTCGGTAGATGAGACTCCTTTCGATTTTCTATTGTCTCCGGTTCTCCACGTTTATATCTGGAGAGAAGATATGTGTCATGATAAAAAATAATGGTTAATTAACAAAAGAAAGTCGTGACCATAGTTAGGATAACAAATTATCGTTTCCACTTTGCATCTAATCTATTCTGTACTTCTTTTCCTTTTTTCCAATTAATAATTGAAAAAATATGTCAATGAATGCCCCATTCTTTTCTTTTTTTTTTGATTCTCAATTGTTTTTTTTTTTCAATCCACTAGGCATTATGCCTAGGGCTAGTTTTTATATTTATTTAAGAAAATCCAAAACAAATGTCAGGAAATTTTACAAATTGATAGAAATAAACTTTGACATTTATATAGACCCTGGTATCAAAGTAGAGCATGATACTCAACAATGATAGTACATAATGTATTCTAAGTAGGCTAAGTAGAGGAAATTTGAAAACTAGCCAATCTGGATCATCGTACTTGGGGCACTTGTGTGTTCTTCTGCAGTTGCTATATTTGCCGTCTTCCTTTTGCACTGTTTGGTGTGGGATATGTGTGCTCTCCAGTGAAAGTCTGCTAGATCCTTTGTATGGTATCCATCTTGGGATGTAGTAGACATGGATTGCATTTGGTTTTTCATCCACAATGCATCCATCGAGTCCTCATTTGAATGCCAATAACACATACCTCTCATGATTTTATCAAAAGGAATGAGTAGATAAATTCCCCATTCAAATTAAAATATAACATAGATTTTTTTATTCTTAATACTACAAATTTGTTTTTCATTCTTTTTATTTTTGTTTTGGATATATATTGAGTTAATTGGGTCTTACTGAATTTACTCCCATGAATCATTAGATGTCTATTATTTCTATTTGATGGGAGTATAAAGAAGAACTCTTACTTGTTCAAAAAAGAAGAAAAAAAAGAAGCTGCTAAATAAAAAAAAAAATCAAAAAAGAGCTCGTAACAAAGTAGGATAAAGAGAAAGAAGTATCAACATATACTTACGGCTGAGAAAATGCATTGCTAGAATTATAGGATTACCAAAGTTTTTGGAAGGAAATATATGTAAGTATAGTTAGGCTTTTGCTTTGGTTAACTAAAGCTCAACTATTATTTTTTTATCTATGACACAAAAAGGCGGAGTTAGTATTTGAAGTGTATGGCTTCTAAATTATAAGATAGAATCGTGACCTAAAATTTTTATACAATAACAAGCACACTAAAGAAGGAGTACCGATACATAATATATATTTAAAAAGTAACGCAGCAGTAAATATTATCATTTCAATTGCACTCGACCAATTACTTTATTTTTTTAAAAAAACATAAGAGGACAGTAATCGATCAAACACAAAAGTTGATAATCTAAAAATTTCTTAATTCACTAATTTTATTAAGGACTAGTCTCACTAAGAAAGTAAGAAACTAAAAACAAAAAAGTAGGACCGCACACTTTGTAGGGAGCTCGACGTTTGAAATTTTGGGAAGCACAAAAGTACAAATAATATTTTGGGAAGCACAAAAGTACAAAATGACTCTTTATATTTTTATAATGTTAAATAATTATTTTTAATCATTTTAATGCACAAATAATATTTTGTTATTTATTAATTACTTTTATAATTTATTTGTTTTGTTAAATATTGGGTATTTAAAAACTAGCCTAAAATCATACCTATTTTCGGACCAATTACTCGCCCAAAATCTAATACCCTAACCCAAATAACCCCCAGCCCAAATCAATTAACCCAACCTCACAACCCGGTCGCGACCCGTTTTAACCACTCGACCAAGAGATCAACGGCCCACATTAAACCTTCCCTTTTAATTACCACCCTCATCCCTAACCCTAATCATTTTCCACCTTCTACCGCCCCCATATCCCACCTCCCTTCTCCCTCCTAAGAACCCTAGCCGTCGCCCCCCTAAAATCTCTCCTAATCCCACACGATATGGGATTCTATGCTACCCTTTTCCATATACGGCCTCTCTTTGGTACTGGTTCTTCTTCTATACTGCTTGCCTAAACATGGTAAGCATATTTCATAAGGATCGAACATAAATCGATTATAATTCTTGACTTTTCCGATATTCTGTCTACTTTCATCATCTTGCTCTTTGTAAGTACAAATATTTGTGTATCGCTTATGGATTCTTACTTACCCTAAAACTAGGGTTTTCAGATCTCTTTTAATAGAACCACAATAGGTTCGATTCACTGATTTTAAGTATTATTATGTCCGTATTCGTCCTATATTCTACTATGGCCTGTTTTTATTATATTTTTGTCAATATTTGTCTTACCCTAAAATTAGGATTTTCAGATTTTCTTAAATCGGATCAAAATTAGGTTGACCCTCGTATTTTTAGTGTTATTTGGGTCTATATTCATCCTATATTATTATTTTTGTGTATATTCAGGTAATATTTGTTTTCCTAAAATCTAGGGTTGCTTGACTTCTCCTAAATTGATTCTGAATCAATATCGCATATTATTCTTTCCTTTTCTTTTGAGGTTGATTGATTGTTTTCCTTGTCTGTGTGTTTAATTTTTATCACTATTCTCTCACTAAAAACTGAAGTTTTCTACTTTATACTTGTTCACTATTTGATTCTGTTTAGCTCTTGGCCGGCTGAAAGCCAAGACCACCGAGCTTCTACTCTTTATCACCTTTCTTGGGTGTGAGCACTGCCTGGGTTCTTGAAATCCTTGGAACACATTCAAGACTCTGGGTCCTTACTGTAATCTTTTTCTTGTTTATCGAACAGTCACTAGTTAATTTCTAACTTTCGCAATGTTTATTATGTTCTAATTAGCATGTTCTCTGAACTGCATGATCTAATGCATTTCTTTGATTCTTTTTTGCCTAATTCTGCTTATGATTGCTAGCTTAATAATGCTTTGCACCTAGCCTAATTAATTTAGACAAAATGAAGCAATGCTTAGTTTTGTTTGTGATAACCTGAAAATCTGGTTTGACTATATGGTTCAATCTATGTTCTCTGTCTAATTCTGAACTTCTAATGAACAATTTGATATTATTAGTATGGCCTAACTTGTTCAAGACCTTTAATCTAAATGTTATATGCTCTTATGACTATGGTTATCACCCTATGTATTCTTGCCATGTCCAATCTGTATCTCTAATAACTTATGATCCTTTAAAACCAGTCCGCCTTAACTAACAATCTCTATGTTACCTGATCCTGTTTGTATTATAATGCTTAACTCATGTATGTGGTATAATATGATCCCTTAAGTCCTAAATTAGTTGCATTACTTGGTTTTAATAGTCTAATACCATTGCCTATTAACTTGCAATCCCAGGCTCCTTGTTCCTTATAATATGTCACCCTGCCCAGTGTGTTAATTTGCTTTTGGAGTTCATTATGTGATTATCTTAAAAGTTTGCAAATATTTTCCAAACCTATTACTCTACTACTATTTTCACTGGTTGTTTTTTGTTTAATTCTGGGCTGTCTGAAAGCCAAAGCCCTTCCCCTAAGTCTCCTCTATCAACCTCCCAAGTGTGAGTACTTCCCTTAATTCATTTAGCATATTCTGTTACTATATGCTAGATGTCATGCATATAGAAAATAAAATGACCAATGTCTCAATGTGCATTACAATATATTCATTAGGTGCTACGACCATAAGGTTCTGTTAATTTATGTTCTACAAAATCTGCATTTTAGGAAACATGCCTATAGGGTTTAATTGGTTAATGTGTTGTTATAATTGCTCATTTAGGAAACATGCCTATAGGAGCTAAAATCAGTTTCAATCGCTAATCGTAGAAACCTTGCTTTAAGTGCTAAAATTGAACTTTCAACACTGTTTCATTGCTTAACTCTGCCGCTATTAGAAAGCATGCCTATAGGATCAAACTGGATAAATATGAATATCTCTTGTTATTATCACTGCCAATTAGTGCGTAAATCATCTAGATAGCATGTCTATAGGTTTGATCGCTTATAACCTGTAATTAATAGGCAACTATGTAGTCACATAGAAAATATACTCTCATACAAAACTGTCTGCACTTTCAAAATCCAGGTCATATAGAAACCATGTCTATAGGGCCTAATGGCTTTAATTTGCCTAAATCCTGAAATTGTCTAACGTTTAATGTGAAAATTTATTCGCGTGCATTTGTTGTCTAAGTGTGGAGGCTAACTTGAGCCCTTAATTGCTTTTACATGAAGTCCAACTTGTTTTGTATGTTGCCTAATTTTATCATTTCTGAGCAGCCTAAGCTAAATCTAGAAACCATCCAAAATAGTGGTCCAAACGCCTCATGGGCCATAGGCATGGGACGGGTAGTGCACGCATTGGGAACGGTTTAGAATCAACTAGTGCACTTTAGGTAAAAACTTAAAGATACTAATCGGGTAGCAGGAGATGATAGTCTGTGCCCGCTGAATAATACGAGTAACACCCCATCACCAGGGTGTTACGAAGTATTATTTGTAGTGTACGTGGTGATCCTTTAGGCTATAAAACTTAGGACCCCCCATCTTTTCTTTAAACAAATTATCTGTGTTTACTCAAGGACTTTCTAATAATGATTTTTTTTTCAAACTTCTTGTTTTTCTCTCTGACTATTTGACTAATTCATATAACTCAAGTTCGGTCAGGACCCACAGTTGTGGACTTCGAAGAGTGCCTAACACATTCTCTTCGAGGTAATTTGAGCCGTTACCCGATCTTTGGTGATGCAAAATGGTTAAACCAGAGTTATTTGCAAATAGGTGACCTAATGCGCCTCAAACCCGTTAGGTGGAGACTCTTTTTTTAACACCCTCCTTTCAAATATTTGTCACAGGTCGAAACCCGATTTCATGAGAAAGAGGGGCGCGACAGCATGGCGACTCTGCTGGGGATATTTCTTAGGCTCTTACCATAGTGAACTTGGTCTATATGAATTAGTCTTCTTTGATGAATATGTTTCCTTGTTCTTCATCGTTACATGAACATCCTGCTTCCATTTCCCCTTTTTATGGCTACATGCACACCCTTTCCCCTATTTTCCTCTATTTTGAATTGGTATTAATATGCAAATCTTTGCATACTTTGGTTACAATGTGCGTTTTCGTTTATTTTATAGTCACGTTCACTTGCTCCGAATCATTTTTAAATTTGCTACATCATGTCTCTCCCTACCCCTACCCCCTTGCTTGCTTTATTATAATTCTTTCATATTGCGCAAACTAACTTCTTCCTTGTTTTTCTTTCTTTTTATGTCCTTACGTTTCATTTAATACTAAATTTATCGTCTTCATCATGCAAAATACTTGACAACGTGTTGTTTTATCTTTGCATAAAGCATGCTCCACATCATATTTCACTTGTGCATAATTAATACCATAGCGGTGCTTGATGAGTGTCCGCGCTCTTCCTAAATCAGCCTTTTAAATTTGGAAAGGCTTATTTGCAGTAAAACTAGTCTATCAGCGGTGTAATCGACGGTTCCGTGCCTTCCCCTCTCAAGTTGTCCACTTGAGGGTACCAGTCTAGACTCTTCTAGATACCCTTTCTCTAATATTAATTGTGCATGCATCATGTCTAAACCTAGTATGGGTTAGAATGCAGTACGCGTAATAACTCTCTAAGGCAAGCCTTGTCCAAAGCCCGCCGAGATTTCCTTAAATTCCAATGGGTAAAATCATGATATGTGCATTATTTGGAGAAAACATGCCGATATGCTAATCATTAATGTGTAAATAGTCTAATACAGAGGGGGAAAGGGCTAACTTTATTTGTTTTGCAGAAATGAGGCACGAAGTCCCCAGGTTCGGCATGGTTCGAAGTATCCCATCTTTGTTGCTAGATTGGTGGGAAAATCTCTCGCCAAGTAAAAAAAAACCATGTGAAAATAGTTCTCGGGAATTTACCTTCTTTATTAGATATTCAGCCGAAAAATGTGTTAATTGAGGTTGCCACCATGTTCTGGGATGAGAAGAGTGAGACGAGGGCTATATTCTATTTTGGTGATATAGAAATGACTCCCCTTCTAGAGGAAATATGAGGCTTCGCTGGGCTCCCATGGGATAGCCCTGGCTTGTTAGTACCGGAAAACCGTACTTCTCGAGGTTTCCTAAAAATGATGGGTTTCAGGAAAAATGATGAGTTATTATATCTAAAGAAATCTTACATACGATTCGACTTCCTTTACAAGCGTTATGATCATAGAAAGTCATATCGTCTTTACAATGATGAATTTGCCATCACTTTTTTGGGTTGGACTCACCGCCGGGTTTTTGTATTCATTGTATATTTTATGGGGATGCTGATATTCCCGAGACAAGGGGAAAGGATCCACACTCTCCTAGCTATGGTCACTAAGAACCTAATTGAAGGAATTGGGGGGGGGGGGGAGTTACACTATTTCCCAATGATCGTGGCTGAGATGTATCGAGCCTTAGATCGTTTCAAAAAGGGATATAGGCATTTCGAGGGTTGCAATCTGTTGCTGCAAATATGGTTGTCGGAACACCTTCAGAGAGGATAATACCGTCAAGAATTTCCGCGACGACCATGGAATGACAACATAGCTTATCACCATCCGAAGAGAATGACTTTTATCCCAGACAGGTTTGCACAACCGGGAAACGCTGTGAGCTGGGTACATTTCTTTGAATTCATCATCAGGCCGAGAGATGTTCCTCATCTATTGCTAATCGGATTAAGAGGAATCTATCCATATGCTCCTACCAGAGTCATGAGGCAAGCTGGGAGAAAACAGGTTATACCACGAGTTTCCGAAATGGTTCATTACAAAGCAGACTTCCAAGGGAATACCATTCCATTCAAGTTCGAGGCATAGCACATGTGGCATCAAAAGATTATTGTGGAGAAAGATACCATCGAGATAGACAGGTATCATGCCGGCCATGTGTACTTCTACCCATCATGGGTGGTCGATGACATACTAGGAGAGGTCAAGCCAGGGGATGATTTGAGAAATAGGGTCATAGAAGACACTACTGAAGCACAAGTCAAATACAGGAGGTTGCGCAAAAGGGTCTTTGAATCTGAGGCCAGGCATTTGGAACAACATAAAGTGGACATGGAAGCAATCAATGAATGGAAGGGGAATCTCTACTAAATCAACAGAAAGGTTGGTGTATTTGGATCAAGGTTTGATGGAACTTGAGGGAAAGCTGAGGAAAAGGGTCTCGGATTGTCAGAGCGCAGAGGGTAATGAAGGAGGATATCTAGCAAGGGCGTATCTGCTGTTGGACATGCGCGACCTGGGGAATCTGATTGGCGGGGCTAAGAAGGCCAAATTTGGAGAAGGTCCCTCTGGGACCGAGTAGATTAGGAATGATGTTTTCTAGATTCATTTTAGAATTTGATTGTAATAAGGCAAATGCCACTAGTGGCTCTTTATAATTATTGTCGTTTTAGTAGAGATTTGGTGTATTTATCATATTAAATAAATGAAGCAGTTATCGGCATTGAATTTTCTCCAAATCTATATGTCGCTAGGCCTACCTCGGTCATGATGAGGTCCCCAAATTAGGACGCGAATTTATAATTCCGCAATACGTGTTTAAATATCGTAAATATCCTGTTAATACTCCTTACTAACTTATTTACCTTTTGTTTTTGTTCTTTTCTTTGATTATTCCCATCCCCTAAGGTTGGTTCGTGCATATTGGCATCATCAGCATATCATACCAGATCTAGAGGTCCTCCACCTCCTCCTCCTCCAAGTGATCCCAAGAACAAAGGAAAATCTAAGATGGACGATATGAGTGGTATCAGGAAAGACAACGCTGTGCACGCCGAGAATGTCGAAACTTCAGTTGGTCGAATTACTCTGGTGCAGACTGACTTAGTTTTACAGTTAGAGCAAAAGATACTGGAGTTACAAGGGAAACTTGAGAAGGTCCGTAACTTGGCAAATCTTTCCCTTACCCTGAATGTTCCCGACATCAACCAACAAAATGCATAAAATCCACCACCTCCTCAAAACACACAAAACCAGCACCCGCAAAATCCTCCCGCACCTCATCAATACGCCACGCCTTCCAAAAATCCTAATCCTCCACCAGTACGAACTCCTCCACAGCATCATCATCATCCGACCCAGTACCCACAAACTACCACCTACCACACTCCTAAAAATGCACCACAACCTACCCCTGATCCCTAGAACTCAACCAATGAACACCACTACACTGAAATCCCTAGAGTCCACTAAAGTAACCCCATATACATGAAAACCTTACCCCACACTTCATAACAAACCCCGTATACACCGGAATCCGCCGAGAAGGACCTACTCATCAAGAACATGGAGGAAGAACTTAAGAAGCTTACAAGTCGAGTCTAAGGTGTTGAAGGTGGTAAAGGCATCAAAGGTTTGAACTATGAGGATTTATGAATTCAACCGAACGTATAACATCCAGAGGGTTACAAACCTCCTAAGTTCAAAATGTTCGACGGGATAGGTGATCCAAAGGTACATCTAAGGACGTATTGTGACAAGCTCGTAGGGGTTGGTAAAGATGAAAGAATCCGCATGAAGCTGTTCATGAGGAACCTCACTGGAGATGCCATATCCTGGTACATCAGTCAAAATCCAAAGAAACGGATTAATTGGGTAAGCATGGTGTCAGATTTTATGGATCGGTTCAGATTGAACACAGAGAATGCACAAGACGTCTTCTATATCAAGAATCTTAAAAAGAAGCCGACAAAAACTTTTCACGAGTATGCTACTCGGTCGAGATCAGAGGCTGCAAAAGTAAGGCCAGCATTGGAAGAAAATCAAATGAACAAATTCTTTGTCCGGGCCCAGGATCCGCAATATTATGAGAGGTTGGTGGTCATTGAAAATCATAAATTCTCCGACATCATCAAATTGGGAGAAAGAATAGAAGAGGGAATCAAAAGCGGGATGGTAACAAATTTCGAGGCACTCAAGACTACGAACAAAGCCTTGCAGTCGGGGGGTATATCGAAAAAGAAGGAAGTAGGGACTATGATGGTTGCCCAAGGTCCGAAGTCTCCTCTCACATACCAAACACCTCCACCCACATATCAGCTTTCACCTCCTAGATATCAACAACCCTCTACTGCCTACCACACTTACAACACTCAGCTAGCATATTACCACTCACCACCAGCCCGCCAAAACTACCAAACACCCAGGCCAAATTTTGACCGTAGGCCGCCCAGACAATACACTCCTATTGCCGAACCTATTGACCAGTTGTATGAGAGATTTGAAAGTTGTCGGTTATGTCACTCCCATTCCCGCTGTCGCCATGGAAAATTCCTCTCAATAGGTCAATCTGAATAAGACATGTGCCTACCATTCGGGCATGAAAGGTCACAATATTTATGAATGCCGCACTCTGAACGATAAGATCCAGTCACTGATTGATACCAAAGTTATACAGGCAAAAGTGACCGCACCTAACATCCGCAACAATCCCCTCCTGGATCATAGGGGCGAGGGAGTAAATGTGATAGAAACTGATGAAGAATGGGCCCCGGAGGGGTCAATTGGGCTCATTTGAGAAGAGGATGATCCCAAAATGCCTCCAGTCACTCTCACGCCTATTGTGGTATAGATACAGTCACCGATTGAAGTTGAGCTAGCCGCACCGACTCTGTTCGAGGTTGAAATAACAACGCCCTCAGCCACGCCAACTCCGTTCGAAGTAGAAGTGACCACACCATTCACCGTAACGGTAGCACTCACACCATCCTTTAATTACCATGTTGTGCCCTGTGACTATATTGTATAACCGAGAAGGAAAGGAAAGGGGAAAATGGAAGAAACTGGTGCAACACAAGTTATGACCAGAACTGGTAGGGTTTACACGCCCGAGCATTTAGGGGGAAGAAGTAAAGAAGCCGTTTCCAGGCAGCCTATCATTGAAACCGGCTCAGATTATCTTTGGAGAAAGGTGCAAGCAAGGGAGTATTCTGTGGTTGATCATTTGAACAAAACCCTACTCATATATCCATTCTATCACTACTGTAGAATTCTGAGGCACATAGGAACGCGTTGATGAAAGTGTTGAATGAGGCTTAGTACCCAACAACATTATCAGTGGAGAGATGGCCAACATGGTAGGACATGTATTGGAAAGCCATAAGATCACTTTCCACGAAGATGAATTGCCACCAGAAGGGTTGAGCCATAACAGGGCGTTGCATATCACAGTACAGTGCGAAGACAAATTCATTGCTAGGGTCTTGATAGATGGAGGTTCAAGTCTCAACATCTGCCCGTTGACTACTTTGAAGAGGTTAGGTAAAGGTTTGCATGAGATACACGCAGCAACTATGAACGTAAAAGCGTTCGATGGGTCTCAAAGGTCCACAATCGGAGAAACCAGCCTCTGCATACAAATGGGTCCAACTTGGTTTGATGTTGAATTCCAAGTGCTCGACATATCCGCCTCATACAATCTGCTATTGGGACGGCCTTGTATACACGCCGCTGGGGCTGTAGCGTCTACTCTGCATCAGGATGTGAAGTTTGAATGGAATCATCAGGAGGTGATAATTCATGGAGACGGGAGTAACCCTATTTACACCAACCAGACTGTCCTGATTGTGGAGAATAGAAGTAAGTTAGGGGGAGAGACTTACCATCGCATTGAGTGTGTTAACGCGATCGAGAAGGACAAATTGTGGAGTAGCAAAATAGAAAGCGTATTGGCATGGATAGGGTATGAACCTGGCAAAGTTATCTGCAAGAATCTCCAAGGGATCACAAAACAAATACAGTTAAAACATCACGGCACGACCTTTGGATTGGGATATCAATACACCTGACACGAGTATCAGAATTGGTCACCACTATGGCATGGTACTTATTACCCTCCCGAGCAGCCGATACCATGTTTGAGCTAATCCTTACATCAGGCTGATATGATGTGTGGATCCGAAGAAGATGAAGCGCTAGATGGTTTAAGGAATCTATTCTTGGAAGATGAAGACATGTGCTGCAGTGTAATTGTTGAGGACGAGGAGGAAGAAGGCCTCGTCATCTAGACAGTGGAGAAGGGAGTTGTTCTCATGAACTGAACTGCCATACCATCAAGGGCTCGCCATGTACCGGACATTACTATTTCTTATCATGATGAACCAACAATTGTGACATGTAAAGAGATAGCGAAACATAAGGATAGTGACTCGAAAGAAATAGAAGAAGAGGATATAATACCTGAGGAAATTGTTAGAGAAATTGAAGATTTTGAGAACAAGCCTAAGTCCAACCCGGACGAAACTGAGATAGTCAACTTGGAGATTCTGAAACTGTCAAAGAAACTCGCATAAGCATTCACCTGTCACCATCATAGAAATACGAATACACCCATTTCCTAAAAGAATATGAAGACATTTTCGCATGGTCTTATGATGATATGACTGGTTTGAGCACGTCCATAGTGGCTCATAAACTACCCACCAACCCAATGTGTCCTCCAGTAAAGCAGAAGCTCAGAAATTTCAAGTTAGGTATGAGTCTAAAAATCAAAGAAGAAGTCACCAAGGAGATCAAAGATAAGGTTCTCAAAGTGGTTGAATATCCAACTTGGTTGGATAATATCGTGCCAGTTCCGAAGATGGATAAGAAAGTCATAGGATGCGTCGATTATCGGGACCTAAATAGAGAAAGTCCAAAAAATGATTTTCCGTTACCCAACATACATATACTGATCGACAACTGCACCAAGCATGAACTCCAATCCTTTGTGGATTTCTTCGCAAGATATCATGAGATCTAGATGGATGAAGAGGATGCCAAAAAGACAGCTTTTATTACATCGAGGGGGTGTACTGCTATAAATGATGTTGTTTGGTCTGAAGAATGCTGGGGCGACTTATATGAGGGCCATGAAAACTATTTTCCACGACATGATATACATGGAGATAGAGGTATATGTGGATGACGTGATCATCAAATCCAGGAAGAGTACATATCATATAACAGACTTGAGGAAATTCTTTGATCGGCTTCGGAGGTACAATTTGAAATTGAATCCCGCAAAATGTGCCTTCGGGGTCCCCGTAGGAAAGTTGTTAGGATTCATCGTCAGCCGCCATAGAATTGAGATAGACCCAACAAAGGTCAAGGCTATCCAGGATTTGCCACCTCCAAAGAACAAGAAAGACGTGATGAGCTTCTTGGGACGTCTTAATTACATCAGCGGCTTCATAGCTCAATCAACCATGATCTGTGAGCTAATTTTCAAAATGTTAAATATGGATGCCGCAACCAGTTAGACTAAAGACTGCCAGAAAGCTTTTGACAGAATCAAAGAATATTTATCCACACCGCCAGTCCTGGTCCCGCCAGAACCTATTAGACCACTACTACACTATTTCTCTGTATTAGATGGGGCTTTTGGTTATGACTTGGGACAACACGATGAGACTAGAAGGAAAGAACATGCCATATACTATCTGAGTAAGAAGTTCATACCCTACGAAGCACGGTATTCTTTGCTGGAATGCACCTGCTGTGCTTTGACCTGGATAGCCCAGAAACTGAGGCATTACTTCTGTGCCTATACCACATATCTCATATCAAGGATGGATCCTCTGACGTACATCTTCCAGAAACTCATGCCTATATGGAAGCTGGAAAAATGACAGATATTGTTGAGTGAATTCGACATCGTCTATGTGACTCAGAAGGCGGTTAAGGGACAAACATTAGCAGATCATCTTGCAGAAAATCCTGTAGGAGGAGAATACGAACCACTAAAAATGTATTTTCCTGATGAAGAAGTATCATTCGTAGGAGAAGATATCGCCAAAGCCTACGACAGATGGAGAATGTTTTCTGATGGAGCTGCAAACTTCAAAGGAGTGGGTATTGGAGCCATTTTGGTGTCAAAAACAGGTCAACATTATCCGATATCCGCGAAACCCAAATTTCTGTGGACCAATAATATGGCAGAATATGATGTTTGCATATTGGGGCTCAATTTGGCCGTTGACATGAATATCCAGGAATTACTGGTAATTGGTGATTCAGATCTTCTGGTACATCAGGTGCAGGGAGAATATGCTACAAACAATACCAAGATATTACCATATCTATATCATGTGCTAGAGATGATGAAGAGGTCTACGAAGATAGAGTTTAGACATGTCCCGAGAATCCAGAATGAGTTCGCTGAGACATTGGCCACTTTGTCCTCCATGATACAACATCCGGGCAAGAATTTCATCGACCCCATTCCGGTAAGGATTCATAATCAACCAGCTTAATGCACTCATATTGAAGAAGAAGCAGACGAGAATCCATGATTCCATGATATCAAGGAGTACTTGGTAAAATGAGAGTACCCGGAGCATGCAAATCATACTAAAAAACGCACGCTCCGAAGATTGTCCAACCATTTCTTCCAAAGTGGAGGAATTCTGTACAGAAGGACTCTAGACCTAGGGTTATTACGGTGTGTTGACGCCAAAGAAGCTTCTAAACTGCTCAAAGAGACACACTCTGGAACTTGCGGACCACACATGAATGGTTTCGTTTTAGCCAAGAAGATACTGAGGGCAGGTTATTTTTGGATGACTATGGAAACAGACTACATCACGTATGTCCAGAAATGTTATTAGTGGCAAATACACGTAAATATGATACATGTGCCGTCATATAAACTCAATGCGACGAGTGCACCTTGGCCTTTTGCCGCTTGGGAATGGTTGTCATTGTACCAATTAAGCCTTCCAGTTCAAACGGGCACATGTTCATTTTAGTGGCCATAGACTACTTCACAAAATGGGTCGAAACTGCATCCTACAAATCTGTAACCAAGAAAGTCGTCGTAGATTTTGTTAGAGATCGTATTGTTTTCCGATTCGAGGTTCCAGAGTCCATCATCACCGATAACACCACCAATCTCAATAGTGACCTAATGAAAGCTATGCGCGAGACCTTCTAAATCAAGCACAAGATTTCCACAACATACACGACTCAAATGAATGGAGTCGGGGAGGCCGCAAACAAGAATATCAAGATAATACTGAGGAACATGGTAGACAACCACAAGCAATGGCACGAGAGGTTACCATTTTCCTTATTGGGGTACCGTACCACAGTCCGCACATCAACCGGGGTAACTCCTTATTTGTTGGTCTACGGTACCAAAGTTGTCATTCGTACCAAGGTTGAAATTCCTTCTTTAAGAATTATACAAGAAGCTGAACTCAGTGATGCAGAATCGATAAGAAGCCGCTTTGAACAATTAGCTCTCATTGATGGGAAAAGAATGAATGCAGTGTGTCATGGTCAACTCTACCAGAATAGGATGTCCAGAGCTTTCAACAAAAGGGTCAAACGTAGACAATTCGCACCGGGGCAGCTTGTACTAAAGCGGATCTTCCCGCATCAAGATGAAGCCAAAGGGAAATTTTCGCCCAATTGGCAAGGGCCCTACATGGTTCACAGAGTACTAACAGGAGGAGTACTCATACTCGTAGAAATAGACGGAGAGGTTTGGCCAAAGCCTATCAATTTAGACGCAGTCAAAACATATTATGTTTAGAATGTTCACATTTCTTCATTTGATGTAATTGAACTATGCTTGACCTGATTCCCATTTATGAGGGGATACGTAGGCAGCCCTGTAGGTTCGGTCACAATTCAATAAATTTTCATTTTCCCCACAACCATAAACTGGGGCAGAATTTTGAGGAGGACCCTCAATTTTTCGGAGCAAGTCCAGCCAACGTCATCATATGCAGAACAGTCAGAGAATCGCCTAAGTAAGCTGGGGCAGAATTTTGAGGAGGACCCTCAAAATTCTAAGGAAGTCGCAATGTCTCTAAAGTGTCACAGTCATTGGTTCATCAAATTTATCTGATATTGCATACTAATGTATTTTAAATAACTACATTCATCATATGCACGCACGTTTTCGAAAACTTTATTTTTATGAAACAACCAGATGCTACCCATGGTAACTCAAGTAGGACTTCGATACAGAGCAAAGCAAAGCAGGCAGGCGAGGCACGAACCAACCTTCCCCCGTAAAACTCATGATTGTCCTTTGGATGCAGGAAGAAGAAATATTCTCAAATTCGGGCACACCTCAGAATCACTATCTTCATAACGACAAAGCTGCCAAGCGCAAGCACAATTCCAGCTAAGCAATACTCTGCTACTGCTTATTATCTTTTCATTGCATGATACAAAGCATTGTCTACATCTTGAATGAGGCTAAGCCGCACCTCCTTAATTGCATAAGGCTAAGCACTGCCTTCCATGCATGAGACTAAGAATTGTCTCTATTTTGCATGAGGCCAAGACCTGCCTCCTCAATTGCATAAGGCTAAGCACTGCCTTCCCCTGCACAAGACTAAGCATTGTCTCCACCTTTGCATGAGGATAAGCCATGCCTCCTAAATTGCATAAGGCTAAGCATTGCCTTCCCCTGCATGAGACTAAGCATTGTCTCCCGCTTGCATGAGGCTAAGCCCTGCCTCCTCACTTGCATAAGGGTAAGCATTGCCTTCCCCTGCATGAGACTAAGCATTGTCTCCCACTTGCATGAGTCTAAGCCCTGCCTCCTCACTTGCATAAGGCTAAGCAATGCCTTCCCCTATACGAGACTAAGCATTGTCTCCCACTTGCATGAGGCTAAGCCATGCCTCCTCTTGTATGAGACTAAGAATTGTCTCCCATATTGCATAAGGCTAAGCCCTCCTTCCTCCTTGCATGTGACTAAGCATTGTCTTCCATCTCGCATGAGGCTAAGCATTGCCTCCCTAGTCGCATAAGGCTAAGCTCTGCCTTTCCTTGCATAACCCCAAATGCTATGCTACTTGAAATCTAGCACTATTCTCCACCTCGGGGCTAAGCTCTGTCCCCGATCTTCCACAAGACTAAGCTCTGTCTTGTTTCACTTTGCATAACCAAACGTCAAGTCTTTGCATCTCATAGGCTGAAATACCGCCATTTTTTTCTGAAGGCATCATAGTCCGAAGGCATCATCCTCATAGCCGGAAGACACCAAGCCCTGGCCTGAGGATCTCTCAATATCGCACATCATTATTCAAAGGCCTCATAGTTCAGAGGCACCATTTTTATAGCCCGAGAACATCATTTCATGGCCTCCGAATCCCTTATCACGCAATTCATGGCCCAGGACATCATGGTCTAAGAACATCATCCCCATCGTCCAAAGACAACTTTCATGGTCCAAATGGAATTTTCATCATGTTTAAATTATCGCAATATACACCTGCGTGCATTGTTTTGCAGGTAATCTAGTAGGTAACCGTTCTCCCAACGGGAGCAATCTTTGCTCCAGTTTCAGTTTAATATTCACACCCTGTAACTACCTCAAATATAGCCACCACCATCCGTTACCCATTTCCACTTAATGACCGTTCAAATACCCATAACCATTCCAAGGTACATCCATTCACAATTCCGATATCGTCCTATCCAGAAGAGCTTGTCCATTCCTATAACAACTCCATCGGCTTATTCCACCGTTGGATCCAGAACTACACACGGCCTGATTCCCGTAAAACCAGGGATATGTAGGCAACTCAGAAATCGGAGTTCGGCCAATATTTTTTCATATCACCCCATTTGGTCAACATCGGTCATCATTTCTTTACCCGACAACTCTTTCATCATTCCCGGGTAAAGAGGGGCAGCTGTTGATACCCAATTTTTCCATCATATTATATATATATATATATATATATATATATATATATATATATGCATACTTTCAAAATAGTACATATGTATCATCATTTTGTTTATAAGCATATACAAGTATTTTTCATAATTTTCCATAATTCTTAAAAGCTTTAAATCGATTTATTTTCGCATTTTTATACCCAGTAATTATCCTTCAAATTATGTTTATGATAATTTAATCATCTAAACTTATAATTTACACCAACATGATGTTGTAAATATTTTCAGTGCATTTGTAATTACATTTGCATTTCTAGGGCTAATTGTATATTTTTGCAATAATAGCCCATATTCATGTATCATTACATTATTTATGCGAAAATAACTCTTTATATTTTTATAATGTTAAGTAGTTATTTTTAATCATTTTAGTGCACAAATAATATTTTGTTATTTATTAATTACTTTTATAAATTTTGTTTTATTAAATATTGGGTATTTAAAAACTAGCCTAAACTCCTACATATTTTCGGACCAATTACTGGCCCAAAATATAATACCCTAGCCCAAATAACCCCCAACCCAAATAAATTAACCCTACCCCACAACCCGGTCGTGACCCGTTTTAACCACCCGACCTGGTTCCCCTCTAATCGTGGCCGTTGATCTCTGAGATCAACGGCCCACATTAAACCTTCCCTTTTAATTACCATCATGATCCCTAAACCTAATCATTTCCCACCGTCCGCCGCCCCCATATCCCACCTCCTTTCTCCCTCCTAAGAACCCTAGCCTCCCCTCCCCCCCAAATCTCTCCTAAACCCACACGATATGGGATTCTATGGCTACCCTTTGCCATAAACGACCTCTCTTTGGTATTGGTTCTTCTTCTATACTGCTTGCCTAAACATGGAAAGCAGATCTCATAAGGATCGAACCAAAATCGGTTCAAATCCTTGACTTTTCCGATATTCTGTCTACATTCATCATCTTGCTCTTTGTAAGTACGAATATTTGTGTATCTCTTATGGATTCTTACTAACCCTAAAATTAGGGTTTTCAGATCTCTTTTAATCGAACCAAAATAGGTTCTATTCTCTAATTTTAAGTATTATTATATTCATATTCACCCTATATTCTACTATGGCATATTTTTATTATATTTTTGTCAATATTTGTCTTACCCTAAAATTAGGGTTTTCTTATTTTCTTAAATTGGACCAAAATTAGTTTGACCTTCTAATGTTTAGTGCTATTTGGGTCTATATTCATCCTATGTTATTATTTTTGTGTATATTCTGGTAATATTTATTTTCCTAAAAATTAGGGTTACTTGACTTTTCCTAAATTGATTCTGAATCAATTTCGCATGTTATTCTTTCCTTTTCTTTTGAGGTTGATTGATTGTTTTCCTTGTCTGTCTGTTTAAATTTTACCACTATATAAACCCATCCCCTTTCCCCCTTTAGAAAAAATGGAATGACTATTCTCTCACTAAAAATTGAAGTTTTCTACTCTATACTTGTTCACTATTCGATTTTGTTTGGTTCTTGGCCGGTTGAAAGCCAAGGCCACCGGACTTCTACTTTTTCTGACCTCTCTTGGGTGTGAGCACTGCCTGGGTTCTTGAAACCCTTGGAACTTGACATATTCAGGACTTTGGGTCCTTATTGCAATCTTTTTCTTGTTTATCGAACAGTCACAGGTCAGTTTCTAACTTTCGCAATATTTATTATGTTCTAATTAGCATGTTCTCTGAACTGCATGATCTAATGTATTTCTTTGATTCTTTTCTGCCTAATTCTGCTTGTGATTGCTAGCTTAATAATGCTTTGCACCTAGCCTAATTAATTTAGACAAAATGAAGCATTCTTAGTTTAGTTTGTGATAACCTGAAAATTTATTTTTACTATATGGTTCAATCTATGTTATCTTCTTAATTCTGAACTTCTAATGACCAATTTGATGTTATTAGTATGCCCTAACTTGTTTAAGACCTTTACTTTGAATGTTATATGCTCTTATGACTATAGTTATCACCTTATGTATTCTTGCCATATCCAATCAGTATCTCTCACAACTTGTGATCCTTTAAAACCAATATGCCTTAACTGACACTCTCTATGTTACCTAATCCTGCTTGTATTATAATGCTTAACTCATGTATTTGGTATAATGTGATATCTTAAGTCCTAAATTAGTTCCATTACTTGGTTTTAATAACCTAATACCATTGCATGTTAACTTGCAATCCCAGGCTCCTTGTTCCTTATCATATGTCACTCTGCCTAGTGTGTTAATTTGTTTTTGGAGTTCATTATGTGATTATCTTAAAAGTTTGCAAATGTTTTCCAAACCTATTACTCTACTACTATTTTCACTGGTTGTTTATTGTTTAATTCTGGGGCTGGCTATAAGCCAATGCCCTTCCCCTAAGTCTCCTGTATCAATCTCCCTAGTGTGAGCACTGCCCTGGATTCTTCAAGCCCTTGGGAACTCTAACACACTAGGGTCCAAGGTTCTTTGCCACCCTTTTCCTAATTGCTCAACTTTGCCCCCTCTTCTCACCTACTGGATAAACCAGTTGGTTTATGTAAATGGCTATACCTCTGGGACTTTTGATGGCTACTGGATGTGGGCTATTTTGTGTGAATGTAGATTGTTTCTGGGCTGTTGTCAAACTGTGTTGAAGGGCTAGCTAGGCTAGGTATACATTGTGCCTGCCTTAGGCCCACTATAGCTATTCTGTAATTCTGTAATTTATTTCACTCATTGGACTTGTAATAATGATATAATAACAATTGGGGTATTAGTAAAATTGGGAAAAGGGATTTATTTTAATATTTGCATGAAATGGGTAGAAATCCTTTCTATAGGTGTTTACTTTGCTCGAACATGTTCTGCTATTGTGTGTGTTAGATAACCTGCCTATAGGTATTTAATTTGTTTAACATATTCCATTTCTACATGATAGATGTCATGCCTATAGAAAATAAAATGACCAATGTCTCAATCTGCATTACAGCATATTCATTAGGTGCTACGACCATATGGTTCTGTTAATTTATGTTCTACCAAATCTGCATTTTAGAAATCCTGCCTATATGGTTTAATTGGTTAATGTGTTGTTGTTATAATTGCTCATTTCTGAAACATGCCTATAGGAGCTAAAATCTGTTTCTATCGCTAATCGTAGAAATCTTGCTTTAAGTGCAAAATAGATCTTTCAACATTGTTTCATTGCATAACTCTACCGCTAATAGAAAACATGCCTATAGGATCAAATTGGGAAATTCTGATTATCTCCTTTTATTATCACTGCCAATTAGTGCGTAAATCATCTAGATAGCATGTCTATAGGTTTAATCGCTTATAACCTGTAATTAGTAGGAAAATATGTAGTCACTTAGAAATTATACTTTGCATACAAACTTGTCTGCACTTTCAAAACCCAGGTCACATAGACACCGTGTCTATAGGGACTAATGGATTTAATTTGCCTAAATCCTGAAATTGTCAAACGCTGAATGTGAAAATTTGTTCGTGTTCATTTGTTGTCTAAGTGTGGAGGATAACTTGTTCCCTTAATTACTTTTACATAAAGTCCAACTTGTTTTGTATATCGCCTAGTTTTATCATTTCTGAGCAGCCTAAGCTAAGTCTAGAAACCATCTAATACCATTGCCTGTTAACTTGCAATCCCAGGCTCTTTGTTCCTTATCATATATCACCCTGCCCAGTGTGTTAATTTGCTTTTGGAGTTCATTATGTGATTATCTTAAAAGTTTGCAAATGTTTTCCAAACCTATTACTCTACTACTATTTGCACTGGTTGTTTTTTGTTTAATTCTGGGCTGGTTGAAAGCTAATGCCCTTCCCTTAAGTCTTCTCTATAAACCTCCCCAGTGTGAGCACTGCCCTGGATTCTTGAAGCCCTTGGGAACTCTAACACACCAGGGTCCAAGGTTCTTTGCCACCTTTTTCCTAATTGCTCAACTTTGCCCCCTCTTCTCACCTACTGGATAAACCAGTTGGTTTGTGTAAATGGCTATACCTCTGAGACTTTTGATAGCTACTGGATGTGGGCTATTTTGTGTGAATGGGGATTGTTTATGGGCTGTTGTGAAACTGTGTTGAAGGGCTAGTTAGGCTAGGTATACATTGGGCCTGCCTTAGGCCCAATATAGCTATTCTGTAATTTATTTCACTCATTGGGCTTGTAATAATGACATAATAACAATTGGGGTATTAGTAAAATTGGGAAAAGGGATTTATTTTAATATTTGCATGAAACAGATAGAAATCCTACCTATATGTGTTTACTTTGCTCGAACATGTTCTGCTATTGTGTGTGATGGATAACCTGCCTATAGGTATTTAATTTGTTTAACATATTCCATTTCTACATGATAGATGTCATGCCTATAAAAAATAAAATGACCAATGTCTCAATGTGCATTACAACATATTCATTAGGCGCTACGACCATAGGGTTCTGTTAATTTATGTTCTATCAAATCTGCATTTTAGAAATCATGCCTATATGGTTTAATTGGTTAATATGTTGTTGTTATAATTGCTCATTTAGGAAACATGCCTATAAGAGCTAAAATCGGTTTCAATCGCTAATCGTAGAAATCTTGCTTTAAGTGCTAAAATTGAACTTTCAACATTGTTTCATTGCTTAACTCTACCGCTAATAGAAAACATGCCTATAAGATCAAATTGGGTAATTCTGATTATCTCCTATTATTATCACTGCCAATTAGTGCGTAAGTAATTTAGAGCATGTCTATAGGTTTGATCGCTTATAACTTGTAATTAGTAGGCAACTGTGTAGTCACTTAGAAATTATACTTTGCATACAAACTTGTCTGCACTTTCAAAATCCAGGTCACATAGAAACCATGTCTATAGGGACTAATGGATTTAATTTGCCAAAGTCCTGAAATTGTCTAACGCTTAATGTGAAAATTTGTTCGTGTTCATTTGTTGTCTAAGTGTGGAGGCTAACTTGTTCCCTTAATTGCTTTTACATAAAGTCCAACTTGTTTTGTATATCGCCTAGTTTAATCATTTCTGAGCAGCCTAAGCTAAGTCTAGAAACCATCCAATACCATTGCCTGTTAACTTACAATCCAGGCTCTTTGTTCCTTATCATATGTGACCCTGCCCAGTGTGTTAATTTTCTTTTGGAGTTCATTATGTGATTATCTTAAAAGTTTGCAAATGTTTCCCAAACTTATTACTCTACTACTATTTTCACTGGTTGTTTTTTGTGTAATTCTGGGCTGGTTGAAAGCTAATGCCCTTCCCCTAAGTCTCCTCTATCAACCTCCCTAGTGTGAGCACTGCCCTGGATTCTTGAAGCCCTTGGGAACTCTACCACACTAGGGTCCAAGGTTCTTTCCCACCTTTTTCCTAATTGCTCAACTTTGCCCCCTCTTCTCACCTACTGGATAAACCAGTTGGTTTGTGTACATGGCTATACCTCTAGGACTTTTGATAGCTACTGGATGTGGGCTATTTTGTGTGAATGAGGATTGTTTCAGGGCTGTTGTGAAACAGTGTTGAAGGGCTAGCTAGGCTAGGTATACATTGGGCCTGCCTTAGGCCCACTGTAGCTATTCTGTAATTTTATAATTTATTTCACTCATAGGGCTTGTAATAATGATATAATAATAATTGAGGTATTCGTAAAATTGGGAAAAAGGGATTTATTTTAATATTTGCATGAAACGGGTAGAAATCCTACCTATAGGTGTTTACTTTGCTCGAACATGTTCTGCTATTGTGTGTGTTAGATAACCTGCCTATGGGTATTTAATTTGTTTAACATATTCCGTTTCTACATGCTAGATGTCATGCCTATAGAAAATAAAATGACCAATGTCTCAATGTGCATTACAGCATATTCATTAGGTGCAACGACCATAGGGTTCTGTTAATTTATGATCTACCAAATCTGCATTTTAGAAATCATGTCTATATGGTTTAATTGGTTAATGTGTTGTTGTTATAATTGCTCATTTAGGAAACATGCCTATAGGAGCTAAAATCTGTTTCAATCGCTAATCGTAGAAATCTTGCTTTAAGTACTAAAATTGAACTTTCAACACTGTTTCATTGCTTAACTCTGCCGCTATTAGAAAGCATGCCTGTAGGATCAAACTGGGTAATTCTGAATATCTCTTGTTTTTATCACTGCCAATTAGTGCGTAAATCATCTAGATAGCATGTCTATAGGTTTAATCGCTTATAACCTGTAATTAGTAGGAAACTGTGTAGTCACTTAGAAATTATACTTTGCATACAAACTTGTCTGCACTTTCAAAATTCCGGTCACATAGAAACCGTGTCTATAGGGACTAATGGATTTAATTTGCCTCAATCTTGAAATTGTCTAACGCTTAATGAGAAAATTTGTTCGTGTTCATTTGTTGTCTAAGTGTGGAGGCTAACTTGTTCCCTTAATTGCTTTTACATAAAGTCCAACTTGTTTTGTATATCGCCTAGTTTTATCATTTCTGAGCAGCCTAAGCTAAGTCGAGAAATCATTCAATACCATTGCCTGTTAACTTACAATCCCAGGCTCTTTGTTCCTTATCATATGTCACCCTGCCCAGTGTGTTAATTTGCTTTTGGAGTTCATTATGTAATTATCTTAAAAGTTTGCAAATGTTTTCCAAATCTATTACTCTACTACTATTTTCACTGGTAGTTTTTTGTTTAATTCTGAGGCTGGCTGAAAGCCAATTCCCTTCCCCTAAGTCTCCACTATCAACCTCCCTAGTGTGAGCGCTGCCCTGGATTCTTGAAGCCCTTGGGAACTCTACCACACTAGGGTCCAAGGTTCTTTGCCACCTTTTTCCTAATTGCTCAACTTTGCCCCCTCTTCTCACCTTCTGGATAAACCAGTTGGTTTGTGTAAATGGTTATACCTCTAGGACTTTTGATGGATACTGGATGTGGCCTATTTTGTGTGAATAGGGATTGTTTTTGGGCTGTTGTGAAACTGTGTTAAAGGGCTAGCTAGGCTAGGTATATATTGGGCCTGCCTTAGGCCCACTATAGCTATTCTATAATTCTGTAATCTATTTCACTCATTGGGCTTGTAATAATGATATAATAACAATTAGGGTATTAGTAAAATTTGGGAAAGGTATTTATTTTAATATTTGCATGAAACGGGTAGAAATCCTTCCTGTAGTTGTTTACTTTGCTCGAACATGTTCTGCTATTGTGTGTGTTAGATAACCTGCCTATAGCTATTGAATTTGTTTAACATATTCCGTTTCTACATGCTAGATGTCATGCCTATAGAAAATAAAATGACCAATGTCTCAATGTGCATTACAGCATATTCATTAGGTGCTACGACCATAGGGTTCTGTTAATTTATGATCTACCAAATCTGCATATTAGAAATCATGCCTATATGGTTTAATTGGTTAATGAGTTGTTGTTATAATTGCTCATTTAGGAAACATGCCTATAGGAGCTAAAATCTATTTCAATCGCTAATCGTAGAAATCTTGCTTTAAGTGCTAAAATTGAACTTTCAACATTGTTTCATTGCTTAACTCTGCCGCTATTAGAAAGCATGCCTATAGGATCAAACTGGGTAATTCTGAATATCCCTTGTTATTATCACTGTCAATTAGTGTGTAAATCATCTAGATAGCATGTCTATAGGTTTAATCGCTTATAACCTGTAATTAGTAGGCAACTGTGCAGTCACTTAGAAATTATACTTTGCATACAAACTTGTCTACACTTTCAAAATCCAGGTCACATAGAAACCATGTCTATAGGGACTAATGGATTTAGTTTGCCTCAATCCTGAAATTTTCTAACGCTTAATGTGAAAATTTGTTCGTGTTCATTTGTTGTCTAAGTGTGGAGGCTAACTTGTTCCCTTAATTGCTTTTACATAAAGTCCAACTTGTTTTTTATATCACCTAGTTTTATCATTTCTGAGCAGCCTAAGCTAAGTCTAGAAACCATCCAATACCATTGCCTGTTAACTTACAATCCCAAGCTCTTTGTTCCTTATCATATGTCACCCGGCCTAGTGTGTTAATTTGCTTTTGGAGTTCATTATGTGATTATCTTAAAAGTTTCCAAATATTTTTCAAACCTATTACTCTACTACTATTTTCACTGGTGGGTTTTTGTTTAATTCTGGGGCTGGCTGAAAGCCAATGCCTTTCCCCTAAGTCTCCTCTATCAACCTCCCTAGTGTGAGCACTGCCCTGGATTCTTGAAGCCCTTGGGAACTCTAACACACTAGGGTCCAAGGTTCTTTGCCGCCATTTTCCTAATTGCTCAACTTTGCCCCCTCTTCTCACCTACTGGATAAACCCGTTGGTTTGTGTAAATGGCTATACTTCTGGGACTTTTGATGGCTACTGGATGTGAGCTATTTTGTGTGAATGAGGATTGTTTCAGGGCTGTTGTGAAACTGTGTTGAAGGGCTAGCTAGGCTAGGTATACATTGGGCCTGCCTTAGGCCCACTATAGCAATTCTGTAATTCTGTAATTTATTTCACTCATTGGGCTTGTAATAATGATATAATAATAATTGAGGTATTAGTAAAATTGGGAAAAAGGGATTTATTTTAATATTTGCATGAAACGGGTAGAAATCCTACCTATAGGTGTTTACTTTGCTCGAACATGTTCTGCTATTGTGTGTGTTAGATAACTTGCCTATGGGTATTTAATTTGTTTTACATATTCCGTTTCTACATGCTAGATGTCATGCCTATAGAAAATAAAATGACCAATGTCTCAATGTGCATTACAGCATATTCATTAGGTGCTACGACCATAGGGTTCTGTTAATTTATGATCTACCAAATCTGCATTTTAGAAATCATGTCTATATGGTTTAATTGGTTAATGTGTTGTTGTTATAATTGCTCATTTAGGAAACATGCCTATAGGAGCTAAAATCTGTTTCAATCGCTAATCGTAGAAATCTTTCTTTAAGTACTAAAATTGAACTTTCAACATTGTTTCATTGCTTAACTCTGCCGCTATTAGAAAGCATGCATGTAGGATCAAACTGGGTAATTCTGAATATCTCTTGTTTTTATCACTGCCAATTAGCGCGTAAATCATCTAGATAGCATGTCTATAGGTTTAATCGCTTATAACCTGTAATTAGTAGGCAACTGTGTAGTCACTTAGAAATTATACTTTGCATACAAACTTGTCTGCACTTTAAAAATCCAGGTCACATAGAAACCGTGTCTATAGGGACTAATTGATTTAATTTGCCTAAATCCTGAAATTGTCTAACGCTTAATGAGAAAAATTGTTCGTGTTCATTTGTTGTCTAAGTGTGGAGGCTAACTTGTTCCCTTAATTGCTTTTACATAAAGTCCAACTTGTTTTATATATCGCCTAGTTTTGTCATTTCTGAGCAGCCTAAGCTAAGTCGAGAAACCATTCAATACCATTGCCTGTTAACTTACAATCCCAGGCTCTTTGTTCCTTATCATATGTGACCCTGCCCAGTGTGTTAATTTGCTTTTGGAGTTCATTATGTAATTATCTTAAAAGTTTGCAAATGTTTTCCAAACCTATTACTCTACTACCATTTTCACTGGTTGTTTTTTGTTTAATTCCGAGGATGGCTGAAAGCCAATTCCCTTCCCCTAAGTCTCTACTATCAACCTCCCTAGTGTGAGCACTGCCCTGGATTCTTGAAGCCCTTGGGAACTCTAACACACTAGGGTCCAAGGTTCTTTGCCACCTTTTTCCTAATTGCTCAACTTTGCCCCCTCTTCTCACCTTCTGGATAAACCAGTTGGTTTGTGTAAATGGTTATACCTCTAGGACTTTTGATGGATACTGGATGTGGCCTATTTTGTGTGAATGGGGATTGTTTTTGGGCTGTTGTGAAACTGTGTTGAAGGGCTAGCTAGGCTAGGTATATATTGGGCCCGCCTTAGGCCCACTATAGCTATTCAGTAATTCTGTAATTTATTTCACTCACTGGGCTTGTAATAATGATATAATAACAATTGGCGTATTAGTAAAATTGGGAAAAGGTATTTATTTTAATATTTGCATGAAACGGGTAGAAATCCTTCTTATAGGTATTTACTTTGCTCGAACATGTTCTGCTATTGTGTGTGTTAGATAACTTGCCTATAGCTATTGAATTTGTTTAACATATTCCGTTTCTACATGCTAGATGTCATGCCTATAGAAAATAAAATGACCAATGTCTCAATGTGCATTACAGCATATTCATTAGGTGCTACGACCATAGGGTTCTGTTAATTTATGATCTACCAAATCTGCATATTAGAAATCATGCCTATATGGTTTAATTGGTTAATGAGTTGTTGTTATAATTGCTCATTTAGGAAACATGCCTATAGGAGCTAAAATCTATTTCAATCGCTAATCGTAGAAATCTTGCTTTAAGTGCTAAAATTGAACTTTCAACACTGTTTCATTGCTTAACTCTGCCGCTATTAGAAAGCATGCCTATAGGATCAAACTGGGTAATTCTGAATATCCCTTGTTATTATCACTGCCAATTAGTGCGTAAATCATCTAGATAGCATGTCTATAGGTTTAATCGCTTATAACCTGTAATTAGTAGGCAACTGTGCAGTCACTTAGAAATTATACTTTGCATACAAACTTCTCTACACCTTCAAAATCCAGGTCACATAGAAACCATGTCTATAGGGACTAATGGATTTAATTTGCCTCAATCCTGAAATTTTCTAACGCTTAATGTGAAAATTTGTTCGTGTTCATTTGTTGTCTAAGTGTGGAGGCTAACTTGTTCCCTTAATTGCTTTTACATAAAGTCCAACTTGTTTTTTATATCACCTAGTTTTATCATTTCTGAGCAGCCTAAGCTAAGTCTAGAAACCATCCAATACCATTGCATGTTAACTTACAATCCCAAGCTCTTTGTTCCTTATCATATGTCACCCTTCCTAGTGTGTTAATTTGCTTTTGGAGTTCATTATGTGATTATCTTAAAAGTTTCAAAATGTTTTTCAAACCTATTACTCTACTACTATTTTCACTGGTATTTTTTTGTTTAATTCTGGGGCTGGCTGAAAGCCAATGCCCTTCCCCTAAGTCTCCTCTATCAACCTCCCTAGTGTGAGCACTGCCCTGGATTCTTGAAGCCCTTGGGAACTCTAACACACTAGGGTCCAAGTTTCTTTGCCGCCATTTTCCTAATTGCTCAACTTTGCCCCCTCTTCTCACCTACTGGATAAACCCGTTGGTTTGTGTAAATGGCTATACTTCTGGGACTTTTGATGGCTACTGGATGTGGGCTATTTTGTGTGAATGAGGATTGTTTCAGGGCTATTGTGAAACTGTGTTGAAGGGCTAGCTAGGCTAGGTATACATTGGGCCTGCCTTAGGCCCACTATAGCTATTCAGTAATTCTGTAATTTATTTCACTCATTAGGCTTGTAATAATAATATAATAATAATTGAGGTATTAGTAAAATTGGAAAAAAGGGATTTAATTTAATATTTGCATGAAACGGGTAGAAATCCTACCTATAGGTGTTTACTTTGCTCGAACATGTTCTGCTATTGTGTGTGTTAGATAACCTGCCTATGGGTATTTAATTTGTTTAACATATTCCGTTTCTACATGCTAGATGTCATGCCTATAGAAAATAAAATGACCAATGTCTCAATGTGCATTACAACATATTCATTAGGTGCTACGACCATAGGGTTCTGTTAATTTATGATCTACCAAATCTGCATTTTAGAAATCATGTCTATATGGTTTAATTGGTTAATGTATTGTTGTTATAATTGCTCATTTAGGAAACATGCCTATAGGAGCTAAAATCTGTTTCAATCGCTAATCGTAGAAATCTTGCTTTAAGTGCTAAAATTGAACTTTCAACGCTGTTTCATTGCTTAACTCTGCCGCTATTAGAAAGCATGCATGTAGGATCAAACTGGGTAATTCTGAATATCTCTTGTTTTTATCACTGCCAATTAGTGCGTAAATCATCTAGATAGCATGTCTATAGGTTTAATCGCTTATAACCTATAATTAGTAGGCAACTGTGCAGTCACTTAGAAATTATACTTTGCATACAAACTTGTCTATACCTTCAAAATCCAGGTCACATAGAAACCATGTCTATAGGGACTAATGGATTTAATTTGCCTCAATCCTGAAATTTTCTAACGCTTAATGTGAAAATTTGTTCGTGTTCATTTGTTGTCTAAGTATGGAGGCTAACTTGTTCCCTTAATTGCTTTTACATAAAGTCCAACTTGTTTTTTATATCACCTAGTTTTATCATTTCTGAGCAGCCTAAGCTAAGTCTAGAAACCATCCAATACCATTGCCTGTTAACTTACAATCCCAAGCTCTTTGTTCCTTATCATATGTCACCCTGCCTAGTGTGTTAATTTGCTTTTGGAGTTCATTATGTGATTATCTTAAAAGTTTAAAAATATTTTTCAAACCTATTACTCTACTACTATTTTCACTGGTTATATTTTGTTTAATTCTGGGGCTGGCTAAAAGCCAATGCCCTTCCCCTAAGTCTCCTCTATCAACCTCCCTAGTGTGAGCACTGCCCTGGATTTTTGAAGCCCTTGGGAACTCTAACACACTAGGGTCCAAGTTTCTTTGCCGCCATTTTCCTAATTGCTCAACTTTGCCCCCTCTTCTCACCTACTGGATAAACCCGTTGGTTTGTGTAAATGGCTATACTTCTAGGACTTTTGATGGCTACTGGATGTGGGCTATTTTGTGAAAATGAGGATTGTTTCAGGGCTATTGTGAAACTGTGTTGAAGGGCTAGCTAGGCTAGGTATACATTGGGCCTGCCTTAGGCCCACTATAGCTATTCAGTAATTCTGTAATTTATTTCACTCATTGGGCTTGTAATAATAATATAATAATAATTGAGGTATTAGTAAAATTGGGAAAAAGGGATTTATTTTAATATTTGCATGAAACGGGTAGAAATCCTACCTATAGGTGTTTACTCTGCTCGAACATGTTCTGCTATTGTGTGTGTTAGATAACCTGCCTATGGGTATTTAATTTGTTTAACATATTCCGTTTCTACATGCTAGATGTCATGCCTATAGAAAATAAAATGACCAATGTCTCAATGTGCATTACAACATATTCATTAGGTGCTACGACCATAGGGTTCTGTTAATTTATGATCTACCAAATCTGCATTTTAGAAATTATGTCTATATGGTTTAATTGGTTAATGTGTTGTTGTTATAATTGCTCATTTAGGAAACATGCCTATAGGAGCTAAAATCTGTTTCAATCGCTAATCGTAGAAATCTTGCTTTAAGTGCTAAAATTGAACTTTCAACACTGTTTCATTGCTTAACTCTACCGCTATTAGAAAGCATGCCTGTAGGATCAAACTGGGTAATTCTGAATATCTCTTGTTTTTATCACTGCCAATTAGTGCGTAAATCATCTAGATAGCATGTCTATAGGTTTAATCGCTTATAACCTGTAATTAGTAGGCAACTGTGTAGTCACTTAGAAATTATACTTTGCATACAAACTTGTCTGCACTTTCAAAATTTCGGTCACATAGAAACCGTGTCTATAAGGACTAATGGATTTAATTTGCCTCAATCTTGAAATTGTCTAACGCTTAATGTGAAAAAAATTTCGTGTTCATTTGTTGTCTAAGTGTGGAGGCTAACTTGTTCCCTTAATTGCTTTTACATGAAGTCCAACTTGTTTTGTATATCGCCTAGTTTTATCATTTCTGAGCAGCCTAAGCTAAGTCTAGAAACCATCCAAAATAGAGGTCCAAACGCCTCCTGGGCCACATGCATGGGACGGGTAGTGCACGCATAGGGCACAGTTTAGAATCAACTAGTCCGCTTTAGGTAAAAGCTTAAAGATAGTAATCGGGTAGCAGGAGATGATAGTCTGTGCCTGCTGAATAATACGAGTAACACCCCACCTTGAGGGAGTTACGAAGTATTATTTTTGTTTCACGGGGTGATCCTTTAGGCTAAAAATCTTAGGACCCCCCATCTTGTCTTTAAACCAATTATCTGTGTTTACTCAAGGACTTTCTAATAATGATTTTTTTTTCAAACTTCTTATTTTTCTCTCTCACTATTTGACCAATTCATATAATTCAACTTCAGTCGGGACCCACAGTTGTGGACCTCGAATAGTGTCTAACACCTTCTCTTCGAAGTAATTTGAGCACTTACCCGATCTTTGGTGACGCAAACTGGTTAAACCAGAGTTATATGCAAATAGGTGCCGTAACGCATCTCAAACCCGTTAGGTGATGACTCTCTCTTTTAACACCTTCCTTATAAAGAGTTTTCACGTGTCGAAACCCGATTTCGCGAGAAAGAGGGGCGCAACATTATCCTTAGGGAATGTGTTCAAAAATGATATATGTATTAAAATATTATGGCTTTGAGTCGTGTTTTAAATAAATGTCCATTATGCTTAACTAGGAAAGAATACCCCTTGCGTCTAAAACTCCTATTGCTCATATGTGCACCTAAGGTCTTGAGTTGAAATGCCTTATTATTGATAATCTATAAGGATGATTGAAAGTAAAAGGAGTGGGTTGGAGATGTAAAGTGTGGCCACCATGACCATAATGAAAGTTATACTTATGGCCAATGGTCCCAAGGAAATGAAATGATGCGATAAAGGTTATGAAATGAGCCTTGATCCAATGTTCCAAATTGACTTCTAAAATAGAATTGCCTAAAAGCTTATGTACTCAAGTCATGCGCATATGTGGTTGTTTTAAATAATGCTATGCTTTGTGAGTATTTTCAATGTGTTTTGCGTTCTTACATATTCGTGAATGGAAATGGTGTATTGCCCTTTTTGGGGTAAAGTATTTCAAGAATAAATGGTGTTACTCATTTATGATATTAACTTGTGCTTTGATTGCCAATCATTTTACTCTATTTCTTGGAAAGAACCCTATTGTGTTTAAAGCCTTCATTACTATTGAACCTAAATTTATGATTTACGAAATATTCTATATGTTGATATTTATGATGATGATCCATGAAAGGAAAGATATGAAATTGTGGAATATGAAATACGCCCATTGGGCCATGAAAGAAGAATCATATGTATGGCCAAGAGAGCCAATGAAATAATGATGTTGTAAGTGGTTGAAAATAAGAATGAAGTGATATATGGTGTGAAAGGTTATGAGATGAACGTATTTGTACTTTTGTTTCCAATGTGTTCTAAGCTCCTACATTCTTATGAGTAAAGGCTATGGTGTTCCTAAATGTTTTAAATGCTCTTAATATTCTATGATCACCTATGGCAAGTACAGGTAAGTGATAGTATGAACATGAAATGTGGCCGCTTGCCTAGATGAGAATTATGGGGCGTTGTATGTCCCAATGGTTTCAATCATATTATGTATGCTTCTAAAATAATCAATGCAAATGACTTCGATATTAAGTCCTCAAGAGTCATGAACTTAACTATGACCTCAAGATGTCAAGTGAGTGAATAACGAAATGAAAGGGAGATGTCCTATGCTAAATGATGATGAACCTTAAAAAAAGAAATTGGGCTCATGTGCCATTGAAATCAACTTATTTATTTACCATGCATGTGCTAATATGATGAGTTGTGTTTCACCATGATTAGCATGAACATGAAGTATTCCGATGATATGGGAAACTATGATTTTAAATGTAATGTTAATCATGTCGCTTTAAGTTTATATATGGTATTGTGATACACCTCCACCTGTATATATTTGGGTGAGGTGGTAGGGACGCTTTGTGTAGATATTGTGGTGTTGTGATACACCTCCACCCAGATATATTGGGTGAGGCGGCAGGGCCGCTTTGTGTAGAGATTATGGTATTGAGATACACCTCCACCTGCATATATTGGGGTGAGGCGACATGGCCGCTTTGTACAGAGATTATGGTATTGTGATACACCACCACCCGCATATATTGGGGTGAGGCGGCAGGGCCACTTTGTGTAGAGATTTTGGTATTGTTATACACCTCCACGCGCATATATTGGGGTGAGGCGGCATGGACACTTTGTGTTGAGATTGTGGTATCGTGATACACCTCTACCTGCATATGTTGGGGTGAGGCGACAGGGCCTCTTTGTGTGAAGGTGGTTATAGAGGATTCCCGACTTAAAATCTATAAATCTTATTGGAAGCTCTTAATAAATTTGCTTGACTTTAACGTCTATCTAAACCCTTTTATTGTTACCATGATCCATCATAATCAAGCCATATTTCCAAATCATTGAATAGGTGTATTGTGTATGTGAACACTATGGATGGTCAATGAGACGCATATGTGTATAATATGATATGTGAACACTAAGGATGGTCTATGAAATATATAGTGTAAAATAAGAGAGGGATATGGACGGTCTAGCGAGACGCATTGTTAACCCATACAATAAGTGTCTCTTTCATTGGCCTTGTTTGTACATGTTGTTTCAGTTTCATTATATTATGTATTCCACGCATAAATCATATGGCTCAATGGATCCCAAAAGATGTTCAAAATGATGTAAGTATAATAAGACTTGAAATTTGATTCTATGTGATGTTTCGTAGTTTCTTGATGTACTTTATTTGCCTCTTATTTGAGTTATCATATCTTCATATGTTGTTTTGTCTGCCTTGCATACGAGTACTATTCCACATGTACTCACGTCCCTTTTTTTGGGGCACTGCATCTTTTAATGGATGCAGGTATAATTCTACAAGATGATATAAATCTTTGATAGGGATCTTCTTCACTACTCAGCTTATGGTCAGCCCGCTATAGTTTTAGTGGGTGTTTGGGTCTAGTTCATTTTATGTATTTAGTTATCTATTCTCATAGAAGTTCCATGTATACCGTGGGTTATGTGCTTAAAGATTTGAGTTTTGTCATTTATTTATGTTCATAGTTATTTATGAGTTTACGCACCCACCATGAGAAAGATTGTAGGCCATTGAGCCAAATGTATTCAATTTTAAAGTCATGATCTATTGATGTTTTGATAAATCATGAATGAGTTATGATGATATGTTGATGTAAAGTAGGCTTGCTTGATCGGGTTTACTCAGTTGAGCGTCGGTCATGCTTCCCAAGTTTGGGGCGTGACAAACTTGGTATCAGAGAATGGTTTGGGAGTCCTAAGGTGTCACGGAGTTGTGTTAGTAGAGTCCCTCTTATCGGTGTGTTGCCGGACACACTTATAATAGGGAGGCTACAACGACATTTAGGAAATATTTCTCTTCTTCTATCCTCGATCGTGCGTTAAGGTTCCGAGTTAGTCTCAGAGTTCCCTTGTTAATATTAAGGAATGTTTGCACATCGTGCTACGAAATGAGAAAGGCCTAAGGATTAAAGGAATGATGCACATAGTAGGCATAATGTGTGAGGTGCCCAATTATCCTCGTTATGGATAAAGGAAAAGCCAAGGATACGATCAAGGTAAGCAAGGTCATAAAGTTGGCCTCGAGAGTCATGGTTTTTATTGTTTCATGTATATGGTGCAATGTGGTGTTATCTAAATGTTGTTTAGGATTGATTTATGTGATTCTCTGGCAGGTGGTTAGGCCCAATTGCAGAGGAAACTTTGCCGAAAATTCTGAAACATTTGGGAGCTTAAGATGTGTGGAAGAAGAAACGCGTTATGTTAAGTGTTTGGGGACGGACTCTACTCCTTATTCGAGGATGAATTATCCTAAGTGGCGTAGAATGTAAGGCCCCGCAAAATTTCGCTAAGGAATTTAAGTTTCGTGGTGCCGAGGTAGGCTAATGGATTTGAGGATTGTAGAAAACGAGTCACGACACGGACCTTTTGGGTTGAAGAATGCACTAAAGTGTTGATAGGAATTTTTGGCAGAAGAATGTGATTCTGCGGACAATTTCGCGACCGTATAACGGTTCCGCGGACTGCATAAGCATCACAAAGTGGAGCAGAGAACAGGAAAATTTTGAAAAAACCATTCTGCTATCGCATAATTGATTCTGCTGCCCATATAATCGATTCTGCTGCCCACATAACGATTCTACAACCACATAATTGTACCACATAATTGACTTCGGGGGTCATTTTTGGAAAATTTCTTATTCGACCATATTTTGATATAAGGCCTTAGGGGGTGGTCATTTTACAAGGTAAAATCTGATTTCTTAGAGAGAGGAGAGAGCTATTTTAGAGAGAGAAGAAGAACACCTAGCATGCTAATCATCCATTCTTGCCCCAATCTTCAAGAATCAAAGAAGCCAATCACAAGATCTTCATCTAAAAGGTAAGTTTCTACTCCCTAGCCCTAAATTTTGGAATTTGGACTGAAGGTAGGTCACGAGAAGTATGATTGTTAGGTGTGGGAGTTGCTCCTTGTGCATGAATGTAACCATAATGGTGGTAGGGAGGTTATTTAACTAAAATGAGTAAACTCTTGGTACTGAATTGGTTGTGGGGTGAAGAAAATCTTGTAGAAGCACCCTGTAGTCAAATTTGCACACCAAGTGGCTGTGGTCAAGGCAGTTTGAGCTTTATAAAGCTATCTTCACAGTCATCCGACCACCTGAATGGAGCACTTTTCTATGTCAATTTAGTCAAAGTAAATGCAATGGACGAGAAAACCTCCATGAAGCAACAATAATAATTGGCCAAGCCAATGAAACTCTGAATCTCAGTAGCTGAAGATGGACTAGACCAACTCTGAACTGCCTCTATCTTCTTCGGATCCACCGTAATTCCTTCACTATACTCTATTTGTCCTAAGAATGCCACTGAACTAAGCCAGAACTCACACTTAGAGAATCTGGCATAAAGTCTTTCATCTCTCAGCCTTTGTAATACAATACCCAAGTGCTATGCATGCTCCTTCTGGCTACCTGAGTACACCAAGATATCATCAATAAATACTATGACAAATGAATCAAGGTACGACTGGAATACATTATTCATCAAGTGTATAAATGCTGCTGGGGTGTTGGTCAGCCCAAAAGACATCATGCGAAATTCACAGTGACCATAACGGTTCCTGAACGCCATCTTTAGGATATCTGAATCCCAAATTTTCAACTGGTGATACCAGGATCTCAAATCAATTTTGGAGAATACCCTCGCTCCCTGAACCTAGTCAAATAACTCATCAATACGCGGCAAAAGATACTTGTTCTTGATTGTAACTTTGTTCAACTGCCTGTAGTCGATGCACGTCCGCATAATACCATCTTTCTTTTTCACAAACAGAACCGCTGCACCCTAAGGCGACACACTAGGCCTAAAAAACCTTTATCAAGAAGTTCCTGAAGTTGCTCTTTCAATTCATTCAAATCAGTTGGTGCCATACGATACGGAGGAATAGAAATGGGCTGAGTGCCCGACACTAAGTCAATACCGAAATCAATATCACTGTCAGGTGGCATACCCAGCAGGTCTGCATGAATTGCAATCGAAAGTCGCGCACTACCGGTACTGAATCAATAATAGGAGTATCTGCATCAACATCTCTTACAAAGGCCAAATATGACAAACACCCCTTCCCAAGCATACGTTGGGCCTTTAAATAAGAAATTACTTTGCTGGGAACAAAATCTAGAGAACCTCTCCATTTGACCTTTGGCAACCCCGGCATCACCAACGTCATGGTTTTTGCGTGATAGTCCAGAATAGCATGACATGGAGACAACCAATCCACACCCAAGATTACATCGAAATCAACCATATTGAACAATAAGAGATCAACTCCAGTCTCCAGTCCCCAATAGTTACCACACACGATCGATATACACGGTCCACAATAATAGTATCGCCCACCAGCGTAGATACACGAACAAGTGAAACTAAGGACTCACGGGGCATATCCAGATAATGAGTAAAGTACGATGATACATATGAATAAGTGGAACCGGGGTCAAATAATGTAGAAGCTTCCCTATGGCACGCTGAAACAATACCTATGATCATTGCATCTGAAGCAATGACATTTGGCCAGGCAGGAAAAGCATTGAATCGGGCCTGACTGCCACCCGATCAGCCTCCCCCTCTTAGGCGACCCCTAGCTGATTGAGCCCCACCCCGAGCTGGCTGGGCGGGTGGTGTAACTACTAGTACTGGTGCCATCGGCCGAGAACTCTACTGTGGAGCCCCACTCAACAACCTAGGGCAATCTCTCTTGATATGACCAAAGTCCCAGCACTCGAAACAACCCCTCATCTGATGGAACTGCTTCTCCTAATAACCCTAGCAATTACCTGTAGAAGCTTGGGCAGACGAGGCATGGTGAGAACTCTATGCCGGTACTGCACTGAATAAAGACTGGCCTGAGTGAGCACTTTAAGAACCGAGACTACCTGATGCACCACGATGAGTTGGACGAGTCATCTAAGCGGGCCTATAAGAGCAACCCCTGCTGTTGTAGGACTGCCCCCCAGAAGGTACCCCACCGAAACTGCCCAAACCTCGAGGCCTCTTGGCATCCCTCTCACCACGCTCCTGGCTACGGACCATCTCTATCTGCCGAGCAATGTCAACCACCTCATCAATAGTGGAACTATATACTATCTCCCTATCAGTGGGAACCAACCAAACTGGGTGATAAGCCAACTTAGAAAATCTCATATCGTACTGAGTCAAAAACATGCCATTCTGCCGAAGCTACTCAAACTGTCTACGTAGCTCCTCCTTACGAGACTACGGCACGAACTTTTCTAGAAAGATAACAGAGAACTCCTGCCATGTAAGTGGTACTGCACCGACTGGCCTGCGCCTCTCATAAGCCTCCCACCATCTGAAGGCATCCCCAGAAAATCGAAAAGTAGTGAACGAGGCCCCACTGGTCTCCAGAATACCCGATGTCTGAAGCGTCCGCTGGAACTTATCCAGGAAACCCTGAGCATCCTCCTACTCAGCATCGCTAAATGATAGATGCCAAAACCTCCTAAATCTCTTAGGTCTCCTCTGCTCATCATCAGCCATAATGGGGACTGTCGGGGCCTCAACAGTTACAACCGACTGGGCTGGTAGTGCCCCGGGTATCTGAAGCCCCTGCACTACCTGCTCTGGAGTACGGATAACAGGGGTATGAGTACCTCCCCCGACCTGGGGCGAAACAACCTGAGCTAGGCCAGTGCAAACAGTCAATATCTGTGCTGGAGCCTCCTGAAGGCTTGAAATCCCAATAGGTGCAGCGGGTGCCTGAGCTAGTCCCGCCGGCTCAACTATATCTGGAATATGCTCCTGAGCTGGAGCAACTGGTGCTGCTACATGTTCTGCTCCAACTGCTGTACAAGCTACACCTCGACCTCTACCTTGGTCGCGTCCCTAACTGGTAGCATTGATGGCTAATCGTCTGATCCAGTAGTACTTGTCTTCACAATCTATGAGATAATAGAATAATAGAAATTTAGTTTCTGGAATCAACAAATTCGCACGATAGAATACAAGAAAGCTGAATTTTCCTAAGGGTTCGGCAGCCTCTCGAAGATAAGTCCAGACGTCTCCGTACCGATCCGCAAGAATCTACTAAACCTTCTCATGACTCGTGACACATATGTAACCCAGGCTCTAATACCAACTTGTCACGACCCAAAATCCTGACATGTCATGATGGCGCCAAATGTGGTATGAGGCCAGCTGATATTTTAGAATAATCCCAACACTTTTAACAGAAAATGAATTAAATCAACTTAAATAACAAAAAATTTCATAAACAGGGATAGAAACCCAAAACTCAACGCGAAATTCCCAACTATCGGGGTATCACAGAGTACATGAGCATCTATATGTCACAAGTATGAAAAACATGGTCTATAATAGTCTAAGACTAAATACAATAAACAAGAATATAGGAAGGGAGAGATAAGATCTGCATGAAGAAATCAACACCCACTGTGTCCGGGAAGACTTGGATCTGCACACGAAGTGCATGGTGTAGTATGAGTACAACCAACTCAGCAAGTAACAATACTAAATAAATAACTGCAAGTAGTGATGAGCTTCAGAGCTAAGTCCAATTATAGTAGTTTCCAACATAAGAAAGTAGGCATGCTTACAAGTTCAACAATTAAGGCCAAAACTGTTATTTTTGACAACTGAAGTATAACAATAATGAAATCAATGCATCCTCTCAGAGAAACAGTCGCCCAGTCCTCCCATTCACTCCAACCTCACAATCACTCTACACTCGGCACTCGCACTCAATAGGCACCTGTGCTCATTGGGGTATGTGCAGACTCCGGAGGGGCTCCTTCAGCCCAAGCACTATAATCCGCAAGGACAACTCACGTGCTGCATAGAAAAATCATGTGATGCACAGACAAATCATGTTCTAGTATAATATCTGGATCCGCACTTACAACTCACGTCATAAATCTCTCCAGTCTCCCGGGCTCTCATAATTCATGATAAGCAGCCCAAACAACAATGATATGATGCATTAATAATGAACAATATAGATTGAGATGTAATATGCAAGTAAAACCGTGACTGGGTACATAATAACAATTTAGCAGATAATTCAACATGTACACAACCTCTGTGAGTCCCTACAGTATCAACACATGGTTCAAACATGATTTATAGTTCGATTTCTCTAATACGTGAAAAATGTACGGATAAAAATAGATTATTCAACAACACAGTTCAATGGAATTTATCAAGTCACAATTTCTATGGTGTATACCCACACGCCCATCACCTAGCATGTGCGTCACCTCTAAACTAACCACATATCACAAAATCCGGGGTTTCATACCCTCAGAACCAAATTTAGAACTGTTACTTACCTCAAACAGCGTAATTCTTTATTCTGCTATGGATTTGCCTCGCGAATCGGCCTCTGAACGCCATGAATATAGTCACAATTAAATTGATTCAGTCAATACAAATTATAGGAATCGATTCCATATGCAAATACAAATTTTCCAACAAAATCCAAAATTGCACTCAAAAATCGCCTGTGGGGCCCGCATCTCGGAACCCGACAAAAGTTAAAAAATATGAATGCACATACATTCAACCACGAGTCCAACCATACCAAATTTTCCAAATTTTGACATCAACTCGACCACCAAATCTTAAATTCTTATTTTGAAATCCCTTGACCCAAATCCTCTAATTTCTCCTCAAAAATACGTAATCTAGTCGAAATACTCAATGATAATCCAATATTATTGACTAACAATGATCACAAGTAACTTACCTCAAGAATCCCCTCAAAAATCACCAACCCCGAGCTCAAAATATTAAAATGAAACCAAAATCGCAAACCCTTGTTTTTAAACATTCTGCCAAGGCTTTTCGCACATGTGGAACCGCTATGCAGTACATTCTCCGATTCTGCGGAAATCACTTAAATCCCCAAGGCCCGCATCTGCACTCCAGGTTTTTGCACCTGCATTGTTGCTTCTGCGACCTTCCATCCGCTTCTACGAAAACAAGCCTCTCCCTCCACTCCGCATCTGCGGAGCCCCACTCGCACTTGCGGGCTCGCAGATGCGGTTAATCCCTCGCACCTGCACCCTGCACAGGCCATCTCAGCTCCGCTTCTACGTAAATCCATCTACATCTGCGGCATCACACATGTGGCCAACCCCTAGCGGGTGCGATCACATCAGAAGAGCTCCAGCTTCAGCATTGCTCTAAGTCCCATTTTCGATCTGTTAACCATCCGGAATTAACCCGAGGCCCCCGAGACCTCAACAAAATATACCACAACAAGTCCTTAAATAGTATGCGAACTTAGTCGAGGCCTCAAATCACATAAAACAACGCTGAAACCATGAAACATACCCCATTTCAAACTTAATGAAACTAAGAAATTCCATCTTCTACATTCAATGCCGAAACCAATCAAATCAAGTCCGATAGATCTCAAATTTTGCACACAAGTCATAAATGATATAATGAACCTATTCCAAATTTCACAATCAGATTCTAACCACGATATCCAAAAGCCAACTTTCCGGTCAAACTTCCTAACTTAAATTTCTATTTTAACCATTTCAAGCCTAATTTAACTACCGACTTTCAAATAATTTTTCGGACATACTCCTAAGTTCGAAATCACCATACAGAGCTACTGGAATTATCAAAACTCTAATCTGGGGTCATTTACATATAAGACAACATCCGGTCAACTATTTTAACTTAAGCTTTAAACCTTGGAACTAAGTGTTCCAATTCATTCCAAAACCTACGGGTCCCAAACCAATTACCCCAGAAAGTCACATTATAATTGTAAAGCACAAATTGAGTGATAAATGGGGAAATGGAGTTGTAATACTCAAAATGACCAATCAGGTCATTACAACACTCTTCCGTTGATTCCTCGGTGGAGTCATACATGACCTTTTAAAATGATATTTAGTTCAAATAATTATGATGATAATGCCGAAAAATGAAATTTCCCTAGTCTTTAGTTGTATCTAAGATGAGTAATGAATATCTATGCCTTGTGGATAGTGCAACAACTATAATGACCCAACCGATTATTTAGAGTTTTAGCATTTACAACTATGATGTGAGACCTTGAGTAGGTTCATATAATATTTTAGGACTTGTACGTATATTAGATTCGGGTTCGGGTCTCGGGTAGCCTGGGATTGATTCACCGCTTCTAGTCGAAAGTTAGAATTTTGAATTTACGAAAGTTTGAGGTTTTTGGTTTGATGCTTGATTCTTGGTATTGATATTGTTTTAAATTTTTCTAGCCTTTGGATTAGATTTTGTATGATATGCAAACTTATTAAGATGATTGGACGGGGTTCCTTGGGCACGATTGAGTTTTGGTATGGTTTCGAATCATTTTGAGCTAAGTTGAACTTTTGAAGTGTGGTGCAGTTGTGCCTGCGATGTTGAGGTCACAGATGCGGAGGTTGCACTACAGACAAGGGTGCACATCTGCGAAAATGCCTGGCAGATTGTTTTAAGATGAGATTTAACTCACTTTCATTATTTTTAAACTTTGGAGATCGAAAAATGTAATTTTATAGAGGATTTCTCCCAAAACATGAGAGTAAGTTATAGTAACTTGGTTTTCGTTATATATCTTGATTTCCTGTGGGTTGTTTCATATAAATTATGGAATTTAAAGAATAAAATTTGTGATTTTCGTCTATAAGTTAGGAGAATATATTTTGAGGTTTTGAGAAATGATTTGGACTTAGATTTAGAAATCAATTACACATTTAGACTTTCAGGTTATGGGTCGATATGGTTCGACCTTGGACTTAGGTTTTGACCATATGAGCCTGAGTTAACTTTTATTAACTTTTTGGGATTTCTTCAAAGATCGCAACTTTATTGATTGTGATTGCTTCTTTTAGAATTGTTTGACTTCCGTGAATGATATTTGGTTAGGTTTTAGAAACTTAGAGGTCAAAAACAAAGGAAAAGATGTGATTTGGGATTGAAGACTAGTTCAAATAATGTAAGTATCCTGCTTAACCTCAACTTGAGGGAATATTTTCTAAAATAAAACTATATGCTACATTCTATGTGTTTAGGGGGTGACATATATGTGAGGTGATGAGCGTATACACAGTCACTAAGGTTGTATAATGCTCATGGTAGGTTTTAGGCTTCATTATGCCTTTTTTTGTTACATCATTTAGTTGTGAAATGCTTTAATTGTTTGTATGACTATTTGAGCTTTCTTATTCATGTTAGAGATCATGTCTAGGCTTTTATAATTTATTTGGATATGATGGCTTTACATTTTGGAGCTATAATCATACGTTGTACGCATTCATACATCACGCGTAGATGTCATTTTTTAGCACAAGCATACATCCCTGCATCGTTATTTCTCTATCCATGTGCATCATACATGTTTATCTCATATTTACAAGAATACATCCTTGCACATGGTTTTCTTATTTGATTCTTTTCATATGCTTAATTGTTATTATGTGACTTGGGGGGAATGGCTGGTTTTGTTTCAGGAAGGTTTTGGATTAAATTGGGAATACCTAGTTCCTTGTTTGGAAGCTTAAGTTATGAGAGTTGACAAAGGTTTGACTTTTGTGAAAATGACCCCGTAATGGTATTTTGATGATTCCAAAAGTTTCTTATTGTGATTTTGGACTTAGGCATATATCTGGAATTAAATTCGGAGGTTCCTAGAAAGATTTGGTTCTTTTGCGGAAAGTTGATAATTTGAAGGTTTAGAAAATGTATAAGTTTGATCAAGGGTTGACTTTGTGGCTATCGGGTTTGGATTGTTATTCCGGAACTTGGAATATTTTTGTTTGTTTCATTATGAACTTGTGTGCAAAGTTTAGTGTTATTCCAAGTTGGTTTGGAAGAAATCGAACTCTTGGTTGTGAATACTAAAGTTCTTGAGTTTCATAACTTGCATGATGCGTTTTGGTGTTGGATTCATTGTATTATATATTATTTTGATTTTTCGAGCATAAGAGCGAGTTCATATGATGTATATGTACTTGTGTGGATGATTGGCTGGGGCTCGAGTGAGTTTCAGAATGATGTTGGAGTATTTTGGTTAGCTTTAGGTATTGCTGGTGCTGCAGAGCTCGCATTTGTGAAAGTCTTCTCGCATTTGCAATGTCCGCATTTGCGGTGGTTTTATTGCATTTGCGATGGGGAGGGGAGGGGGACTGCCTGGGGGACCTTGCAGTTGCGGGGAAGATGGTCGCATTTGCGTTAGTGGGGAGGCAGTCGAGCCTTCGTATTTGGGATAAAGTATGGGGCAGTAGGTCTTTGCAATAGCAAAGTGCTTGGTTGCAATTGCGGAGGTCGAATTTGCGAACCTCAGGTCACAAATGCGATATCTGCAAGCTCGTTTATAGCAGGTTATTTCGGGACTTAGTCTTAATGTATCACATTTTGAGCCCTAGACTTGGTGGGGGGCAATTTTTGAAGGAAATTTTCACGCATAGTTATTGGGTAAGTGATTTTCTCTTGATTTTGATAATATAACTTGATTCCTTATCGATTCTTATACCAAAATCACGGAGTTTGAAAGGAATTTTGGGGATATTTAGCTATGTTTTGAAAAATAAATATTAGGGATTTGAGAGTAGATTTGGTCTCAATTTTGAAAACTAATCATATGTTTGGATTCATTAAGTTATGGGTATTCGAGATCTACCCCTCCACTCGGGTTTTGACCGTGCAGGTTCAGGGTTCACTTTTTTGTCTTTTCGTGAACTGGGTAAATATTGGGTCCTTATTATTTGGAATTGATTTCTTTGAATTTTTTATATTATTGGGTCATTATTTGCTAGATCTGGGCCGGACGTAGGTAAACTTTGAAGGAGGCATTTTGAAGTATTGTATTAGCTTGTTTGAGGTAAGTATCTTACCTAATATTGTGTGGGGAATACCCTTTAGCATTTGACCTTAATTCCCTATTTGTGTTATGTGAGAAATGTCGTGTACACAAGGTGACAAGCGAGTATATGGTGTATGTGTGGTTTATGACCGGATTAGACCTTTAGGCTATTAATATGCCTTAATTTGGGGACTTATTCTATATGAAACATGCTTAATTACTTTGTGCCTACGTGAACATGATCATTACAATTGAATTAGTCATAGCACTGCTTTATATGTTGAACACCCTTCCGCATCCTTACTATGTTCATGTCCTTGTTCACCTTATTGATAAATTATGAGCTTATACCTTTGATGAAGTTTTGGTAGTACTGTATTTTTGATAATTGTGGCACATGTGGATATGTTGAGCGGATTGATTGGGGGTGTCAGCACGAGGTATTTGTAGTGCGATTATGTCTATTTTTGTGCGAGTGGGGTGAAATAAGTGTGGCATTTTTCTCGAGTTTCCCATGTGATAAAATAAGGGTGGTGATACGCGTATGTGGCGAAATAAGGGAGGCATTTTATTGTTATATTGACATGCGGCGAAATAAGAGTGGAATTGTTGATGATGTTATTTAATGATTTGGGGGTGTCTTTCTTGATGTTGTTTATGAGTTGAAGCGAGGTTGATGTTTTGATCGCATAATTATTTCTTAGAAGTTTCGTCTGGTATTTTTAATGAGTTGTTAGTTGAATTTGTCATGCCATCATATGCCCCGCTTCTATTTGCTGATTTGTTAACAAAGATGGATTTCTCTATATTGAGTTGATCACATGCTCTACGAGATGGTTGATATTGAGTATCTCATGACTTGAACCTCGTCACTACTTCACAGAGGTTAGTCTTGATACTTACTGAGTACCAAATATGATATACTCATACTACACTTTTACATATTTTTGAGCACATTCAGGTGTTGGTGGCAGCGGACCCCTAAGAGTGAGAGCTTGTGTCACGATCAAAATCCCACTATAGGGGTAAATGGTACCTAGTCTATAGGATTAGGTAAGCTTATCACATAACGATATCAATCAGAATATAACAACTTCAAAATTTAATAACAATTACGAAATACGATAAAACAACAAAACGTGGATACAATAATCAACGTCCCAAAACTCGGTGATACTGAGTCATAAGCTCTACATGGAACATATAACAAATCTCGAAGAGTACAAACCTGTTTGGAATATATAAACAATAGGAAATAAAGTAAAGAGGATGACTTCGAGGCCTGCGAACAGAACATCACGGGTATCTTGATGTCTTTGACATGCCCTAGCACGCCTCTTAATGATCTTCTCGATCCGAAGTTGCTGGATCTGCATAAAGAATGTGCAAAAATATAATATTGGTACACAACATTAGGTACCCAGTAAGTATCAAGACTAACTTAAATAAAGTAGTGATGAGGGGCAAATCATGATACTCACTAGTCAAATAACCTTTGCAAGATGTCAAAAGAAAATTGACAAAAAAGTGTATAATAAAGTCAAATATCAACAACCTCGTAGAGTGTGTAACAACATCTCAATGTAGAATAACCCATCTTTGCCAACAAAGTATGAAATAACAGTGGGGCATGAGATAGCATGTAAAATTCAACTAACAATTCATAAAAATACAAGACATGGACTTTAATGAAACAAGTATGTGATTAAAATATCAACCTCGCTCCAACACATGAACAACATCAAAGGAACACCCAGAAATATCACATAACATCATCAACAATGCCACTCTTATGTCGCTGCATGCACATAATCAATGAAATGCCTCCCTAATTTTGCCGCATGCACATATCGCCATTGTTATCTCGCCACATGCATATCATAATTAGATGCCTTACTTATGTTTCCGCATGAGCATCTCTCCACCATTATACTCCACACAAAAACAATCAACCCACACAACATGTCCATATGTGCCACAATATCATAAAAGCAACAATACCAAAGGTTTCATCAAATACAAGCTCATACCTTAACAACAAAGTGCACAAGGACTTGA